>NW_023494802.1:37005271-37380271 GCF_904425465.1 Colossoma macropomum
CCTCAGTAATCAAATAGCAGTCTAGAGATGAATGACCAGGCCTACGCGCTGCTGTTTTATGTGTTCTGCTCTTCCAGGCTGTGCAGTACGGCTCTGAGGATAACAGCACTGTCATCGTCGTTCCATTCGGAGCTTGGGGCAAGCAGCAGAACTCCGAGTACAGCTACTCCATGAGCCGGAATTTCGCTTCCAGTGGACGCTGGGCCTGAAAGGACAACCTTCAGATCTTGGAAACTGCAATTATACAACATGATACAGCTTCATAACAGCATTGTGTAACGTATATTATGACAAACTCCCAGATTCCTTCTAAAGCAATATTTTATAACAGCTGAAAAATGGACGTTTGGTGTGTCCAGTTATTTGAGAATATTCATATTTTATTTTTGTACCCATTGGTTTTTCCCCCTGTACATATTCTTTGGATAAATGTGCTATCTTAGCATTCTGACCAGTGCTGTTTGTACTTATTTGGTTCAATTCAATGCAATTTTTAATTCAAAAAAACACCTGTGACCTGTGTTTAGGTCAGTGCCGTCAACCAGCATGCGTTATCTAGGGCAGCAGTTCAAATATAACTAGGTTTAAATATGAACCATATTATGGTGACTCAGTGGTCAGTTATGTTAAGATAATCACAACATCATTTTAACCTGATGATTTCAGTTTGATTTCAATTAAATCACTTAATTTAAGATTAATTATGCATTTAGTTCATTATATAGGTAATCAAGTAATTAAATTATTTAAAATAAATAAAATTGTTTACTTTAGAAGTAAATAATTTCTCCTTGCAGTTCAAAATGAAAAAGAAATGAAAGGCTACAAAACATGAAGAAGGTTATTTTTGGATTCTGTAAAGCGATTGATGTAGAAGACCCACAAGCTTCGTTTTGAAATTTGCAACATTCAAGCACTTCTTTGAAGGTTTCATCAGTATCAGGTTTATTCAGGATCTTCTAGCTTCAATACATGCAATCTTTGTTTGCTATTATGTGGCTCAGATGACCTTTGACCATTTCCAGATTACGTGGTCCAGTGATTGCCCACTCCGAGTCCAAGCAAGAGCAAACTTTAGTGATTTACCCCTAAGTCATATTATGCAAGTCCACGTCAGATTTAGCTTCTCTGGAGTGCAAATCCAATCAGGTCAAAAGTCTCTGAGACACAAGTCTGAGGTGTGAGTCAGAGTTGAAACTTGAGTCTCTAGACTCTAGACATGTCAGAGTCAAGAGTCACTGAGGAGCAAGTCTGGATCTTGAGTCTGTGAGTCTGAGTCAAGTCTAGAGTCTCTGAGGAGGGAGTCTGAATCAAGTCTAGAGTCTCTGAGGTTTGAGTCCAAGTTGAGTCTCGAGTTTGATGCGAGTCAAAGTTGAGTCTCGAGACGCTGAGAAACGAGTCCAAGTCGAGTCAAGAGTCTCGAGGTTGGAGTCCAAGTTTGGTCTTGAGTTTGATGTGAGTCAAAGTTGAGTCTCGAGTTTCTGAGGTGTGAGTCTAAGTTGAGTCTTGAGTCTCTAAGGTGTGAGTCCACGTCAAATCTAAAGTCTCTGAGGACTGAGTCCAAGTTGAGTCACGAGTCTCTGAGGTGTTAGTCTAAGCTGAGTCTCAAGTCTCTGAGGACTGAGTCCAAGTCAATTCTAGAGTCTCTGAGGTGTGTCTAAGTCGAGTCTCGAGTCTCTGAGGACTAAGTCCAAGTCGAGTCTAGAGTCTCTGAGATGTGAGTCCCAGTCAAGTCATGTGCCTCTCAGGGCTCCCGAGTGGCACAACCAAGCCTTGGCCCAATCATCAGGAGCTTCAGGCCACAGTGATGCGACAGCCATCCATACCTGAGAGTCCAAGAGAGGTGGCTGACTTCCTGTGACTCAGAGGAAGCTTGTACTAGTCTTCACCCTCCTAGCAGTGGTAGAGTGGGGGGCTTGGGGGAGACCCGGCTAGTGAGTGGAAAAAAGTCTTGCATGTCTGGGGTGCAAACGTGAGTCGAATCTTGAGGTGTAAATCTGAGTCCCCGTCTAGAAAGAGCTTGTTTGAGTGCTTTTCACAAGTCCCTTTAGGCACGTCTCACTCAGGTTTTGAGTCTGAGGTGTGAGTCTGTGTCAAGTCTCAAGTCTCTGAGGTGCGAGTCAGAGTACAGTCTTATTCAAAACTCTTAAAAGAGCTCAATGACATTTGATCATGAAGACGTCTGCTCAAAATTATGACCTACAAATTACAGTCTACTAAATACAGCTTTTCTTTTTTCAGTGTGGACTGCAATGCTGAAGCAGCTTAACCTGTAACGGAGTAAAGCCAGTATCAGGTATCATGGTGTTATGTAACAGGCGTTAAAGGCGTTAAAGGAACAGAAGAGACCTCTGAAACTGAATGCTACTGGGGCAAATGTAGCAGATCTGTAACCCAGTACAGTAACTACAGCATGATATATCCACCAGCAGGTTCACGAGAGCCTTAACCTTCTCACAACTGTGTGTCTGTGGAAGTGTGCGTATGTATGTGTTCCCCACCATGAACATGAACTCACTGCCACTTCAGAGTGTAAGAGAATCTGCCGGTGCTCTTATATACAACCTGCTCCAAAAATGGTTCTGCTGCAGTGATTCCGCAATGAAATATTGCAGAAGGGGACACGGTCAGTTTCCACTGGTGAGTCAAATGACCACATGATGAGACTTTCTTTTTAATAACAGCCTCCGCTGTTATAAAAGAGTAAATAACCCCTTGAAGTGTTTCATGGTATTTACTGTACATATACAGTGCTGTGTAAAAATCAGAGACCACTGAGGCCACTATTGAGCTCCATTATATTTCATGGCCTCAAGTTGTATAAGCGTCCATGAACCTCTAGATGGCAGCACTTCTATGTCTACCAGGGCTCAAGGAAATGTGAGGCACTTCTAACCCTGACTACACATAGACATTCAAGTATTTATAACTACATATATATATATATATATATATACATATATATATATATATATATATACATATATATATATATATATGTAAGATAGATACATTGTTTAAAAATATGGCTTTTTAAGGGTTCTTTAGTAAAGAAAATGGGTCCATGTACCCTTTGCATGATCAAAGGATTCTTTGGTCAATGGTTCTTCAGACTGACAGAGAATGTGTTGTACATGGTTCTACATAGAACCCTTTTTGGATAGGGTTCTATATAGTGCCAAAAGGGTTCCACTATTGTTACAAGCCAAAGAACCCTTTTTTAGTGCTATTTAGAACCCTTTTTGCTAAGAGTGCACCACTTCAATACTCTGTTACAAAGCTATTGGCATCAGTTACAGTTTGGAGGCATCTGTGATAAGAAGTAATGAGCTTTTTGCAGCATTGTGGTTCAGTTTTGGTCCATTCCACTTTGCACCGCGTCTTCAATTCCCCAGGGTTATGAGGGTCTCTCTGATAAAATTTTCAATGGCATTCAAGTCAGTAGCACCTTCACCTTCCTTATTAGAAGGCAGAGTTAGTTTGGTGTGTTTAGGCTCATTGTCTTGTTGAAACATTCATTTCCGTCCCCTTTCTTGGCCAATGAGATTAACTTCTCCTTTAATATGTTCCAACACAACACTCCATTCATGTATCACTGATGTGTATAGCCCCAGTACTGTTTGTTCGCAGAGAAGCAGCCCCATATCACGATGCTCCCACCCTCATACTTCACTGTTCACATGGTGTTCTTAGAGTCAAATACGCAAGCCTTGTTCTTGGCAAAGACAAATGTTTAAGGTCTTTGCTGTGATTCTGTAGCTTTTTCATTCCTTTGTTGCTCAATAATATTGTTTCCTGAGACCTTTAACTTTCACCAGACGTAGAGGGTGAGTGTTTTTGCACATTACGTATCCAGGAAAATGCCTATGAAAATGCAGCTGTCTAGCATCAGATGAACTCCCAAGCAGCATTAATGGGAACCAAGCTTTACCTGTAAAGGGGTCAGTGTTGGTTTCAACTCCATTTGAATCAGTTCAGGTTAAATCAGCCAGTTCAGTTAAAGTCAGCTCATACTGATCTGCTACATGTTATGGTCTGTACTACATGGTCTTCTCAAACTGTATAATCATACTTGAGCCTGTAGATGGCAGCACTGGCCTGCATATAGCACCAGCTCTGTCAGGCCTCAAGGAAAACGCTGATGTGCTGAAAATATATTCTCACATACAGTGCACCGGAAAAGACCTGTTGCTTTAGCGCCATCAGCTCATTAATATGTAGAGCAGTTTTAATAGCAGCTAAGCTTTTACTTTTGAAGGGTGAAAGTTAATGTTTGTTCTATTTTAGTTAATTCAGTTCACTCAGTGTCTACTATGAATTATTCAGTAACTACTATGAATTATTCAGCATCTACTATGAATTATTCAGTATCTACTATGAATTATTCAGTAATTGCAAAGTAATTTTTAGTAATGACTATGAATCACTTAGTGGCTGCTATGAATTATTCAGTAACTACTATAAATTATTCAGTATCTACTATGAATTACTGAGTATCTACTATGCATTTTTCAGTAACTACTATTAATTATTGAGTATCTACTATGAAGTATTTAGTGTCTACTATACATTATTCAGTAACTACTATGAATTATCAAGCATCTTCAATGAAGGATTCAATATCTGCTATGAATGATTCAGTTTTTGCTATGAATTATTCGATGTTGACCCCCATATAGACGCGCAGAGTGAGTTAACTTAACTAAACATTTGAGTGGGTCCTGAATTGAGTGAACTGACCTCGACCCTGAAGGCCATTACAGGAGGCCGCCTGGAGCTGAGCTAATAACACACCACAGCACTGTAACATCTGAAAGCTGTCGGCAGACATGACGTGATATACACACCAGCCTTGACACGGACACACTCACGAACGCCTCACACACCAGGGGCTACGTGTGTGACTGTTTGTGTGTGTGTGTGTGTGTGTGTGTGTGTGTGTGTGTGTGTGTGTGTGTGCAGTCATTGTTTTAATGACCGAGTGAAGCAGGATTTGTTCCATGTTCCTTTAACCTTCCTGTGGCTCAATTCTGAGAGCACTCTTTGTTGCCATATGTACGTGTGTCTGTATGTCTGTCTGAGGTTTTGCTCTTCCCGAAGTTGGTTTGTTCTCAGCTCTTCCAGTCCATCTTAAAAAGTCTTTTAATCAGGCACTAACAATGGCTACTACGACTCCAAATCATCTCCACATTCAATATTAAATATTATAAGCTCAAAGACCCACGTAATGTTCTTTTTTCAGCAGCTATGCTGGAGGTCAAAGCTCTACCAAACATGCTAATGATGAACAGAAGCTCGTTAGCATGACGTCAATGGCGTGGTGCTCAAAGGCTGGAACTTCCATGAATAGAGTTCAATGTCTGTCTCATTAACTTTCTGTAAGCAACAAACTGACTGTTGTAGTGTTTTATTCCTGTAAAAAGTAAAGAGATCTGAACTTTGACTTAAAGTAATTAAAATTAGCATTTAAATGATCATAAAATGTCTGTATCCACCTTTAATATGGTGATTTTGGGCTGTCCTACCTCAACAATGGACTTTTCAATGAAACATATTCATCATAATCTTCCAGTAACATCAGAATTAGTGTTTTATGCAGGTTTCAACCCTGTTATTCAGTCATTTTTCGGTCTTTTTTGGTCCTAAAACATTTATTGTAGAAGGTTATGTTACCAGAAGTGTCAATTTGGTAGCGAGAGTCATTAATTAAAATTACTAATACAAGAAGAAATGATTTTTGTTTAGAGAGAAAAACGTTAAAGGTTTTGAAGTAATGTAGATATAATAAACATAGAAAACATGAGAAAACTTTGGATTTTGTTATTATTTATTTGAAAAGTTCTAAAAGCAAGTAATAATTGTATGTATTTCTTGCTAACTAACTACTTTAATGAACACAGGCTTTTAAATGCCATTTACATTTCCCTAAAAAATAGAAACAGCTGCAAAAATTGCTGTATATTTCAGAAAAACAGCTCCTATAGTCTCTGATTTGACAGGCTGAGGTAGGAAAGTAACATCTTCTGAAGGTAAAGCACTTTTTTACTTAAAAAGTACAGTTTTAAAGAGTTTTCAGGCCTAAAATGAACTCTACTTAAAGTGCCTTTAGCATTTTTGACTGAACCATAAAGGCCACAGTGGTCTCTTCAGAGAAATCAGAGAGACTTTCTAGGCTTTTTTTCTCCTCACTGTTCCTGGAGCTGCTCCACAGAACATGAGAAATTCCTTACCGAGGTGTGAACCCACACGTGTTACTCCACCACGGAGCTGGAATATGGATGCAGGTTTCTCTGATGCATCTTTACACACCCAACCATAAACCACAGAATGTGATTAGCTCGAGCTACTACATTTATTAGTCATTTGGACATTTTTACAGTAACAGTGTGGCCACAGAAACTTGGAGAACATATCCTGCTAGCCTCCATTCAATATTAGCATTAGCATTTAGCGCTGAGTTCCCCAGTAAATGAAGATCTCAGGCAGAAAAGGTCTAATGGACACAGTTTTGCACCTCGCCACCAATGTAGCTGATCAGCCAAGACGTTTGGTGTCTGAAGGCTGCTTCTTTGACTATGAGGCTAATGTGGCTAACAGGTAATGAAGGTTTATAGCAGCTAATTAGCATTGCGCTAACTGCTTGCCTAAAGCATCAAACGCTTACCACAAACCTCATCCAGCTCTTAACTAACCTCAAATACACTTGACTATGTTTTCTGACACTGTATGATACGTTATTATCTATAAAATGGATTACAGTACAGAGCTGTGCTGAAAACCACCCTTCAGTCATTTATCCAGTCAAAACAGCCGTTCAGCAGATTTTTACTCTTCTTTTTTTTCAAGCGAAAAGCACAAGTTTCCAAAACTGGAGTTGAAAAATGACTAAAAGCTACAGAGAAAGTGAGACTCCTAACAACCACCTGGAAGACCTGCTAGACCCCAAAACTGCCCCCATCAGATAAGCAGCACTTAAAGCTTTCATCTCTGAGAGAGAGGAGAAAATCAAGCTGCTTCAGATCTGAAAACATCCACAGGTGTTTCTGTCCATCCTTCCACTGTGAGAAGACGACTCAGCGCTGTGGGTCTGAAAGGATGTGTAGCTGTCAAGAAGAACCTCACTGAGAAAAGGAGACGGACACATCAAACAAAGAAGCTGAACAGTGGACTGACCACCCCAGAGTCCAGACCTCAACATCCCTGAATGGGTTTGATTACTTCAAAAAAATGATCAACCAACTTCTAAGACTGAACTTTGGAGGAATGTCTGCAGATTCTTTGAGGAACTGAAAGTGAGTCTCCTGAAAAGAATGGAAGCTGTAATAAAAGTAAACAGTGGACAAAATATGATATGATGTTTAGGTGTTGAGGCTTCTGTGTAATTCTAAGTTAAATAGATACATACATCCATCATCTAAACCGCTTATCCTTCTGGGTCGCGGTGGGGTGCTGGAGCTTATCCCAGCTGTCACTGGGCGGAAGGCAGGATACACCCTGGACAGGTCGCCAGGCCATCGCAGGGCATCTAAGTTAAATATGTCTGTTGAAAAATTAGTCATTTCTACTTTTAGGCTGTTTTGACTGCAGGTTAAATGAATGTGCAGTACAGTTTATGGTGTAGCTGAAAAGCCATAAGTTTATCTGTCCGTTTTTCTATATTCACAGAAAACAGTGTCACAGTGTCAGAGGGAAATTGCATCAATTAGATTCTTGCCAAACTATTCTGAGCAGCGTGGCTCTGATTTCTGCATCTGTCATTGACTCATTTTCATCTGTCTGTTTGTGGCTGGACTGTTTTCTGTCATTCAGTTCTTCCTTTTTATTTCTGACCGTCCACGTAACAGCCTTCTCTTTCTTTCTCTGTCAGGCACTCTCTCTCTCTCTCTCTCTCTCTCTCTCTTTCTCTCTCTCTCTCTCTCTCTCTCTCTCTCTCTCTCTCTCCGTCTCTCTCTGCAGCCCTAAAGGAAGATTGAGCAGTGAAGCACTTTTCTCTGCCATGACTGGACATGTTGCTCATCCACTCTGCTACACTGCTGCTGGCTACATCAGTGTTTGTTTAAGTTCAAGGCTGCATTCATGTTAAAGCATGAATCTTAAAATTCATGCATATCTATGTATATTTACTCTCTCTCTCTCTCTCTCTCTCTCTCTCTCTCCTCTCTCTCGTGCACATTCACCTCAGTGCTCTCTCTGGTCAACTCTGTGTGATGTGTCTGGGCACCTGAGGGGAGGTATTTACCACACTTGTGATTTTTACCCCAGTGGGCAGGTTCACTGGGGCAGTTAGCCTCATGGGGTGTTTGGCAGGGGGTCCAGGGGGATTATAGAGGTTAAAGAAGCAGGACTCACCTCAGAGACCCTTCTGAGGAGCCACACACACCTCTTACCACCCCCCTCCTCACCAAATTAAACCCCCCCCCCATTAGAAGAGAAAAGCCCACTATTTACTTTTCTACTTAAAGGGAAGTCCTCCAATTTGTCAAAATGCCTGCATGATTAAATGATAAGCTTAAGAGTCGTTTAGAGTGGTTTGGTGTGAAATGCTTGGTTCTAGAGAAACTTACAGTCAGAATTGTTTACAGTGGTGGTGATGGGAACCAGACATCCTCCTCTAAAAGCTCCCTCACAGACAGTTATTTACATGAAATGGTTATGAATTCACTGCCTGATGTCTGAGACAATACACACCAATAACATACACAGTCTGTACGTTGGAATAGTCCATGCTGTACAAACAAAGCCTACGAAGTACATCGCAGCTGTCGGGACAAACACCCGTATCTCCAAAATGGTAACTTTACAGGAGAAGGAAAAAAACCTACTTTACTTTTAATGTAAGTCAGAACCAGAATTTTCTACAAGTCATTTTGGGCTGTTTCTTTTGGTCCATTCATCATGAAATTTTCACACAATATAAAATGTAACATGCATTTTCAAATGATCTCAAAACCGAAAAATGTCAAAAATAGAGATACAAGGTTTTGTTCTGACACCAGTGATATTCTGACATTGTATGAAAACGCTCTGTCCAGCGACGTGAAACACAGCCTCTACGGACAGCTCTGTTCATAAAGCTGTTTCATTCAAAATAACACACTGCGGTCCGAGTACTGAGCACAGAGAAACTGAGCAGCGCTGCTAACATTCTGCACTGAAGCTGAAAGCGGCCACCGATGTACATAGTAGGACAATATGGCCTGTTTACAGCCTGTTTTACTAAAAAATCACTGTATTAACATTTAGACGTTCTGAACCAGCTAAAATCACACAGTGTATCCCTGATGGGAATATACCAAGGCAGAACATTCAAAGTGACCGACAGCTTTGTGTCATTAGTGCATTAGTTCATTAGCGCAGCAGCCACACGGAATGTTGGTATCAGAGGATTTTTATGAGTACAAGTAAATGAGCGCAGTATCGGCCTGATACCCGATATCAGTATTCGTATCGATGCATCCTTAGTTTTGAGATGTGATGTTAGCCATTGGGAAACATGCAGGGTGTGTAAGGCAGTATAGTCCCTAAAGAGAACTTTTTAGTTTTTCATAATAACAGAAATTGAGCAGTACTTTTCCCACATTATTGGCACCTCGACCTCCTGAGTCTGAACTCAACCCTGTACTGACCTGCTGCTTTAACCCGGCCTAATCCCTCCCTCTAATCACGACTCATCATATTCTCTCTGATCACAGCTCATATCGTCTGTCAGACGGCCTTTCCTTTGACTGCGGGTTACTAATACGTCTGTGTTTATATGTACACAGCAGATCATCTCTGGACCTCTAACGGCATTTCTACATGTCTGTGATCATGTGACTGACTGAACCTTCGGCTTATTTCATAAAACCGGTCATTAGTGGTCAGTGTGTGAGGCTGGTCGGCTAAGAGACGGGCCGCCGTGACCTACTTTTAATGTGCAAATGTGGGACTGAAATGACGAGACTGTATGTAAACAGAGCGAAATGGCCTGTTGAACAGATTGGTGCACATGATGCCAATAAAAGCTCTGTGATGAAGTCATTAGTTTTATATAGCAGCTCTTTTTATGGCTGATTCTCAGTGTGATTCTCAGTGTGTTCTCCAAACACTGCTGAACAGGGAATTTAAAGACGTTAAAATCTAAACACACCCTAAATGTAGGTGCCAGTGTGTGAACACATCCTCTACAGTGAACACACTTCTGCACATTTCAATGCACAACTACTGTTTATTATACTGACTGTGGGATTCTGCTGTACCATAATACACACTAATCCTTCATTATCCAGCCTATTATTTGTCCTCTGTTTTAATTTTTGGGGAAATCTCTTTAAAAATTCTGTTATTCAAACTCTGCAAGCACTACAGAACTAATCTTGTTTCATTGTTCAGTTTTGGAAACAACAGGGTTACATTCTTGAAACTCCCAGCAGAAAACTGGCCAATCAGGAGTTGTTTTTCTCTGTGGTATCCAGGTAGATACAGCTCAGCAAGCTCTCCCGTCGGTCAGGACTTCAGGAGCTGAAGAGAAGGCCTTTCATTAGATATAACCATCTGCAAAATGAGGAACTGACACATGAATCAACTAAATCATGCTTTGATTTCCAATACACCCAGCCATTCTGTGAGAAAAACGTCATTCTAGACCTTCTGGAAGTTCTAGATACGTCACTGACTGTGAATGTGAACAGGCCGTTTTTGTTACTGGGCCTTGAAACTGATTCATATAAGTCATTCCTTTTCTGACTACCTGCCCTGAGTCATGCCTCGTGGGAAAAGTAGTGTAGGCTGAAACACTCCTTATGACTTCAGTGTGAACAGGTGGACATATGTACATGTGCTGGTTTTCATGACATCATAGAAACAAGGAATACAAAATGGGCTGTTTTTGCAGATTTCCATCAACATATATGGACTGAATGGACAGGAGTCGGGAGTGAATGATGCACTTAGAAGCTTTATTTTTGGAATTTTAAAGGACATTTTAAGCTTTACTTGAAATATTTAACAGACATTAACATATATTTTACTTGTCATTACAGGGACTCAGTGAAGCCGCTGCTGTTTTCCATGGTTAACAAACGTCTGAAACTAAAATGTGATTGTGCTGATTCCATTGTCACTCCCTAACTTTAGGAAGTGTAAGGCATTCAGTCCACCTCCTGAAGTCCTAACCAATGGGAGAGCTCGATTGACTGTATCTACCTAGATACCACAGAGAAACAAATTTTAGTTTGATGTGTCAAGATACTCTTTTATTTCCAAAGCAAAATTTAAAAGCAAAATAGGATTATATATTACTTGTATAAAATTGTTTAAATAGAACAAAAATGATGATTATATTAAATAAAAAATACAGACATTTATTTTTAGTCCCAGAAATCATTAGACCTTTTCAGAAGGCCTAGAAGGCCTTGAGGATTTCCCTCTGTTACAGTTACATGACTTTGTTTTCATGCAAATTCTAAATCTATTATACAAAGTGATCTTGGATCTCAGGTAACTGGTTAAACTAGATTAGTGCACAATTTTAAGCTTTATCTCAGGTGGTTGCTAGGAGGTTACTATGGTATCATAGGTGGTTGCTAGAGGGTTGCTAAGTGGTTGCAATGATACCCCAAGTAATTGTTTAGAGGTAGCAAGGTTGTTGCTATGGTATTCCAGGAGGTTGTTTGGGTCTTGCTAGGTGGTTGCTGTGGTTTCCCAGGTGTGTGCTCAAACTTTTGCTCACTATTTATTCCTATGAGAAAAAAAATCACATTTAATGATCATTGTATGAACCGTTCCTAATCAGACCAAAGAAGAAGAAGAAGAAGAATATACCATCGCTCCTCAAAACACTGCCAAAGAAGAGCAGGTCATGTTTTTTTAACCCTTTATTTCTCTCGACCGAGCCACTGAGCACGTTCTGCCCTTTCAAGGTCACCGCGCTCGGGTGGAAGCTAAAGGGGAGGCAGAGATGCTCCAGTGCACCACCCCGGGGCTAACAGGAGGTTAAATGTCTTGCTCAAGGCCGCAGTGGTGGGCATTTTAATCTCAGCAACAGATGCAAGTGCAGCCTCTAATCCCTTTAAATCAGAAATGGCTTTTACACCTTGAGTAATTCGATTTAGCGCGTCGTTAAAAAGGTGTGAACCACTGTCAGTCACTCCCCAGAAGAACAGATGTCTCTCTTGCTAATCAAAATTAGCACTAACATAACTAACATTCTAATGCAATGCTAATGTTCAAGAACCACAATTGCAACGCTACCCTTCCAGTTTCAGTGACCACAGCTGAGCTAAAACTGAATGTTCAGCACAACGATCCACTCTGAGCGGTTCTGAACAGTAAAAGCTCTGTCTAAATGTTTTCTTTAGATCAAACTTCAAGCCCAGGCATTTGCGCCTCCGGAGCCTGAAGGCATGATACATCCTCACATAGCTGAGCATTACTGGAAGCGCATTGAGAGAGCCCTCGTAAATGGCTCCAGTAGAACAAAAATGGCCTGTATCTCTCAAGCTGGCAGCTACGTGCTAGTGGCTTTGGAGCCAGAGTATCACATTCATCACTTACTGTAAGATTTGACATCCAATGCTCATCTGTAGCTACTGTACAATACAGAGCACCAAAGAGCTAGCCAGGCTAGCCTTAGCCTCTCAAGTTCAAATGCTGGAGTTCAAAATTTAGCCATGTTTCTGCTCTAACGCTCCTGATTCAGCCTGATAATTATAGTTGTCCCTGGGAAAGCAGTGATAAGCAAACTCTGAGACCTCCAGGTAGGAAACTTAGGTCCTCTAAGCGCTAAATCAGCAATTTGAGTAGAAGTTTAGCACTGCAGTACTGGTACCGTAGCCCATTCTATCAGCCTCTGGACATTTTGGTGCTTGTAACGTATGACACATTGATTATGGCATTATGATATGACAATATAAGCTAAAAGAAAAGTTAGTTATTGTTGCTATATGCATCAAACTTTCAGCTTAGACTGCCTGATAGCATCTGTAGCATTGTGCTAACAGTCTAAAGAGTCAAATTTAAATATAACAACTGTAACAGCAGTATTAAAAGTGGCACATGCATGAGTGCGTTATTATTTATCGTTACACAAGACATCTTAATCACAAATGTGAGCACACACAGTTTGGTTTGATCTGACTGAATTGTCAAGCTAACTCAGCAGCTAAGTTAAGCTCAGCTAACTTAGTTAGTTAACTGATTTATCATTACACATCATTTTAAAATGATTTCTAGCTAACCTTGTGATTTTTAACTTACTTTTAGCTTACTGTAGACAGTATATATTTGTTTTGACACTGAGCTGTGACTTATGTCTTCTACTAGCCTAGACCAGCATATGTTGGGTTTAGATGCTGGTACAATGGTCAACCATCATGACTATGCTCAGCTAAAACAGCACCAGACCAGTATAAACCAGCATGGAATCGTGCTGGTCTAAGCAGTTTTTTTCAGCAGGGTGTTTGATCTAAAACTTTTTCTGCTTCAGGAATAAATAAAAATAATAACAAAACTAATTTACAGCCGCTGCCGTTCTCACTGCAGGTTTGTTCTGAGAGTTTTTCCTTCGCTTGTGGGAGGAAGGAACGTTTAGAGGCGATGGTGAATGGCTGAGAGGCGTGTCACTCATTATTTTGCAAAGTCAATTAGCCTACACTCTTAAAAAGGATGGTTCTTCAAGGGTTCTTTAGTAAAGGGAATGGTATTGTTTACTCTGCATGGTGGTTCTTCAGATTAATGGAGAATGTGCTGTATATGGTTCCATATAGAATGTTTTTTAAAATGGTTCTGTATATAGCACCAAAAAACGTTTAACAAAACGTTCTGTATAGAACCTTATACAACACCATGTACAACCATTTCACCATGCAAGCAACCGTTTAAGCCTCAAATGTTTCCATATAGCACTCATGGTTCTAAACAGAACCATTCCCTTTCTAAAAAACCCTTGAATAAGCATCTTTTTTAAGAGTGTAGTTAGTCATAATGGCCTGACAGTTGATACTACTAAGTCCAAACATTGGCGAACACTCCTGTCAAACCACTGGCCAAAGAAAGGTTATAATACAAACAAATAAATGATAAATAGGGGCTGAACTTGACGTTGTGCCAGTTCTAGACTGTCCAAACATCATCACGAGTTGGGCCTGTTCAACATGGCATGGTTGAGGATGGGCTGCAGATGCTTATGCTGTGGCTTTCCCTCTCTCCCTCTATCTTCCAGAGATACTCTCCATTACATTAGAGCCATATTTGTTTCTTGGAAAAAGGGATCAAGCACAAATATAGCATTGTGTTGGGAGATGGATTGCAGGCTTTGAGTGCCCGTTTTGGAAAGGGAACCCAGAGCTCTCTGAATAGTTTTTAGCATGACGACATGGTCATCTACCACCAGAATTATCTTGACGACAGTTCTCTTATTCTGAGAAACCTAGCGCTAATGTAACACTGTGGATGAACTTCGACGCTCCACCATGTCTCACTGGTTTGTGTGTTCTTGCATTGTTTTTTGGCTCTGGAAATAAACATATTGTTCCATTTAAAGATGAAGCTAATAGTTGGCCCCGCTGTTGGCCGCTGATGTAAACAAGAATCCACGTAAAGCTGTGTGACTGCGGATGGAAAGAACGAGAGAGTGTGGAGCATTCAGGCACGAGGACACTGAGCTAATTCGGGCTCTTAATGGGTGGCTACAGGGGAGACTGTATGTCCAAAATTGTTAACAGATTTAGTGCTGTCATTATCTGCATCAACTGAAGCCCTACAGCGTCAGCAGACGGGCTCTCTTCAGCCAAAGAAGCTGAACTTCTGTTAAAGTGAGGTCCGTCTCAGTGGTGTAACTTGGGTTTTAAAAATGAATGGATCCCTTTAGTGTGAAAATGATCTACAATGGATAAAAGGGCAGTATGGTTTGCTTGTTCACTTGCTAAAGCTATGTCTTGACTAAGTTATGTAGGCCTGCTAACTTAGCATAGCTACCCATGAGTCATGGGGGCAGTCATGGGCTGGAGGTTAGGGAACCAGCCCTGTGGACCGGTTCAAACCCCTGAGCCGACAGTATGTGACTGAAGTGCCCTTGAGCAAGACACCTAACCCCCAACTGCTCCCCAGACGCCGTGGATAAGGCTGCCCACCGCTCCAGGCAAGCGCGCCCCCTCACTGCCCCCTAGTGTGTGTGTGCATTCACTAATGTGTATGTGGTGTTTCACTGCATGGATGGATTAAATGCGTGGGTGAAATTTCCCTGTTGTGGGACTAATAAGGGTCACTTAACTAACTAAGTGGCAATAGTGGTGCAGTGCAGATATTGTGGGGCCTGGTAACCTCCACTTGCTCCACCCACCCCTGCTTGCACTGCCAGTTGTAACATCACTGGTGCATTTGTAATTGGACAGTGATACAGTTTATGTTGTTTTGTACTCCAGAATATGTGCTGAAGCAACGACACTGAGGCTGAAGTGCAGCTTTTTAAGGATATATACATCTCCAGTAGATGAACAAGAAGAGCCTTTTTGTACATTCACTGCTTATTCCATCAGCTCATAAATCAATAGACAAGTAAACCTCCTCTTAAATAAAACTGTCAGTTCTACTACATGGTTGCAAATCCTTTGCAATCATTGACAGGCTGCAACCCACAGACATCAGCAGACACTACCAGAGGGTGTCTTCTCTGGTGATGCTCTGTCTGGCCATTTTCAGCTCGTTTTGTGGGATTTTGTCTTCAATCTTGTCTTCTGAATGTGAAATGCATTCTCTGTGGGGTTTAGCTTGCGTGACTGACTTGGCCTGACAAGTATTCTGCTTTTTTGGCCCTGAAAGACTCCATCAGATCATTGCCCTTCAAGCTGAAGCACTAAGTTTTGAGGCTTTTGCTTTGAAGCTAATATACATACATCACTGTTGTCTGAAGAAAACCTATTATCTCCATTTTTGATGTTTTTTCAGTTTTTAACATAATTTGAAAATACAACTAAAAGAAATGACCCAAAATGACTTGGAAACAATTCTGATAGGTTTTCCCTTCTCTTGTAAAGTTACCATTTTGAAGATACAAGGTTTTCTAAACGAGGTTTAAAAAACAAATATATATATATATAAAATTTAAAAAAAAATTATATATTTTGGGTGGGATTTGGGGGATGTTAACCATGGTGGCCTAAAAGTTCTTAAGTGGACATATTTAGACAAGATCTTTGGCATTAAAGGACAGAAAACAACCCACAGTTGGGAAAGTCTTTGGAAGGGCCTGAGTTCTATCACACTATCCATGGAGTTCAGCCTAGCCCCAACCACAACCATAACCATAACCATTATCTA
Source organism: Colossoma macropomum (assembly GCF_904425465.1). Taxonomy (NCBI): domain Eukaryota; kingdom Metazoa; phylum Chordata; class Actinopteri; order Characiformes; family Serrasalmidae; genus Colossoma; species Colossoma macropomum. The sequence goes on from NW_023494802.1 coordinate 37,021,568, forward strand.
CAGCTGGGCAAAGTCTTTGGGAGGGTTTGATGAAGCCCAGTTCCAGCCTAAAAATAATAATGTGGATCCCTATTGATACTGCAGCTCAGTTGAGATTCATCATACTGGAGGTGTTTCCCAGAAGCTGTTTTCAAGGCTGTTTTCATCACCTTTAAATGACTTTCACTGATGATCACTGATGACATTGGGTTTATTCTTCACTCCAAAACTCAAATCCAAGAAGTGAAGTCTTGACTGATTTGCTGTGTCAGTGGAAACTTTAAACAGGAGAATTTTTGGCCGGGACTAGGCTTAGTCCAAAAAAACAACAAAAACAAAAAACCTTCTCAGACTTTCAGTACAGAAGATTTCCTGTTTGGCGGCACTGATCAGCATTATTACATTTTGAATGAAGTCATTAAATGTGGTTTTGTGCAGTATGTTAAACACAGTTTTGCATGGAATAGTTCAGCCAGCAATCCTAATTTGATGATCTAGGAATCTTCACAGCCTTGTGGATAGTTGTGGATAGATCCTGTATGTGGCTACAAAATACTACAGTATTGTACACTACATACAGTTATATGCTATTCCATTAATAATAAAGTGACTTCTGAAAATGTAAAACTGTACTGACTACTACAACTACAACTTAAAGGGGTTCTAGATAGCCCCAAAAGGGGTTCTTCTATTGTTAGCCTATCAAGCCTGTACTGCTTTTACTGCTATACAGAAATCTTTTCAAAATCGTTCTATATAGAACCATTTTCTTTACCAAAAAGCCCCTGAAGAACCATCTTTTTGAAGTGTGTACAAATGCAATATTTAAAACTGGCCAATTTATCTGAACCCCATTGTAGCTTAGCCTTGCTGGTGTACAGTTAAGGACTGCACACCATCTGTTGATGCACAGTTTATATTTATGTTTATGTCAGTTTCTGACCACAGAGCTGCTCTTGGCTGGACCTATAAGAGAAATAAGGCTCATAATGCAGCTGCTGAGTGGAAGTACAAGGTAGGTGTTTCTTATAAAGTGGACATGGTGTGTATATATTTAAAGAAAAAGCTCAGATTAAAAAGTCCTGCTTGAAAAACTTAAAACACTGAAGCTAAAGTGAACACATGTGGAAGTGAAAAGAAAACATCACTTTATATATTAGCTGGTCTCACCTGCCTACATACATTCATAACTTCAATATCAGTAATGCAACTGGATTCTGGCACAACAACGTCCCATTAAAGAGCCAAAAGCCCAGCTTTCCCTCTTCTAAACTTAAAAAGACCATCTTTCTTGTTATTTCTCCTCATTTGTGCCTGTGATACAGCACCGTGTTCTAACCTCCTCTCTGATAGCCTTTTAAAGTCCTGCTACTTCTTTCTTTTTTTGGTCTTTTTTTAGTAGAAGAGTGGCTGATCTGACTCATGCGTCCATTAATCTGTGGTACAGTTGGCTGGCTTTAATTAAGGCCTGTTCTGTCTGGCTGGGACTCCTCAGGTTTAAAACTCCATTTGGAGTTAATACTTGCTGGAGTGGAACCAGGTCTGTCCAGGGAGACTGAACGGGAGACTGAACGGGAGGCTCAAACACAATGTTCGCTTTCATTCCGCCCAAGAACCGACACTTACTGTCAGCTGTCCAAATGCTAGCTAAAAGATCTTTGTGCTAAATCAGAATCGCTTGTTTACTGACCCCACCCGAAGCCGGAGCTCTTTATGAGCCATTAGCGGGTGAAGTCTGCCGTCGCTCCTTATGGAGCTCAAATAAACCCGCTGCTGCCTTATGTAACCGGACGCTCATTGCTGTGAGACGACCTCTCAGCGGATAAGTCTGGGTTTGGGTTTCCGAGCAGAAGCCGTTCCAGCATCCTGTCTGAGATCGCTTTCAAACCGGTTCTGCTTGGGTGCTAAGCTAACAGGGAAGCTAACGGTCAGCCGGCAGGTGCTGGTGGGCGTTCCGATTGACATTTCAGCCTGCGCTAGCAGACTAGCAGAGCAGCTGACAACAAACCCAGATTAGCCTCAGTTTGGAGCTTTGGAGCTATCTTTACCTCATGACATCAGCCTGGAGGCACAGCTGAAGGGCGAGAGAAGAAAGGGGTGACGGACAGCGGACAGGAGGCGGCTAACGCGGCTAACAGAGCTCCTGAGTGGAAATATTTAGACGAGACCATTAGCATAGCAACGAAAGGAGAGAGAACAATCTACACACTACACAAAGATGGTTCTGTAAGGGTTCTTTAGTAAAGAAAATGGTTCTTTTAGGACCATAAACACTCAAAGAATTGTTTGCATGATTAAAGGGTTCCTCGGATTGATGGAGAATGTGCTGTAGATGGTTCTATATAGAACCTTTTTGAAAAGTGTTCTATGTAGCACTAAAAAGGGTTTTTAAGGGTTCTGACAATAGCAGAAGCCTTTTTGGTGCTATATATGGTTCTATATAGATCCTTTTTGAAAACGGTTCTATGTAGCATCAAAAAACGTCCTTCTATTGTTACAGGCTTGACATCGTAACAATAGCAGAAGCTTTTTTGGTTCTATATAGGGTTCTAGGTAGCACTGTATTATATACTAGGTAGCACTATATATGGTTCTTTTAATGGCCCTTTAATCATGCAGAGTGTTCTCTGTATGCTAATGGTTCTATATAGAACTACTTTCTTTGCTAAAGAACCCTTAAAGAACCATCTTTTTAGGTGTGTACTTTATCTACAGTTGGGCAAAGTCTTCAGAAGGGATTTGTGGATGAGGCCTTGTCTTGATTGAGTCCATCACACTGTCCACAGACTTCGAGACCAGGGTTTGAATTGTCACTGGGGGAGAAGTTCCTGGGGGAGGGTGGGGCTAGTGGAAGGTCTAATTATGAGGTGACCCATGTATTGATGATTGATTTAATGAATGTGTTTCATAAAGAAGTTGAATGTCAGTGAGGTTGGACAGCCCAGAATCACCATATTAAAGGTGGAGACAGACACTTTGTGTTTCTGTGATCATTTAAATGCTAATTTTAATTATTTTATGTTAACTAAAAGATCTCTTCACGTTTTACAGCAGTGACAGTTTATTGTTTTTTAAAAATGTAATGGGGCATAAATTACATAAACTGAACTCCATTCATTGAAAGTGCTGAAAGCATTTTTAAAATAGAGGTGTGCTCACCGGTGCCAACGTTCGGCATTGATGCACGTTGTTATTTTGCCATTACTGCTTTCAATTTAATGCAGAATGAGACCAAAAAAGGCAAATCTTCATCAACCAGAAAACAGCCAGTTCATGGAGAGATAGTTAGCTGATATATATGATATATATAGTTATGCTAAAAGTTGTATTCCATCCAATTTATATGAAAACAGTGTAAAAATGAACAGTGTAAAAATGAACCTATGGGCTTTGTACTGTATCTGCATTGTGGTGCTGCATGGTGCTCTAAACGGTCTGCTGTACTGTGGCCTTTAGAAGCAAACACTGATTAAGTCTAACTTTAGTAAAAAGAAAACAGAATTTCAATCCAAAATCCAAGACTAGGCTTAACCTGTGGGTGCAAATCTGAGAGACTGTGCTTGAAAGTGCTCTTGCTCTCCAAGACTCCAAGATCAAAACTAACTCAAACCTTCACTTCCTCCTTGAGAAGCTGCGAGTGATTTGGGGTACAGTTGGCTCTGATCTCTTAAAGAGCATGAAGCCATGTTTTTCTCTGCCATACGAATGTTTACACCCCGAGGAATCCCCCTAACAAGGTCATGTCTCACCGTAGGGCCGTCTGGAGTCTGAGGGACTCTGTTCTAGTTCCGCAGCGTCTCTCAGGAGTCTCCCGTGTGGGTGAGGAACACAGCGGGGTCAGGTGATCTCTTCTTTCAGCAGGTCTTCGACCTTCAAGGTAGCAGCTGAAGGTAATTTTCACACGTCACCCCCAGTTCTTTCCACAAAGCAACATCAAAGTCTGAGAAGGTTGTTTCCACATCTCTCACTCCTTCTAACACAATCTGCGCTGCCCATCCGGCCCTGATTGTTAGGAAACGATGGAGGTTTTGCCTGAACGAAAGTGGATAATGTGTGAATCCTATCATTTCCATGTGACGTGAGAGCCTCGGGCTCTGTGTGGAGAACATTGTTCACATTGCCTCAGTGCTGTGTTGTGACAGGTGGGCAGTTGTTTTTGAATGGGACAGTTGTTTTGTGAGGAACCATGCAGGGACTAATCGCTATCCTAATCTAGCACATCTGACGACGCTACTCGGGTGCTCCTGAAGGCCTCTATGTCTAGAACCTGGAGCATTAATTGGGGTTAGAGGAGAAACGTGGACACTGTCCATGTTTTTAGACTTGTTTGATCTGAATCTGGAACTTTAAATCAGTTTAATCCTTACAAGCTCCACCAGTTATTGTTAGTGTTAGTGTTTTTATATTAAATACTTGTCATAAGTGGTTCATTGAATCAAGTGGAGAAGTTCTGTCAAAAGTGCAGATTCGTACTGTTTGTGTTCATAAATAAAAGACGAGATGCTTTATTATCGAACTAAAAACAAGGCCGATGCTTAAACAGATGCACATCCTTTACAAATTTGTCATTTTTGACATTGAAACAAATGGAAATTGAATGTAACAGTAATTTCTTATGTAACTTACTCTATATTGATTTATATAACTGCAAATTACGTTTAATAGTAGAGCAAACCACTATATTCAGACTCATCATACCAGCCATGTTTTCGAAACCCATTTTGAATTGAGCTGAACACTGTGCAAAACAGTTTATTTAACAGAAAATTACACAGAAGCCTCAAAAACTAAATATCATATCATATTTTTCATTATTTATTGTGTCCTCTTTATCTTCATTACAGCTTCCATTCTTTTCAGGAGACTCACTTTCAGTTTCTCAAAGAATCTGCAGACACACCTCCAAAGTTCAGTCTTAGAAGCTGGTTGATCATTTTCTGAAGTAATCAGACACATTCAGTGACGTTGAGGCCTGGACTCTGGGGTGGTCAGTCCATTGTTCAGCTTCTTTGTTTGATGTCTCCTTTTCTCAATGAGGTTCTTCTTGAAAGCTACACGTCCTTTCAGACCCACAGCGCTGAGTCGTCTTCTCACAGTGGAAGGATGGACAGAAACACCTGTGGATGTTTTCAGATCTGAAGCAGCTTGATTTTCTCCTCTCTCTCAAAGATGAAAGCTTTAAGTGCTGTTTATCTGATGGGGACAGTTTTGGGGTCTACCAGGTCTTCCAGGTGGTTGTTAGGAGGCCCATTTTCTCTGTAGCTTTTAATCACTTTTTCAACTCCAGTTTTAGAAACTCCTGCTTTTGACTCTCCCCTCTTTACAGATCAGCTTCTAATGTCCCCAAAAATATTTCTACTTTGTATTTAATGGCTGTTTTGACTGGAGACTAAATAAATGAACGGGGGTCTCTGACTTTAGCACACTGCTGTATATCAGTTTATAATGTTTTATTCTTCACTCACAGACCCCTGGAGTGATGCAGGAAGTTAAAGGTCTGTAATCTACTGCAGTGCGTTGCTCCATAAATGACTATGAATGACACAGTTGGGGATCAGTTAGCACAGTCTGAATTATTCATTGTTAGCTTTGTTAGCATTTTGAGATGAAGCGTGGCTTCAGTCTGGCAGTGAGTGGTCTGGTGGTGGTGTGGACGGGTGGGCTTCAGCAGACATGTGAAATTTCTCCTATCCGCTGTAAGTGGTGTGTGGACGGTGGCAGAGGAGTGTGAACTCTCTCCTCAGCCGTGGACCCAACCTCCGCATCAAAGAGCCCCCAGCCCCGGACCCTCCACTACCGGGAAAGTAACCACCCCCCCCAACTCACTGCTGAAACACGACTGGAGTTTAAATAAAGATTTTAACAGCTGGAGAGAGAGAGAGAGAGAGGAGAGAGAGAGAGAGAGAGATGGGAAGGGAAGGAGAAAAAGTGAGAAAATATAAGAAACAATACAATTTGGAGGAAAAGGGAAAAATGATGAAGAGAAAGAACGAAAGCAAGAAAGAACGAAAGAAAGAGAAAGAAAGAGAGAGAGAGAGCTAACAGAGAGAGAAATAAACAAAAAGAAGGAGAGGGAAAGAAAATGAGAGAAAACTGGAAGAGTAAAAGAGAGAAAGAGAAGAAAGAGAAAGATAGAGAGAGAGAGAGGAAGATAGCGAGAAAGAAAGAGAAAGAGAAAGAGGGGAAGACAGAGAGAATGAGAGAGAGAAAGAGAGAATAGAGAGAGAGTAGGGGGAGAGTAGGGAAAGAGTAGAGAGAGAAAGAGGGAAAGAGAGTGGAGAGAGAGAGAGGGAAAGAGAGAGAGAGACAGAAAAGGAGAGGGGAGAGATAGAGAAACAGACAGAGAGGGAGATGGGAAAAAGAGGGGGGGACAGGCAGAAAGAATCAGAAATAGAGAGAACAGATGAGATTAGGACAAAAAGAGAAAGAAAGAAGAGGAATAGAGAGAGAGAGAAAGAGACGTGAAGGAGAAAAAGTGAGAAAAGATAATAAACAATAGGATTTGGAAGAAAAGAGAGAGGAAAAAGAGAGGGATTGGAAGGAAAAGACGGAGTGAGTGATGGGCAGACAGAAGAGTAAAGAGTGTAGCATTAGGAGGAAAAGAGTCAGAGAGAACGACAGAGGGAGTCATTTTCCTCCGCTTTCAAACAAAAGGCCTTAAAGATCAAACGTTCTAGAATCAGTGTAGAGTTTAGGATCAGTATCTCATTGGATAACGTCTTCAATACGTCTCTGCATGTCTAGGAAGTCCTCAGTGTAACGGCTGATGTAGTCCCGGCATCTGGACTGCGTCTGTTCACAGCTCAGACCCCACGTTTCCCCTACAGACAGAAGAAGAGGGACAGAAGAAAAGCTGGAGTGGCGACTGAGCCGCTTGGACCAGTTTCCCCTGAACCCGCCCTGGTCCTCACGCTGTCCTTGGACTCAGTACCTCACAGGAGAAAAGGGTGATGGAGTCATGGATCGAGAGGAGTGTGTGATGATTCAGACATGCAGTTTGTTCAATGCTTACTTGCACTACTTGTTAGCTACATTAGCATCTTAGCTCCAGTACAAAATGAAAGAAGGAAACTCCAGAAACCAAACATGTCTGGCCGACTACGCGGAAACTGTGTAATTGTGTTTACTTATTCAGAGCTACGAGGCTAATGATGCTAACAAGTAATTAAAGCTTATTTACATTAATTATCTTTGTTCAAACTGCCTCATCAATCATCACAGTTCCCTCAGACAATGTGGAGTTGTTAAGTAACCTCAGAGGTCCTGTTCAAATCTGAGGTCTGGTCCAGAGTGGGACTTGTGTTCTCAATAGGAGTGACTTGATGGAGACCATCCCACCCCAAACACACACAAAGTGGTTAGGCTAACTTCACACAGACAATTTCCAAACATGCCAGTGCCCTGCAATGTCATTACATTAGGCCGTAGGCTATTCCTAACAGCAGCGCCCAGTTACAGCTTCAAATTCAAACATTCATGCACCGATAAGGAACCGAAGGCTCGAAGCAATGGTGGATAGCAACAGTTGCTGTGCAGTGATTGGAGGGCAGAAGAAAATAAGGTGGAGAGTGTAATGATTTAATTGGCCATAATACATTGACAGCGCTCTCAGAAAACAAAGCAAATTTTGTTATCTTAAAAAAAAATGGGCTGAATAAGAGTTCCTCATTTGACTGGGTAGATCAATCTTGCCTTCCTGCCGGCTTTCGCAGCCGTCATCAGGGCTTGGGGGACAGTCGCATGGCACATACCCCCATTACCCAACTTAAGCCAGGAGCCAGCCTGAGGGAACACCCCCAAACCCCCACCAACGAAAGACCAAACACAGGGCATGAGAGTGGGAGAACAAAACTGTGATCAGGCTAGGGGCTCAGTAGTCGTAGGCAGGACAGGGGACCCTAAGCCAATCCTGAATCACTACAGGGGCCAGCAGGTCAGTAAACATGGAGGCCAGCAGGTGCGGGAGGCAGAGTTTGGGACCTTCTTCCTGCCTCTCGTGGTTGTCGTTGTTCTCCCGCCTGTCAGTGCCCATGGGCCGGGCGACTGGTACAGTAAGATTTATAGTTTGTCTGAGCGTTATTGTGCCCTTACGCTTGAGTTTATACATTAGCTCAGAGTAATGTTTTCAGCCCAAACAGCTACCGGCACACTGGGAATTCTCCTGACTTTTCTGATTACCCAGCATTACCTGGTATGAAAAGCTATCTCAAGTGATCTGATCGTAGGTGGACTCCGGGTCTTGGGTGAGTCTCCAGTGACCACTTACGATCAGATTACATGACTAGAGAAAGAGTACCAGCCACACTTACTACGTCAGTCTCTCATTGTGTTTGTTTTCAGAAAAAAAGTCCTTATTTGTGTTAATATACAAGCATTTAGCTTGCGTTAATGTACAAGCATAACATACTGGATGGCATTGACACTTTGACTTACACTTGGGTTCACGTGTATTAATGGAGCCATGTGGCTCATGTGGCTCCTGATCCTGTATGTGGTTATCTGTACAAATGGACAAAAGTACAGCTAGTAACAGTAGTGGCAGCTAGTAGCTAGATAAAATATATAGTGGGTGAAATGGGGGCAGTTGTGGGCTGGAGGTTAGAGAACCAGCCCTGTGACCAGAAGGTCGCCGGTTTGAGCCCCTGAGCCAACGGTGACTGAAGTGCCCTTAAGCAAGGCACCTAACCCCCCAGCTGCTCCCGGGCACTGCGGACAGGGCCGCCCACCACTCCGGGCATTTGTGCTCACTGCCCCCTAGTGTGTGTGCATTCACTAGTGTGTATGTGGCATTTCAATGCGTGGATGGGTTAAATGTGGAAGTGAAATTTCCCTGTTATAGGACTAATAAGGGTCACTTAATAATAATAATAAATGTATAAGATTTGCAACTGCTGCTAAATTTTCCATAAATGACAATGTGTAGTAAATATGGTAAGTGCGCTGCCCTCAGTAATGGCCTGCAGAGCGGCCCACTGGCCCAAAGTCTTATTCGTTGGTCTCAGGACTTGCTGATTCATCTCTTCTAACAGAAGCCCCTGTGTCAGTAAGCAAGAACAGATTCCTCCACTGCTTCCAGTCTGTCTGACGACCTGCTGTGTGGGAACATATTATCCCACATGGATTAATGCATCCAGTAAACAACCATGTTCTACTCTCAGACTTTGAGGTGCTGACATCGTACAGATCAAAATTAGGTGCTGATTGGTGCAGTGAATAAATGATTAGCAAAAGAGGGTATTAGCTGTTTTCCACCAGGCTGTATGGTTACAAATCTGTCATCACATATTCGTCATCATTTTCACTGCCAAGTGATCTGCACTGTAGCTACTTAACTCAGAAGTGAGGATCTCAGAGTTATGCCACTTTTCTACTGCCACGTCTTTGAGCAAGTAGGCCTCTATGCTAGCAGATAGCTAGCCGCAAACGTTAGTGATATGGGTGGTACCTTTAACCTTCTTCAACAGTGAACTTCATTTAAAAGAGAAATAGTACTTCATTACTGTTGACGATGTGAGCAGTGAGCAGTAATGTTCAGTTGAGGACATCTTCCCAACTCTCCAAGTAGGAATTCTCAGTTGATTGTTTTCTTGGTTTTTCCTACTTTAAGGTCGGAAATTTTGAGTTGTGATCTTTAGTCAAAGTTGGTTGAATTTAGTTACTCTTCTAGCCGAGGTACCGTGTGTACCACGTCTATCGAACCAGGATGTACAGGCGGATCTAAAAACAGTATGGACTTGACAGGCCTCCTGCCGGGGACGCCTCTTCTGCCTGATCCCTTTCCCCTGCAGGATCACTTGACTCCATGGACTGTCTAGAGGACTCCAACTCTCATGAGTCAGTGGAAGATCACATGACTCTCTACCTATCACCCTTTACCAATGAGCATTCATTGAGCAAACCTTGTCTTTCTGTCTGAGTGCATCTGATCTGTGCTGACTTTGTAACAGGACTATTGATTGGTCAAGTGCAATCATCAGAGTTGTTACTCGTCACTCAAAACTTTTTATTCATCTGTACAAATAAGCCCGGCAATGGTAGGTAGCGCTGTAACCTCACAGCAAGAAGGGACTGGGTTCGATTCCCCAGCCGGGCAACCAGGGTCCTTTCTGTGTGGAGTTTGCATGTTCTCCCCGTGTCTGTGTGGGTTTCCTCCCACAATCCAAAGACACAGAGTCAGATGAATTGATGGATTATTGACCTGTCCAGGGTGTTTCCTGCCTTCTGCCCAATAGAGATCTCAGGAGGACAAGTGGCTTAGAAAGTGTGTGTGTGTAAAAATAAGCCTTAAAATGGAAATCAGAACATGGAGCTCCACTTTTAACACTAACACCACTTGGGAGATCATGTGACCGCCACAGAACACTGCCTACCACACCACTGTACGAAGGGAATCGGTCACAGGTACTCGACCAGGGGCACAAACATTTCACTGAAGGCCAACTGCAACCACTGGGAAACCACTGCAGTAAGAAACCTGATACATAACTGCTGGTCCCTCGAATTTATTACACTCTTCAGATGTCTGGTTCACCACCACTGTGGACAATTCTGACTCGGCAAGCTCCTCTAAACTGAGCGTTCCACACCAAACCACTCTGAGTGACTCTGTTTACACCTCAGACATTTAATGATGCAGACATTTTGAAAGATCCTCTTTAATATCTGTGGCTCTGGTCATTTATTTTTGTATTAGTATGTTTTTCCGACTTTGCCGTTTGGGGCTTGTGTGTGTATAGATCACAAAAGCACAGAGAACTTTACACGAGTCTGATTTTAATCAGCTCTCAGTCCAGAGAAAACTGCCACTAATCACTAAATTACACTGTAATGGTGTAATGGCTTTCATCACTGCAGGGCTCATCAGGCTGTTTCTGTTTGGCCTCAGCTCGAACAGAAAGGCTCCAGTGTGGAGACGATGAGCACCCGTGTCTCTCACTGCTCACACAGAGGACTGAGAGTCCTGCTTTCAGCTCACTCTTTCATGTCCTGGGTAAAGTGTGTGTGAAGAAGAAGAAGCTGCTCTGTGTGACGGAGGCAGAAGATCCGCTTCAGAGATGAAAGCGAGGTCAAGACTGACATCCTCCTCTTCTCTCCTCCTCCGTTTGTTTTATTCTCAGTCATCTGCTGTCCTACTGAAGCTCTTCTCTTCTCTTCTCTTCTCTTTCTTTTTCTCCTCTTCTCTTTTCTTCTCTTCTCTACTCTTCTCCTCTCCTCTCTTCTCTTCTCCTCTCTTCTCTCTTCTCTTCTCTACTCTTCTCCTCTCTTCTCTTCTCTTTCTTTTCTTCTCTTCTCTTCTCTTCTCTCTTCTCTTCTCTTATCTTTTCTTTTCTTCTGTTCTCTTCTCTTCTCTCTTCTCTTCTTTTCTTCTCTTCTCTTCTCTTCTCTACTATTCTCCTCTCTTCTCTTCTCCTCTTTTCTTTTCTTCTCTTCTCTTTTCTTTTCTTCTCTTTCTTTTTCTTCTCTTCTCTTTTCGTTTCTTCTTTCTTCTCTTCTCTTCTCTTCTCCTCTCTTCTCTTCTCTTTCTTTTTCTTTTCTTCTCTTCTCTTCTCTCTTTTCTTCTCTTCCCTTCTCTACTCTTCTCCTCTCTTCTCTTTTCTTTTCTTTTCTTCTCTTCTCTCTTCTCTTCTCTTCTCTTATCGCTTCTCTTCTCTTCTCTCTTCTCTTCTCTCCTCTTCTCTTCTCTCCTCTTTTCTTCTCTTCTCTTATTTCCGTCTCTTCTCTCTTCTCTTCTCTTCTCTTCTCGCCTTCTAATCTTCTCACACTTCTAATCTCTTCTTTTCTCTTCTCTATGCTTCTCTTCTCTTCTTGCTTCTCTTCTTCTGCTCTTCTTATCTCTTCTTATATCTTCTCTCTTTTCTTTCTTTCTCTTATTTCCTCTTCTCTTTTATTCTCTTCTCTTCCCCTCTGTTCTCCTCTTTTTCTTCTCTTCTGTCCTACTGAAGCAGCCTTTTCTTCTCTATTCTCCTCTTTTCTCTTCTCCATGTCTATTCTCTTGTCTTCTTCTTATCTTTTCTCTTCTCCATGCTTCTCTTCTCCTGTTTTCTCCTTTCTTTTCTTCTCCTCTCTTTACTTCTCCTCTTTTCTTCTTGCTTCTCTTCTCTTCTTTTCTCCTCTTCACTTTTTTCTCCTCTGTTCTCTTCTCTTCTCTTCTTTTCTCCTCTCTTCTCTTTTTATCTATTCTTTTTCTAAACGCTCCTGTTCTTTTATCTTCACTGTTCTTTTCTTCTCTTGTCTGATTTGAAAAAACATTGCTTTGAATGTATTTGATTCGTATGTGTTTATTGGTTCCACATGAGTTTAATCTAGTACATCAAAACAGTTACTGACACTCCGTTACTTACATTTGGCAAGAGCTGTGTTGATGTAATGTACTGAATTCATATGGAAACGATGTTCACATTTCAGTCAAGTCAATTCAACGCAACACAGCTTTTCAGTCTTCCTTTCTCTTTTCTCCTCTCTTCTCTTTTCTTCTCTTCTCTCTTATCTTTTTTTCTATTCTCTTCTGTCCTTCTTATAATTTCTCTCCTTTCCTCTTCTGTGCTTTTCTGTGGTGTGAATGGGGTATGAACTGAAGTCTCTAACAGTCACAGTTTCCTCCTCTTCTCTCCCTCCTTAAAATGCTAAGCCTCTGTGCATTGAGCATACATGCATGTACAACCATATAATTACACCATAAATTATGAATCTGCGCTGCTGACTGCTCTGACATGTTAACGCTCTCTGATTTCTCACCTTTTCTGATCTGCCAGACTTCAATCAGCACCGTTTCTCAGTTTAATAATGTATAATTGAGGAAATCCCTGAGTTCAGTGTTGAAAGCTCATAAAGGTCAGGCAGTTATCAGCCCAGGTCTGCGCGCGGTCACCAACAAATACTCAACTGTGTCCACTGCAGGTACCTGAACTCTTACCTTTTGAAAGAGGTTATTTTGTTGCAGTTGTAGCCAAGAATAACACAGGAATTTTGTCATTTTTATATTATTTAATAATTATTTAATTATTTCTCACTCATAGCTCATTGACACATAGGAATTCTGTGAAAGTGCTGGTTTTATACTTCACTCCATTTGTGAGTGTGGTGTGAAACTGAAGGCTGAGCTCTAATAGTCACAGTTTGCCACTGTTTAATAATTAATATGACTATTTAATGCAGTGTAATTACTTGCAATGCATTAAAGAAGCTTCCATAGCACTTACAGTTGTCTGGGGCAGATCTAGCAGAGTAGAAATGTCCCAAACTGATTTGTGGAAAACATGGCATCCTATGACAGTCAGTGCCACGTTTAAACTCACTAAGCTTTCCAGTAAAACCGATTCCACTGCCAGTGTGTGTCTATGGAGACTGCAAGGCTATGTGCTTGATATTATCCACCTGTTAGCAATGAGTGTGACTGAAACACCTGAACTCAGTTACTTTTTACTAGTTACTTTTGGCCGTATAGTGCACACATGAATAGAAGTTACAAAATAACAGCAAAAATTCAGGTGAATAACTTCTATAGGATTTTATACATGCTTTGTGCCCCTAATACTTCATTAAAATAAAAACAGCGCAAACTGCACCCTCAACGAATCAGCCCTCCTCACAGGCTTTTCCTCAGCACTGCTGCATGAGCACCGTGAAGCTCTCAGTGACCCTCAGCACCGTAACAGCCTCAGCACGCAGCGGCTGTCCGTAATGGACATTTTACAGCCGTGACTGACAGACAGAGTAACTCTTACGTCCTACACTCTAACATTTACAGTGTGATTCAGTCAGACCTCCATCAGTTTAACTCTCCCTTTCTCTCTCTGTTTCTCAGGCGATGGCTGTTAGTGTAAAGTAGGCCAGTGTACATGCGCTGGGTAATAATGATTAGCAGATGTGCGTGTGGTTGGTGAATGAAGTCTCACGCAATGCTGGAGTCTCGTCCTGTTTAATGAGGAAGATCCATCTTTATCAGCTTTCCAAGGAATCAGCACTTAGATCCCATTTCTGCCGCAGACAGGCCTTAAAGCTTTGGTTGCCCCTCCTGCCAGAAGACGTCAAGCAGCCAAGACATGTTTGGGGTCTGAAGTTTGCTTTTTTACTCTTAAACTGGAGCTAATGCTAATGTTATGAAGGCTAGCTAAGAGAGGGAAGCTCATACCTCACCAATTAGCCTGTAAACTGCTTGCGTAAATCATCACACACTCGCCACACACCATGTTGAGTAATCTCTAATAGAAACTGAGACTAAATGAAACTGTATGACACACTGTTATTATAAAAATGGATTTAAAAGACATCACAGAGCTAAACAGCTGTAACAGTGGCAGACAGAAACAGACACTCGTAGACGAGGCTGCAGTTAAGATCTTTAATCACAATGGGATGATCTAAAAATACAGTCAGAGCAAAACGTCAAAAACCAGAGATCCACAACAAGATAAAAGGGCAAGGCAAAAATCAAGGCCACGACAGACAAACTGGTCATATACCGGATGACTTTTCACTGCTGTATCACAGTTTGACTGGGAAATGTTTGACTTTTTACCACTGTAGTGGAGTTTGACTGGGATACAAGTCTGGCGATTTTTCACTGTGGTAGTGAAGTTTGTGAGACGAAAGTCAGGAGACGTTTCACTGCAGTACTAGAGTTTGATCATGACATGAGTAGGGAGACTTTTCATCGCAAGTCAGGGGACTTTTCACTGCAGCAGTGGAGCTTGACTGGGCCGCAAGTTGGGAGATTCTCACTGATGGTAGTGGAGTTTGACTGGGCCACAAGTCAGAAGACTTTTCAATGCAGTAGTGGAGTTTGACTGGGCCACTAGTCAGGAGACTTTCACCGCGGTACTGGAGTTTGGCTGGGCCACAAGTCAGGAGACTTTTCACTGTTGTAGTGGAGTTTGACTGGGCCACAAGTTCAGGAGACTTTTCACTGCGATAGTGGAGTTTGACTGGGCCACAAGTTCAGGAGACTTTTCACTGCAGTAGTGGAGTTTGACTGGGCCACAAGTCAGGAGACTTTCACCGCGGTACTGGAGTTTGGCTGGGCCGCAAGTCAGGAGACTTTTCACCGCAGTAGTGGAGTTTGACTGGGCCACAAGTCAGGAGACTTTTCACTGTTGTAGTGGAGTTTGACTGGGCCACAAGTTCAGGAGACTTTTCACTGCAGTAGTGGAGTTTGACTGGGCCACAAGTTCAGGAGACTTTTCACTGCGATAGTGGAGTTTGACTGGGCCACAAGTTCAGGAGACTTTTCACTGCAGTAGTGGAGTTTGACTGGGCCACAAGTTCAGGAGACTTTTCACTGCAGTAGTGGAGTTTGACTGGGCAACAAGTCAGGAGACTTTTCACTGTGGTAGTGGAGTTTGACTGGGCCACAAGTTCAGGAGACTTTTCACTGCGGTGGTGGAGTTTGACTAGGCCACAAGTCAGGAGACTTTTCACTGCGGTACTGGAGTTTGACTGGGCTGCAAGTCAGGAGACTTTTCAGCGCGGTAGTGGAGTTTGACTGGGCCACAGGTCAGGAGACTTTTCAGCGCGGTAGTGGAGTTTGACAGGGCTGCAAGTCAGGAGACTTTTACTGTGATAGTGGAGTTTGACTGGGCCACAAGTCAGGAGACTTTTCATCGCTGCAAAGTCAGAACGGTCCTATACAAATTGAACTATAATTATGTTGTATAGTGTCAGAGACCACAACTATAAAGCTAACACATGTATAAGCCATAGATATAAGCTTCCACTACTTGTTAGTTGCATTAACCTCATAGCTCAAGTGTAAAACTGAAGAACTTCAGACCTCAAACAGGTCTTTTCTGATTGATTTCATTTGCGGTAAGGGGTGAAATCCTGACTGACGTCTTTAGTAGTTTATTGGGTTATTTTGTGCTTCGTAATCTGAGCTGAGTGAAACTGAATGCACTGATAATGTTTTTTTGATGTTCAAACCTCTTGAAAAGCTTCTGTCCAAAGCCATAAGGAGGATAATTCCTTAGAGAACCATTTTTGTAACCGAGATATGAGAGCATGAATAACATTAGTAAAGATTAAAGCACTTTCTCATAAGGTAAACGTTCTTGGTACCTTTATATTTGGAGAAGAACCTTCAAACCTTTGTTCTTCAGCTTATATATCTCTTTTTCAAACATGTTTAAGGAATCTGAGAAGGTTCCTTTATGGCAAAGGAACTATTGTTCTAAGCGTGTAATGATGAATATGTGTTGGGAATTCTTCACTGTCATAGGCCTGTACACCAGGGATCTGTTGGGAATTTCATTCATGCTGTGAATACGTGTTGAGGGATAAGCTGGGAATGCTGTGGAGATGTTGTCAGGAGAGATCTCTCTGCAGTGGTGTCTGTAATAGATGTCTTGTGCAGATGCTGTTGTATCAGTACAGCGAGGAAGGTGAAGTGAGGAGAAGATCAAGCTGCTACAGATCTGAAAACATCCACAGGTGTTTCTGTCCATCCTTCCACTGTGAGAAGACGACTCAGCGCTGTGGGTCTGTAAGGATGGTCCAGACCTCAACATCCCTGAATGTGTTTGATTACTTCAGAAAATGATCAACCAGCTTCTAAGACTGAACTTTGGAGGTGTGTCTGCAGATTTCTCTGAGAAACTGAAAGCGAGTCTCCTGAAAAGAATGAAAGCTATAATAAAGGTGAAGTGTGACTCACAAAACACTGAAAAATATGATATTGTATTTAGTTGTTGAGGTTTCTGTGTAGGTTTCTGTTAATTATATGATTTGTGCTTTTTTCCTGACACTGAAAAATGAATAAGTTGCACTCAGTGGCCGTTTTGACGGGCAAATAAAGAAACAAAGGCATCTATGTGTGTGTGTGGGTAAGTATGTGTTTCATTCATGTTTCTCACACATGCCAGCGGCGTCTTCTGGTGTTTTCAGAGCTGTTAATTGTGAATGTTCAGGAAACTATAAAGCTCTCTGTCTCTTATCTGTGTGCCAGTGTAAAACATCAGTGAGGCTGAGGCTTGTTTTTACAGGCAGGTTAACCTGCACTTTACATCTGTTCTCCTAATCACTGCTCTGTTCCACCAAGCCCTCGAACACAGCTCTGTCCCGGAAGACACTCGTCTTTTTCCAGTCAGACGGAACCTTAGGGACTGACTTTACATCCACAGAGTTCACTTACAGTCATACGCAGAGGTTTAGGCACTGTTTGTTGTTGATTTG
The DNA here is from genome assembly GCF_904425465.1 of Colossoma macropomum. Lineage (NCBI taxonomy): Eukaryota > Metazoa > Chordata > Actinopteri > Characiformes > Serrasalmidae > Colossoma > Colossoma macropomum. The sequence goes on from NW_023494802.1 coordinate 37,038,713, forward strand.
CTAAGTGAAAATGAGTGAACTGTCCTCTACAGAGAACACACGTCTGCACATTTTAGTGCACAATTAAAACCCTCCTTGTGCACTGCTGTGTCTGATCCACTCGTACCAGCACAACACACACTAACACGCCACCACCACATCAGTGTTACTGCAGTGCTGAGAATGATCCACTACCAAAATAGTACCTGCTCTGTGAGAAGAGGTGATGAAACAAAGTGGTAAACAAGCCCCCGTCCCAACTTTTTTGGAACATGTTGTTGAATCGAATTCAAAATGGGTAAATATTTTTTAATAAACAATCAAAATTCTCAGTTTCAACATTTGATTTGTTGTTTTTGTACTATTTTTAATGAACTGTAGGGTTTAAATGATTTGCACATCATTGAATTTTGTTTTTATTTACATTTTGCAGAGCGTCCCTTTTTTGGAAATGGGGTTGTACTATTTTTATTATTATTATTATTATTATTATCATTATTGCCGCTTTTTCTCCTGACCCTGTGCGATTTGCAGTCTCTCTGGGACTCATAGCTGACTTAGTGGCTGAAATGACACTTTTCTGTTTGTTCTGCTTGCTAATTACAGAGCTGCACGCTGATGTGTTGGACGGGGTCCTCAGTTGTGGTGAAGGATGGACCACTCACTCCCCCCACCACGCATACGTGTGTTAAGAGTGTAATTAGTTAGGGTTGAGTGAAGACCCAACATTAACTGACTACGCCTTGTTAGCCTGATGAGTTTGGAGTGTTTTTCTTTTTTCTTTGTTTGTTTAGTCATTTCTTTCAGTTGTTGTTGGCTCTCAATTATTTGTGCATCATTTTAGTGACATAATAATAATAATAATAATAATAATAATGTTTTAGTGTTATGGACTACATTTAGACTTATTTATAGACTATTTTTATTATTACTAGGTGTGAATGTGTATGTCTGTCTGTCTACCATGAGATGGACTGACGACCTGTTCAGGGTGTTTCCTGCCTTCTACCCAATAACCGCCGGGATAGGCCCCAGCACCCAGTAGGATAAGCAGCTTAGAAAGTGTGTGTGTTTGTGTACCTCCAAACCCCATATCTACATGTGTGCAACAATAACAATGTATTAATAATAATGGACTCATTTATTATTTTAGAAGCCGCTTATCCTCCTGGGTCATGGTGGGAGTTATACAGTTATACAGTTATTAGGCTATTATTCAGGAGACTTTTAGGCCTCTTACTGATGACTGGTTCATGCACACACAAACTGGTCTGAATCATTCTGTAGCTGTGGAGATGATGGTGTGCTGCAGTCTGAATGTGTCCTCTGGCTCTCTTTCTCTCTCTCTCTCCCTCCCTCTCTCTCTCTCTCTCCCCTTTCTCTCTGTCTCTCTCTCTCTCTCTGTCTGTCTCTCTCTCTCCTTCTCTCTCTCTCTCTCTCTCTCTCTCTCTGTCTCTCTCTCTCTCTCTGTCTCTGTCTCTCTCTCTGTCTCTGTCTCTGTCTCTCTCTGTCTCTCTCTTCATCTCTCTCTCTCTCTCTCTTTCTCTCTCTCTCCCTTCCTCTCTCTCTCTCTCTCTCTCTCTCTCTCTCTCTCTCTCTCCTCCATCATCCTTGTGTTGCTGAATGTTTTTTCGCTCTGCTGCGTGTTTTGAGCGGTGCTGTGTTTTCAGCCCGCTGCTGGGGGGGGCTGAAACTGGACCTCGCTGCACCACCGCACACCACCACGGCCATCCTGTACAGACAGGAAGTTGAGTCTCTGCAGTTCTCATCACCATGTAGTGGGGAGGGAGAGCAGCTCAGCCATGGAACAACAGCAGCAGCGTAGCTAGCGGCAGCGTGCTTCATCTCAGGCTGCACTCACAGCACCACTGCACATTATTTCCTGAGTTTCTGCTTTAACCATCTCAGCTGAACGTCTACAGCAGTGCTCACCAGCCCTGCTCCTGGAGATCTGCCTTCCTGAAGACTTCAGCTCCAACCCTCATCCACCCCACCCGATCCATCTCCCTACAGCCTTCAGACATTGTTGATTAGCTGGTGAGGTGTGTTAGATTTGTGCTGGAGGTGAAACCTGCAGAGTGGTAGATCTCCAGGAGGAGGGCTGGTGTCCACCTCTAGTAACATTACTACAGGAAGAACTGGTTCACTGAGACATCGTGAGTAAAGTAAGAAAACATGTAGAATGTATTCAGTTGTAGGTTTGGGGTAGGAATAACAGTAAAACAAAAACAAACTCATGTGAAATGAACTGTAGATGAAAAAAATAAAAGAACATAGTTATGGTATCACAGGCTAAGGTGTTTCTTAGCCGTTGTTATGTTATCCTAGGTGGTTGCTAAAGAGTTGCTATGTCACAGCTATGGCATCCCAAGTGACTGCTTACATATGTGTATAGTATATGTGCACTAGTATGTATGTATTTTAATTTTGTCTGTTCGTAGATTTATATTTTCTCAGTATTCAACTGTTCATTATAGAGAAAAAAACATTTGAACAAACGATCCCAACAAACGGTCCGAAAGACGCAAATGCACTATTCCCTTTGTGGATCCAACTAAATTAACGAAACCTACCAAAACCACAAGGAAGGCTGGAAAGTTGTGTCCCTGTCACTACCATCTTTAGAGACAGGCTGCTCAAGCCTGCAGAAAGATCTAATCACTTTTCCTATTTGTCTCACAAATAACTTTTAATTACTCTACATTTTTTTAGACTTCTTAACTTCTTTGACAAGAAGCTCGACCTGTTTCTCTTAGAGGGCTTATTATAATATAATCTCTTATATAATCTCTTATTCTACCATCATCATTACATATGAAACTCAGAAGTTGTTTAGGTTCACTGATGGTTTTGGATGGTAAATAAAATGTCTACATTTGTGTTGTAGTCATGGCGACGCCTGGTTCCTATCACCACCATTGTAAAGACATCTGAGTCTGTAAGTTTCTCTATAATGAACCATTTTACATCAAACCTCTCCGAATGACTTTGTTTACATCTCACTGTTTTGTTTACATAGACATTTTGGAAACTCCCCTTTAAGTGAAATTACCCTTTGAGCCATATAAATACATCAGGGGTGAATTTAGCTCAATGTTAGCCTAAACCGAAGCCCAGAGTTTGCTCACCAGCGAATCCAGATTGATGAAGCTCAAAGTTTTCTAGAGTGCTCTAGAGGAGGGTGGTGAGTGCTAATACGTACCAGTTGGCTTCAGTCTGGCTTTTTCTTCAGCCCTTAAAATGCCGTTATTGAATCCATGATGGGATCATTAATAGACATCTGGACTGATGATAAACGGGACGTCCGCTCTCTTCCTCCCGCAGTTCAAAGGAGCAGATTGTTTGGGGGGACTGATGAAAGACGCTGAAAACTTAAAAACCCTAACAGGATCCAAATCCTGAAGCTTGAAGGCATTTAATGTGATTATTGCCCTGCTGGTTGAAAATGTGGTGTTAGTAAGCAAAGAGAGAGAAATATAGCATAGAATGAGCAGCATATGTTTCTCCAGAATCTCGCTGTGGACATGCAGCAGGTGTGAGAGTGGTGGACATACACGCCTGGGACAAAGACTGCAACGTCTAATGTGTTCATCGCACATCTGGCAAATCTGTGGTTACAGTTTGTGGAAGTAATTGGCAAATGTGCAACTGTTTTCCCAAAAATGAGGTAATAAAACAGTATAATAGGTTTTGTTCCTGATTTCATTAAAGGGAAATTCCACTGATTCTTCAAAGGTTCTGCGTGATTAGATGGTTAAGATGTAAACAAAGTTGTTCAGAGTGGTTTGGTGTGAAACGTTCCGTTTTAGAGAGAAATGTACAGTCAAAATTGTTCGCAGTCGTGCTGATGGGAACCAGACGTCCAATAACTCTAAAAGTTCCCTCACAGAGAGTTTATACATGAAATGGTTATTAGTACACTGCCTGATGCCTGAGGCACTGTTTTAGGACATAGTTTTGAGAAGGTTTTAGCCTAAAATGTATTTTTAAAATCTCATCATAGTGGAGTGGAACATGTAGAGTGTTGTAAGGTAAATTAGTCCTAAAAGAAAACTCGTGTAGGTTCACTGGTGCTTTAGAATAGTAAATAAAATGTCTATATTTGTGTTGTAGACATGGTGACCTCTGGTTCCTATCACCACCACTGTAAAGAGTCTGAAAATGTCTCTACATTCAACCATTTCACATCAAACCACTCTGATTAATTTTGTTCGAGTCTTAATGATTGATTTATGCACAGAAATGAACACTTTAATTTACCTTTAAATGAGGTTTAATTGGACACAGATCAAAATTGAGTGGGGTGCACTGGGGGTGAATTTGCTGTTACATATGAAAAGTGCAACATAAATCATTTATGCACTGCAATTCCACACAGGTGTCCCACCCCAGGAGTGATTTATCTAGTGTGCACTGTTCTTATTTAAGGTGAGCTGTTCCAACATCTCTAGCGTCCATCATATGGACTCTGAATGGGTGCACAGGGAAGATTTCCATTCAGCTGTAGAAAACATCACTTGAGTCCAGTGTTTCCCATTTGGAATCAAGCTGTGCAGGATTTTAGAGCAACAATGTTCATTTTATCTCCCCATCTAGATTTAGAACCGGAACGCCGCAAGGTCAGCAAGGTCCTTGCCTTCGAAAAACCCTTTTGGGCACTATATAGAACCATCTACAGCACATTCTCCCTGAAATACATCAGCATGAACACTTAGCTTGGTTGACAACTGCACACTTAAAAATGATGGTTCTCAACGAACCATTTGCATGATTAAAAGGTTCAGATTGATGGAGAATGTGCTGTAGATGGTTCTATATAGCACCCAAAAGGGTTCTTCTATTGTAACAAGCCTAATATGATAACAATAGAAGAACGCTTTTTGGTGCTATACAGAACCCTTTTCAAAAAGGTTCTATATAGAACCATGAACCCTCAAAGAACCATTTGCATGATTTAAAGGTTCTTTGCATTGTGTAAGATTCTTCAGATTGATGGAGAATTTGCTGTAGATGGTTCTATATAGCACCCAAAAAGGTTTTTTTCTATTGTAACAAGCCTGATATGATAACAATAGAAGAACTCTTTTTGGTGCTATACAGAACCCTTTTCAAACGGTTTCTAGAACCATTTACAGCACGTTCTCTATCAATCTGAAGAACTCTTTCACAATGCAGAGAACCTTTTAATCATGCAAATGGATCTGTGATTGTTCATGGGTCTATATAGAACCATTTTCTTTACTTAAGAACCCTTGAAGAACCATCGTTTTTAAGTGTGTGGAGTAACTGCTGATTAGCTAGTGTGATAATTAGCTAGTGTGAGCTAATCAGCTAGCGTCATACACTGCAGCCACAGCTCTGTAGGCCGCTGTTCTAACTGGACGTAAGTACAGACGTATGTGAAGAACACAGTCATACTGAGTGCTTCTCCATCGCTCCTGTCTGTTAAAGCTCTGCTGTGTTTCTCCACTTTGTTTTGCTCGTTTGGGCAGGAACAGCTGGTCTGGACATCACACCGCGGTACGTGTCTGTGTTCACCATCAGCGCTGCGCTCCTTCGGGGAGGAAGTGGGGCTTCCCCTTCGCCCTGCGGCGTCCATACGGAAAGATCCAGAAACACGGCACAGTTACTGAGAGCGGAATTCACATTAAAGGGAATCTCAGTGAGAGGAACTGATTGGATTTGTGTTTTGCATGTTGTGTGTAATTTCTATCACGTGTTCTGTGGTTCGTCTCTTGTAATTATGCTGTAAGATCACCAGCTGGGACTCCAGTCTTGTTTGTGTTGTACGTATTGTGAAGTCCATGTGGAGGTGATGATGGGTCAGAATTCTGCTCTGTGATTCACGAGGCTGTGTTGGTAGTAGAGCAGTGAATACAGTCCCAGACCCCAAACCAACTCATTAAGGTCTGAAACACCAGCAACAGCAGGTAAACACTGGGTGGAAACTGCTTATATTTAGTCAAATCCATGTACTTGGGCATATGCATGAACATCAGGGAGCTATTTAAGATCTAGCCACTTAGCAAGCTTCACCGAAATGAGTTAAGTTCACTGTTTTAACCCTTTAACATCCCAGGCTCATTACACACTGAGGCCCAATCCCATTTCTTATTTTTACCCCTACCCCTTGTTTTCGAGTGTCACCTTGCCCCTTGGAACTGAGTTACAAGGGGTAGTGGTGGAAATCTTCCCTTACGAAATGGGACCCTCAAATAAAGAAGAACATTACAGCTACTAGCGCTGCTCTGTAGGCGACCCTGCCAGTCTGCAGTGATAGCAGAGGAGGGTAAAGTTCAGCTCCTCACTGCTGGACTTCAGTTACATTTATACATCATATGCCTTCAAAGAGGGGGGCAATTATTTATTATCACCCACCCCTTATTCTTCAGTGATATAAGGCTGAAGTCAGATATTCACCAGCTTCTCATTCAAATTTTCCTGTTCCACCTTAATTGGAGCAGCGGTTACATTCTGGCACCCCAGGGCATCAGAACTGCTGGACTATTTAAGGTGGAACAAGAAATTTAGCTAGCTAGCTACCGAGACATTAGCATGCCATTAGTGATTTTTTATGCTTGTTATGAAATAAAGACCATAATACATTAAAATAACATTAAACTGAAATAATACAGTGGTCATCGCATTTTTAACAGAGAAAATTCTCACATTTGTGGGTTTCTTTGGTCTCTTGTTCAGCCATCTTGCCAGTTTTTCTTGTTTTCTCATAACTCTCTGTTTGGAGTGTCTCTGAAAAACCTCAGTTTGGAGGACCACGTAGCCCCTAACAAGTCACCCTACCCCTTCTACCTCAAAAAAATCTGGACACCCTACCCCCTAGGCATGAATGCACAAAACGGAGGGCTAAGGGCTCAGTGGTAGGGGTGAGGGGTGAAATGGGATGGGGCCTTAGGCTTATTATTCAGCAACTACAGGGACTTCAATGCAAACTGGTTGAGCTATTCTTAGGCTATAGAAGTGGGTAATTAAACTTTGGGCCACTGTCAGGCCCAAGGCTGTTAAAGGGTTAAGTAAGGAGACTGATTGCTTTTCACAGTGTGTGCTTTAGACGCTGGCTGTTCTAAGAAGTTCCACTGCACTTCTATAAGGGAGCTCTGCTCTCGAGTTTTTGACCCCGATGCATTTTATACTCAAGCTGGTTTCTGGCAGCCATTTTTAATTCCTATTGAGTTATTACTTTATTGAAGACTCATATTTACTGAGTAACTCCAGATGTAAGGAATTGAGGCCTACAAATGACAGATTCCAATCTACTAGAAGCACATAGTTTGCCCAAACTGATTCAAGGCATTAAGCCATGGCTGAGACTCTACACTCATTAAGCTATTTTAGGTTCAGGCCAAAACAAAGTCCAGGTCATTAGCAGGTCATTGAGATGGTGAGATGGTTCAGTGACAGGCTGAGTGAGACCTTAGGCTTTGAGTGTGGACCTGAATTAGGACACAGAGGCCAAGGCTGTGACCTCAGGAGCCAGAGACACATGGACTGGTTGGCTTAAACCATTTTTTTTGTGGGTGTGTAGGCACTGAAGACACAGCTCAGGTTAAGGGCGTGTCAGCAGCAGCATCCTCTACATGATGTGTGTGAGCTGTGAGCCAAAGAGTCGCTCACTACATTAAATAAACATTAAAGCTGGACTCTGGGTCAGGGCACTTAAAATACATTTACATTCAGTACCTCAAGTGTATCATTCAAGGAAATGGTTCTGCCAGACGGTCACTGCAAATAAAGCTAACTGGCTCAACTTCAGTCTTCATTTTTGAATTTCTGACATGTGTTCTGGGCCTCAACGAGCATTTAAAGCATGAAGGAACTTTACATGGGGAACATTTTAGTATAAATGAAAAAGCTTCAGTAGCTTAGCTGTCCTGGAACACTGAGCTATTGTGTGAAGCAGCAGTGCTGAGTCTTTCACAGATGAGACGTCTGGTTGTGCTGAAACATTGAGCTGGCCTGACTCTTTAAAAAGCCATTTAAATAAAAGTCAAATCTGTTTCTAAATCGGTTCCACTGATGAGTATTTATAATGTAAACAGGAGCCAAGAGCCAGCTGTCACTTATCAATGGGTTCTACTGTTTTTCTCACTGTTTCTTCACTATAGAGGTGGCTAATACTGCCCCTCATCCTGTGCTGGAATAGGTTAATAGTGTCAGACCTCCTTTGCTAATATTGGCCAATAGTCTTGTTCCATGCCTACAGCACTAGTAGGCAAGTAGTTTTAAAAACTGTTAGGAAAATAGAGAACTAAGCAACTTTGTAGTAGAACAAAGCTAAACTGGCTATAGTATCATCTTACACTATGACTGGCTATACTGTTCTATCCTATAGTTATGTGCTAGCTAGGCTAGCAACATTTAGGAGGAGTGGAAAAGCAATACTTCCCAACTAGGAAGCCAGTGTTCACAAATTATGTGAAAAAAAAGGAACAGAAGACAAAAATGGAAATAAAAATTGATGTTTTGTTCTGACAGTGATGATATATACAGTCACATATCTTACCTAAATTGTGACTGTATCATCTAGAAAAATAAAGATATTGGACGAGTAATGTTAAGGTACCTAGGACAAAAAATGGAAAAAGGTAAACATACAAAATAATATAACATATAATAACATAACAAATAATATGACATAATTTGAAAAGTCCAGTTGGCCTTTTTCATGCATCAAAATTTCATTACGAACGGACCAACAGAAATGGTCCAAAATTACTTGATAAAAAACGATTTATCCATTTAATTACAATAAAAGTTTTTCCTTGTCCTGTAAAAAAAAATATATATATATATATATATATATATCCTCTCCATGCAGGCTCTCCACTGGTGTCCCACAAGGCTCAGTGCTAGGTCCTCTTCTCTTTTCTCTTTACACTAGCTCTCTTGGCAATGTTATATCATCTCATGGCTTCTCTTATCACTGTTATGCTGATGAGACTCAACTAATGCTTTCTTTCTCACCTTCTGACACACAGGTTTCCAGTCGGATCTCGTCATGTCTGTCTGACATCTCTTCATGGATGGCAGCTCACCATCTGAAGCTCAATCCTAGCAAGACTGAGCTGCTATGCATCCTTGCAGGTACAGGTCCACATCATGATCTTGCCATCTCATTCGAGAACTCTCCGATTGTCCCGTCTGTAGAGGCAAGAAGTCTTGGTGTGGTTCTGGATGGCCAGTTATCGTTCTCGACTCACATTGCGAACCTAACTCGGTCATGCAGATTTCTCCTGTACAACATCCGGAGGATCCGACCCTTTCTCACTCGAGAGGCCACCCAGGTGCTAGTGCAGTCTCTTGTCATCTCAAGGCTTGAATACTGCAACTCGCTCTTGGCTGGTCTTCCAGTGCAGGCTATCAGGCCTCTGCAACTCATCCAGAATGCAGCAGCACGGCTCGTCTTCAATCTCCCAGCCGCGTCACCCCACTGCTGCGCTCCCTTCACTCGCATCCTTCACGGCGCGCGGAAGGCAAGCATCAAGACTGTTCTCTGTGCTGGCACCCAGGTGGGGGAATGAACTCCCACTGGCTGTCCGTACAGCAGAGTCTCTCGCGGTCTTCAATCGCAGACTGAAGACACATCTCTTTATACAGCACTTAAATGAGCACTGAGTTAAGTATTGATTATAAAGTATTGTACTGCACTTATGTATTGTATTGTATTGCACTGCTCTGTGTTTAACTCTGTTCCTTTTTTCTAGGTATCAACAATGACTTTCTGATTCTAGCAGTATCTGAGCTCAGGACTGGCTTTCTCTCTAACCTATTGGTAACTAGCAAAGATACTTTCTCTGGATAGACAAAGCACTTTTTGTAAATCTGGATAAGAGTGTCTGCTAAATGCTGTAAATTTAAATGTGAATGTGTGTGTATATATATATATATATATATATATATATATATATATATGTGTGTGTGTGTGTGTGTGTGTGTGTGTGTGTATGTGGTGTGTGTGTGTGTGTGTGTGTGTGTGTATAGTTTGCGGGGTATTGTATCGAAATCACAGTAGTATCGTCCACCTTTAGTCCCTAACATACGCCAATGACGCGGACTACTGTAAGTACGAACTTCTAGCCAATCGCCGCGCAGGAGGCGGGACCACGCCAGCCAATCCGAGTGCTGGTAGCTGGGCCTTATTTGAATACGCGCGTGGGGAAAGAAAGACCCATAACAGTCAGTAATTGGTGAAACTCGACACCGGCTGCTTGGCAACCGAGCAAGTCCAGACACAAGCGGAGCCGAGCGCTGCTCCCCTCATCAGTCAGCGCGGAGCTCTCCGCCAGCCTCCTCCTCCACCGCGGCCGCCCTGCACGGCTCCACTCGGCTCTCGGAGCGGACACACGCCGTGCTGGCTTCGCCGCACAGCCTCGTTTTTCTCCTTCTCCCTGTAGTGGTCGCAGAGAGGGGCTGACGCTGATCAGACCGCCGTTAGCCGTTACTGCGGAGACGCTTTGAGGGGAATCGTGTTTTTATTAAGTCTGTTTTCAACATGAGGAAAGTCTGAGGTGGCGGTGAAAATGAGGAAAGTCTAACATGGCAAAGTGACCCGGGTCTGTGGTGCCTCTGGCGTTTTCACTCAGTTTTCACTCAGACCTCTGGCTGCTCGGACCAAATGCATACAAATGCATTTAGGAGCCCAACGGACAAGGAGGGGACACGTCGCTCCCACGGCCAAAACGTGAGTAAGACCCCTCTTTATTTTTCGGTCACTCGCACACTTTTACTCTCCGGCTGTGAAACCGCGCTTGACAGACTAGCCTCGGTACGGACATCCCTGCTGGGCTCTGTCCACGTCTCTCTCTCTCTCTCTCAGCTTATCTCCCCACTCAGATCGCTGCTGAACCACCGACAGCCCTGCAGCCCAAAGGGCTCACACGTCTCCTCTGCTTTCAGGGTTCATTTATTCTCCGCGAGTTCTCCGTGCTCACTGAAGGAGGCTCACTGACTGTAGATGGGCCAGTAATGTGAATGCAGTAGCTGGTTGGAGGAGTGTTGTATAAGATCACTGTGCACTGAGGGCTGCACTGGGAAATGAAGTTTACCAGTAGTTGAGAGAAACTCTATTTGGATGTCTCTCTAGATTTACACTTGATTTGGGCCACACCGTATATGTTATCGCTCTTTATTTGGGCCAAATAGGATATTTTACAACTTTGTTTTATTTGTACCATATATAATGTGTTATCACTCTCTATTAGCACCACATACAATATTTTATTCCTTTTTATATTAGCCATAAAGTATTATTTGAACCGTATAGGATATTTTACAGCTTTGTTTTGTTTGGGCCATATAGAATATGTTACCTCTATTCATTTGCGTCATATATAATATTTTATCCCTTGTTTATTTGGGCCATAGAGTTTATGTTATCCCTCTTTATTTGAGCCATACAGAATATGTTGTTCCTCTTTATTTGGGCCATATAGAAAGTGTTACTCATTTTATTTGGGCCATATCGAATATGTTTTATCCCTCTTTATTTTTAGGCCATGTAGGATATGTTGTCTCACATTTGGGCCATAAAGAACATGATATACCATCTTTATTGGGAACATTCATGGCATGATGTCTCTCTTTTATTTTTTAACTATTTCTGTCTTTATTTGGACAATTCAGGACATGATATTCCTCTTTATACAGGGCAGCTGAAACGGCCACTACACTGGCACAGTAGTAAAATAGTTCATGCACCACTGACTCGGCATGAAGTGGCAAAAGATCTGGCATGGGGTTTTGCACGGCAGTGGATTTAAGTACTAGCGTAATTTATCCAGGCGTCCAAACTAATCTGTGATTTGTAATCTCACTATCTGCACTGCCGTGTACCTCCACTGTGGTGGTTCTGCTGATGAATGCTGTGCTCAGGTACAGAGAAGATGAAACACCCGTTCGGATCCAGGTTAAAATGCACCGTCATGGTGGAAGCAGAAGGGTTTTGCATTGAAGCGCAACCAAACTAAACTAGGTGACGGTGCAGAGGAGCTCTGTGGAACATTCCTCATGGTGGTGTGTGGATCCTGCTGCAAGTGTGCGCATCTGGCCAAGCCACCCCCCTGTGTTGGTCTACGTTACGGAGGCACAGATCTGTCAGACTTAAAGCAAAGGGTTTCTGGAGTCTAACACTGCTATATTTATCAAACGTGAGAAAGCTGATCTGGGATCGGCTTACGTCTTGTGTCGAACGCTACCAGGAACCGATGAGGCCTTATCTTAGATCGGTGTTCATTTTCTGCTAAATCAGTGGACCACTGAACACGTCAAAGCCTGTTAAATCACTAATTCCACTTAAAAATCATATTTAAAAGGGTACAGGGTGACGGTCTGTCAAGTCCAATCCATGATTACGGTTTACTGAAAATGAAGAAGATTAGATGCTGAGATAGGATGATGAGCTTTACGATGGAAGTCAGTGGAGCGATGCTGATCGTTACGCCTCTTGCTATATTCATGCTAAGTCCAAACTCTTCCTAACAATCTCGTTCCCTACCTGTCTGTTTTAAGTCGCCCATGAAAATGTTCTACAAATCGCCCTTGGATGTTTCACGGCTATAGAAACCTTTTCACATCCTTCTGCTTCTCTTTCATGGCTTTTAACTCGAGTTATTTATGTTGAACATAAGCTGGATACTCCACTGTAAACGCCTGTGTGATCCCAGTTAAACGGTGCGTGAGAGTGCAAGCTGAACCGTTTGTGTTGAAACATGACAAAACAAAACTACAGGATGATGCAGGTCGGCTGTGCAAGCTGTGATTACGAAAGTAGTCTGTCTCACCAGGCAGTGCAGAGGTACCAGAGCTGTAAATATGTGACCTCTCAGTGATTTTAGTCCATTTTGTTTGTTTAGGAAATGATGAATTGCACCGTGAAGTCTCAAATTTTACCACCATTTGGTTCAATTTGATTATTTTGGAAGGATTCAGACTTAAAAAAATACACTACATGCTCAAATGTGACCAGATCTATATACAAACTATTCATATTTGTATATATGTTTTTGGATTTTCGAAGAAAAAATAAGAATTTGATCTTATTTCATCAGAAAATGAGTGAATACTTGAATATTGAGTACAAAATATTATTATAGCCGTTTATAATCTGTTCAAACATTCCAAAATCAATGCAGTTGGATCACTGATCGTTTATAGATGGTCATCTTATGTGAAGAGCTTTAACCTTTTAAGTCTGGTAACTTGGGAAGTTTAAAGAGCCATCACCAGCTTAGCAGGTTTTTTTAAACATTGTATCAGAATCAGCATCATCTAAAATGTATGGTTTCAGTATCGTGTCAGAAAAGAGGTATCGTGCCGCCTGTACCTTTGAAGGGTTAGCCAGCATTGGTGACCTGCAGTTTTATTAGTATTGGTGAAAATATCACTGATAAGCCAATAATAATTAGTGCCTTTTTGGTTGTAATGTTGCTGGAATTCGAACTTCAGTCTCCCAGTGTTTACGGGGTCAAATCACTGGAGAACCCAATATGAGCTCCTCCCTGTTTAAATAAATGGCAGCAGCTCAGCAAAACTGGTGAATGTGAACAGAAAAAATCATCATAGTCTTGCAATTTTTTCTCATTTTTAACCCTTAAAATCTGTCGGCCGTAAGATTTTCATGTCGGTCAGGCTGTACTGTGAGGTGGCCAATAATAACCTATAACAGGCACCAGATCCTCCAGGTCAGTCAGCTCCATCTGTGGCATCTTACTGACCCTCACAAATCTGTTGAGTTCAACTCACAGTTATCTTCTTCATGGAAGAACCATCTCTTGCTTCCTAAACACGCTGAATGAGAGAGGCGATGGGCGAGTGTGCACCAATAATAAAAGCTGGGTGTGGGTTTACTCACAGAGCTTTGTCCACCCGCCGCCCTGTAGACTAAGTAAATCTTTATTCTGGCCTGAAATGACCTCCAGACTCTTTACCCAACGTGAGGATCCCTTGGAGAAGCAGAATTTTTTGAAGAACGTTTTGTAAGAAAGATTTGATCTATTTGCTGTTTGGTTTTAGCCTTTTTGCTTTGCTAAAATTTGAGCCTGGTCTTCAACCATGCAGCACTTTGAGGACAGAATGGTCAGAGCAGAGTGAGACGGCGTCAGTGTTGCAACAGTGCTCAGTTTAGCTTGTTGGTTATTAGTGGATGTTGCAGAGAAAGTTTGATGGGGTCAGTATGTTTGAATGCTCCTCCTAGGACTCTTTTTTGGGTTTACAGACCAGAAAGCATGTTTCTCTTGTTGTATTTGTGCCTAATGCTAGCCTTACTGTTGTAAGTACTATTCGGATGTGATTAGTTTTACATGATAAGGTTCAGTAGTGCTGGGCAGTGTATCATCTATACCACTGTATTGGCGTTGATGTTTAGTTTTAGTGGTATTGATGAATAAAAACGTAGTTAACGCCACTGTTTGTAGTTTAGCAGAAGAGAGTCCAGTCACAACACATTCCGTGATCTACTGGAAAACTATTTTGATACTGAATTTTATCAATAGATCTCAGTACTAAGGATTGATAATATAACTGTTCCCAGAATATCTCTGTAATTTTAATCCTGTCCAAAGATCCAAAGTCAGTCACCTTTTTACAGACTGCTCGTTCCTGCGTCTGTAAAGATTACGATGACTTTGACCCAGAAAATGACCCATGTAGAAATAACCCCAGGTTACTGACATTAAAGTAAATTTCTATCATTTCCTGGGCGAAAAAGAGGTTTTACAGTTTTTTATTAAGTATGGAGGCATTTGCTTCTATTCTCTGCTGCCCACATTAAGCTGGTAAGTGTTGGCCTACCTGAGGTGTACGATGGTGAACATTAAAACCTGAATACAACAGAAAAAATAGTTGACTTATTTCTGTGATAGAAATGTGTAAAAGTATGATAGGTGTCAACCTCTCGACACAGTAACCCTCCAAAACTGTATAAATTCACTGATACCTGTATTGAGCATTTCTAATATTAAAATCATCAGCAACAACAGCAGTTTATCCCGTTTTGACTTTATTTACTGATTTATATTCATCATTATTACTTTATTAATAATTTAATTGTTATTATAATTATCACATTATTACATTATTACACTATCAGAAATGTGTTTTTGCTTTATTTGACAGTTATACAGCTGTAAACATCTCTCTTGCACAAGCAATCAAAGGCAGTCAGAGAGCAGTCAGGCTGCAATCTATGATGAACTGACACAATAAAAGTCTCTGATGATGTAGTATCGCCTGCAAAGTGAGATTAAGGAGCAAATGTATCTTTGCCAATGCATTTTCAGTAACTTAGGTCATTTACACTCCAGACGCCGCAACTTTAATGTTTCTTCTGCAGTCGTGTCGAACGACAGTCTGATTATTGATTTGGCTTGAAAAATCTAACTTGCTGTTCTTTGAAAAATTTACAACACTACTCCTCCTACAGCTTTTGAGCTAGACCCATGAAACTCTGCAGAAACTCTGTTCATACAGTGTTTCTTCGGGAATTAATGGGCGAATGCTCTGTCACTTCATTTATGTAATGTATAAAACTAATATCCCCAGCTTTTATTCCACCACAGTCAGCCAAACTCCTCTAATGTGACCATCATACAACTATGATAGCAACACCTTAGCAACCTAACCTGGGATATCATAGTAACCACCTGGAATAACATAGCAACACTTTAGGAACCACCTGGGATACTGTAGTAACAGCCTAGCAATAACTTAACAATCAACAATCAACGCCCTAACAATGAACTGGAATATCATAGCATCCTCGGAGCAACACCATAGCAACTTCCTGGAATTACTGTATAAACTTAAGTTTTTAAAGACAGTCAGCAGTGTCTGCAACTGCTTTGACTTCTGAAGAGTCAGGCCTGATCCCATTTCTCATTGTTACCCCTACCCCTTGTGTCACTTTGCCCCTTGGAACTGAGTTACAAGGGGTAGTGGTTGAAATCTTCGTTATGAAATGGGACCCTCAAATAAAGAAGAACATCACTTCATTAACAGCTACTAGCGCTGCTCTGTAGGCGACCCTGCCAGTCTGCAGTGACAGCAGAGGGTAAAGTTCAGCTCCTCACTGCTGGACTTTAGTTACATTTAGAGAATCATACGCCTTCAAAGAGGGGGGATGCGATAATTATTATCGCCCACCCCTCATTCTTCAGTGATATGAAGCTGAAGTCAGATATTCACCAGCATAACACAAGCATGAAAAATTGCTGGTAGTTTGCTGATGTCTCGGTAGCTCGCTAAATTTCCTGTTCCACCTTAAATGGCACAGCAGTTACATTCTGGCACCTCAGGCATCAGAACTGCTGCACCATTTAAGGTGTTACGGGAAAATTAGCTACCTAGCTACCAACACATCAGCAAACTACTAGAGATTTTTCTTTAGCTTTTTGTAAAGAAAAGGACCATAACGCATTTAAACGACATTAAACTAAGACAGTACTATGATTATAGTAATTTTTAATTGTAATTATGGAATTGCTTACATTTGTGGGTTTCTGTGGTCACTTGTTCAGCCATCTAGCCGGTTTTTCTTGTTTTCTCATAACACTGTTTGGAGTGTCTCTGAAAAACCTCAGTTTTTAGGACCACATAGCCCTAACACGTCGCCCTACCCCTCTACCTCAACAAAAATCTGGACACCCGACCCCCTAGGCGTGAACACAGAAAAAATGGAGTGGTAGGACTAAGTGGTAGGCGCAAGGGGTGAATTGGGATTTGTTAAGCCAACTTTCCTTCTCTAGTTACAGCATCACACTTTTTAAAATTCTGCTGATGCATCTCCGACATCTTGGCCTCTTTCTCACATGTGGTCGGCATGTGGGGAACGTAAATTGCTCTAGATTACCTGTATTCCAGCCTTATACTACAGTAAACCTTCAAAACAGTGACAAAACCATATTTAAGGTGGGTAACTCATGCCATGCCACTGTTTCTTCGTTTCTCCTGAAGAAGCTATGCACTGTTTGACCGGTTGTGCTCTGGTCAGGCCTTTTCTGTACAGATTCTCTCTGGAGAGCTGCAGATGCAAAGACGAAGGAGGGGCTGGGTCAAGTGCAACCACTCACACACTGAAGCAGCCACACTGGGTCTTTGTGTCACCGGAGCAGTGCTGGCGTGGCTGAGACTGGACACAGAGCAGTCCCTCTGTCAACAGTCTCGGGTCAAAGGGCAGTCCAAAATGCTTCCAGGTCAGGGGTCAGTCAGAGGCTTCCGAATACAGACTGTAAACATCATTGTTTGCTGCTTTACAGGAGGGCATTAAAGTAAATGGGGATGTGTGGTGAAAGCCAACCTGCCCCCTCGCTCTTCAGACCCACAGCTAACTTTCTGAAGCCGTTCCGACGTTCTGTTGTTTATCGTCATGAAAGCTCATCAGCAGCTGCTCAGCCATCTGGGTAATTTATCTCCTGCGGAGTGTGATCTGCTGTGGTTTTGCTCTGAGCGCCGGCTGCTCGTGTCTCCCTGGGATTTCCATGTTTGTATTATGGGTTATGCATGTTGAAGAGGGAGATTGCGGCTGAGTGGCGGAGCTGTTTGGGTAGATTAGCAGTTATGTGTGGTTTGCTGTCTGTAATTGATGCTGTGGTTGCTCTGTTTGTTAACCTGGAGAGGAATACTGAGTTGCATTCGTGTTGCTAAAATTATTAGTGCATTTCTCCTGTAAGCCTGTAAGTAATTACAGCGATCGGCTTCAGTTCCTAAGGCTAATGCTACCCTGCAGGCTCACCATGAATATTGTTGTTATCATTCTTAAGATCACGTTCTCTTAGTTGTAACTGGGGCTGAGAGATGAAACATTTTTAGATATCGAAATCGCAGTTTGAAAGTGTGCGATTTTAATTGAACCCTTTGAAGTTTTATGTGTAGAAATTTAATAACACAGAGCTTGTGAACTGATAGACCAATCAGAAGCAGCTGAACATCTTTTTGACATCACAACCACAACTACTGGCAGTCTAGAACACTACACTGCTAGAAATAAAGGTTCTGTGCAGGTACGTTTTTTGTTCATCAAGGCACCAACATTGTAAATGTTCCCTCAAAGGTACAACACAGGTTTCAAGGTAAAACTGTGTGCCTTAAATAAGTTTTTTGCAGGTGAAAAATACATATTTGTACCTTTTCATAACCTAATGTTTTAAAACAGAACAATAAAATAAAAAGCCTGGAGACGCGATTTATTTATTTATTTATTTTACAAATTTAACGTTAGACAGTTGAGACAGTTTCCTCCAAAATGTGCAGGCCTAGTAATAACCCTTAGAAGTCTAGAGTTACTACTGTCATTTTGCTGTACTATAAATATAAATTAAATATAATTACATTATTATATAGTTTGTTTCTGAGGGCATTTCGGTCAAATTTGAATTGAATTCATATTCAAATTTGTAAGTTGTTATTCAGAAAATATTCATAGAGTACCCGTCCAAACCCCGCACCAAAAAAGAATGAATGTTGGACTCCTAAGGCTGCCTTAAACCGGACATCACCGGGATGACCACTCGGCATGTTTCTGTTACTGTGATGTGTTAAACCCAGATCCACATCACGAAACCATGCTAGACGACTAGTAGCTTGAAATTTACACAGATCAAGTCAGTCAATCTAAATTATTTAAGATAAACAGACCAACGCTAATCATTTGTTTTCACCTCAGCTGACGCTGCTAGCCCAGTCACATCATATTTCACCTCGTACCTTTTAGCTCAGAAGCAGCAGGTGTGTGAAGAATTATTTAATGTGAAAAAGTCACTGAATGATTTTGAAAGTTTTATTCCATTAATCTGTACAAGTGTAGTGTAAAATGAGCTTGAGCTTCTTGTTTATCAGTGCTGTGTGACGCTTTCTATGCACTAGCTGCACTTTATCTGCTAACTAGTGCAGTGTGGAGCCTCTTATCTGGTGTGTGGTATAGTGTAGCCGACTGCAGTAGTCTTTGACTGACCAAAACCAAAGGCCTTATAGGAAAGTCTGTCTTGGCCATCTTGGCACCCCCACGCCCACCCAGCAGTTATTTCCAGTCATTCAAGGCCAGGCCTCTGTTTCTTTGAATGGGGAGAGACCTGTAAACCCCAAACTAAAAGCCACATGAATATTTCAAAAACAGCTTTGAAATCTGACCAAAAAACCCACATAAATAATACAAAAAAAACTTGTCCTTTCAGGTTTTCAAGCAGTGAAGTGTCTCCTCCTCCTTTATAATGTCTCTGCTGAAGCATAAGATGTGGGATCTTCTTTAGTGCCTCCACTGGATCACACAGCTGAGACGTCTCATGGTTCTTTAAAGTGAGAACATGTAAAGTGGGAAATAAGCTTCTTTAAAAATGTGTCTTTAATATTTGTTTTTTAAAGCTTTTGAATATTTAGAAATATTAAACAAAATCTAACTAGATAATAATAATAATCCCTAATTACATAAAGATTAATGGAATTTACATGTTGTATTGACATGTTCAAGCCTGTCCTCTGACTTCTGACCGCAGCCCTCTTAACCATGCACTTTATTCTGGCCTGTCTACACATCCCTTAGTTTGTGTAGGTTTGTGGAGCGTTCTGCAAGTGTTAGTCTGACCACACGGCTCAACACAGTTTCTGTGGACAGAGAGAAACGATGTGGTCAACCACCCGCTGGCTCTCTCTGCCAGTGAGGCGAGGAACGGCCTTGGTGGATTTTAAAGCCTACCACAGCTTAATGCTACAAATGTTCTTGGCTTCATAAAAACAGAGAAATCTGTTAAACACGTTAAAGAAGTGGATATGGTTCATTTTGAATGAGAACTTGAATTGGAACGAGGGTCGATTCTCTTTAATTTTTGCAGTCTTATATTAGTATTCAAGACTATTTGTTGATCCAGCTCTATCATTAAACTAGATTTAAACAATGCAGTACAGACAAACTCCTGCAATACTCACTTTCTGACAAATATATTCTTTCCTGCAAATGAAACTACTGAAGTGTGTTGTTCTGGAGGCAGCCTCAGAGGCAGTTATTTTAAAGAGTATCCTCCGTTTCGGCTGAAGGAATGTCACACCACTGTCTCGACTGGAGGCGGGTGACACGACCTGTTTATCACCCCCCAGAAGGCACTGTGGGAAATCAAACAAATCTGATTGACAGGGCCGGCCAATCAGCAACATCTCTAACTGTCTGTGCTGACCAGTCAATAGCGAACAACTGACCAGTCAACAGCGAACTACTGAGTTGGAGGAAAGTGGATTTCACACAGGAAAAAATGTGTTTTCACAGAAAACGCTGTGTGATATGAAGCCTGCACCGGTAGCCAACTAAACTTTTAAAAAGAAAGGTTCCTAAATGGCTCTTTATTTGGACGCATGGCTGTTTACATTATGCGGACGTTCTTTAACCCAATACATTCTGAGACTTTGGTGACGACCCCTAAACTCGTTTATATCTGCTTCCAGAGGAGTTACGGCATGTGCACGTTCACATTGATCATAGTAAAGCGGATCAGCATGTGGAATTGGAGCTTTCTGTGTGCCGCCACGTTTTCTATCGCTGTGTACAAGAAGCTCTATGCTGCTTTTATTGTAGGATGCACTGTGATGTGTTCAGAATGAACACACAAGCACATTTAGAATGAAATTCGGATCAGCAGTTATTAATTTATTTAATCAGAGTAACATTGGTGGTATTTTGTAACACAAAACACAAGCAAAATAAGAATCGACGTATTTTCTGCTTTGTTAGATCACGTTCTTAACACATCGCAATAAATGCAACAATGGCACTGAGATATTGTATCATTAACATTGTTAATGTTATTGAGAGCAAATTAAATGACCGAAATAGACACAATTTAAAAATTCAAGCACGTCTTAGCTGATTGGCTAGATTTGGGGTGAGTTGGAAAGTAGTAAATTGGATTTTTCCTTAAACTATTCCTTTAATGAAATCACAACTTAAAAGAGCCATGAAAACACTTTTCCATTACCCATTAACTTTAAACCTTTTTTGATGTGAGCTTTAGACTGGCTGGGAAAAAGTCTTGCACTCTAATTTGGAGCTGTGGACCTGGAGATGTGAAATATCCTCAGATGTCTAATTGACCTAGATTTGTATCGATGTTGTGGGGTTTGTGTGGTTTATCAGTACATAAATCAGCGCAGTAAACTGGACGTTGGTGCTCTCCAGCGTGGCTGTGTTGGTTAATGTAGTCGTCAGACAGGAAGTCTTCAGGGCAGACAGTTTGAGGGCTGCGATGGTAATAATTATACAGTATGTCAGGATGAGTGATGAACACGCGTGTGCTCTCTGACTCCGCATTCTTCTGACGGGGCTTTGAGGAGGAGAGAACTGGCCAACAGCAGACAGGAAGTACAGGAGGGAGCGCCCTAGAGCACACGTGCTCCTCCTTCTCCTGCCAGGGAGGTTTATTCTTTACATATGAGGAAGATGCAAAGCAGCGACACAAAGAAAGCATGAGACGTTTGCTCTCAATGAAGTAATGATATTGATCTGATCTCTGTCGGGGCTCATTGTGAGCTGCTTAGTAGTTAATCCATTACATCAAACTGGGGTCGGCATTGGCTTTGGGATCAATCCAGAAATCCAGTCCAGCTCGATTATATATGCCTGGCAGTACTATCTAGATAATTTGGATGAGCTATTTAATCATGGCTGGACATGAATCATCAAATAGTGGAGTTAGCATGATACTGCTGGTCTGTTTTAGCAATATTTTGAGCTATATATTTGAAAGACAAGGGACATTATATCCATTGCATGATGCCCATAAAATAACTGAGTCGCCCAGCAATCAACATAAATCAGTATCTGTGATTTATATGTGCTTCATTCAACTTGTCTTGAAAGAACAGAACAGACAATATCTAAGCTAATATCTATTCCAGTGGTCATTAGGCAGAAGGCAGGAAACACCCTGGATAGGCTGCCAGTCCATCACAGGACAGACACACAGATACATTCTCACATACACTACCTCCAGTTGGCCTAACTGCATGTCTTTGGACTGCGGGAGGAAACCCATGCCGAGAGAGAACATGCAAACCCCACACCGAAAGGACCCTGGTTGCCCGGCCGGGGAATTGAACGCAGGCCCTTCTTGCTGTGAGGCAACAGCGCTACGAGTATGTTACACTACATGTCCAGAAGTATCAAGTCCCCTTCTAAAGAGTGAATCCAGCTACTTTAAGGTGCACCCATTGCTAAAAAAGGTATTCAAATGCTCTCTCACAGCTTTTCTTATCTCCATAGAAAAGCACTGATGCTCTGGAACAGCTGCACATGAGCTGAACAAGGATTGGATAGAGGGATATAAAGCTCCCCAGCATTGGGCTGTGGAGCAGTGGAACTACTTCTCTGGAATGATGGAGCTAAAATACCTTTGGGATGAGTTGGAATGATCCAGAACTAATCATCCAACATCAGTACCCGATCTAACTAATGCTCAATCAAATCCTCACAGCAATGTTCCAACATCTAGTGTAAGCCTTCCCAGAAGGGTAGCGGCTGTTACTGCAGCAAAGGGGGACAAACTCACTGTTAATGTCCGTTATTTCAGAAGAAACATGGGTGTCTACACACTTTTGGACATGTGGTGTAGAAAGCTTACACCTGGCACTGTCGCTTCAAATTAGAGCTCTAAAGCAGGTCATTTCAAACACGTCTTTCATTCATATCAGGTTTCATAAATGTGTTAAAAATATTGTTTATTTGAATGATTTTAAGGGTTTCTTTTGTGCTCCGGTGATGAACTTACAGTGTGTTCACTGTAGTGCCTGTGTGTGTGGATGTGTAGATTAGAGGCTGAGTGATGTCTGGGAGGGAACCTGGCCGCCTCTGACAGCATTGTGCTAAAATGAGGTGGGCGTGACCCTTTTTGTTTAGGTTGTGTGTGTAGCCGACTCTGTTTTCCTTTCCCTGTGGGATAATTATCCACACTCAGCACTTTTCTGACAGTACCGGACACTGATTAGCCCTGCGATCCTGACTAAAACACTCCCTTTAGGTTTTATTTCTCATCCGAACTCCACTGATGACCAGCTCAAACTCAGACTACCTGGGGAGCCACTAGACATGTGCTCTTCACCTAAACTTTGCTTTTTTTGTTATTTTTCTATGTCATTTGCGTCCAGCCACTGACCTTTACATTGTGTGAAAGTGCCATAATGATTGGACCAAAAGAAATGCTCTTTAATTGCTTGGAGTACAGTCTCTTTATATTCATTTACTTCGAAAGCTAAGAACATTTTGGCTGTTTTCTCCTGTAAAGTTACCACTTTGGAGGCTTTTTTTCAGACAGTGATGATATACAGAAACTAAACCTCTAAAACAGCCTGTTTAGGATCCACTGGTTTCATGATCATTTACATATCTCCATCTATTCAGCCAGTTTAGCCCCGCCCCGCTCACGTTAAAGTTATAAGGAGTGTTTCAGCCCATTCAACTTGTTAAATGAGGCACGATACAGGGCAGCCCATCAGCGGAGGTCTCACATGTATCAGCCTTACAGGCTCAGTATCAGACACAGCCTGTTTAATTCTAAGGGACAAAGAAAGGTTAGAAATGGTCATGTAAAAATAAGTTAGCAGTGTTTTTGGTGCCTAAAACCACACAGTAGTAGTGGTTGTGTAGTTATAGTAGTCGCAGTAGTAGTACAAATGCATAGCGTTGAATACACTTTTTAGTGTTACATTTAACAGTAGAATTAGATGGAACTCTTGTTGTGATAGTGCTGCTGTTCTAGCTGAACGTGAGTGAAGTTATTGGGGAGCGGTTAATCTGCGTTCTCAGTAGATTTGTTTGAAATTCCATTCATTTCTTCATTCTGACACACTGTATACTACTGTGTCAGGAATAAATCCTCAAAGGCAGAATTAAGTAACTATCGGTCTAAATTAGATTAATAACTAAGTTAGTTGTAGCTAGATTATAGTTATGCCCACTCAGTGTGCAGCGTCCAGCCTGAGCTGATTTTATAGTCTTATGTTGGATTATAAGCCACAATATCTGGCAGGTAAAGCAAATCTTTTAACTACAGAACAAAAAAGGTACAATATATAGCCGTCTTTGGCTGGTAGTTTGAGACCCCTGCTCTAGAGGAACACAGAATCAATGGTGCACTGGAGAGCTAGGACTGACGCTCAGCATCGTTGTGAGTGGGCACTGCATAGGCTTTATTATGCCATCCAAATGAATACGAAATGTTTTAGTGCAAAACAGCAGTTCTAGACTCAGTGGATTAACCTATGATTAAGTCTTGGGTGATTACTCTTGTTTCGGTATATTATTTAAATGTACTTTACATAATTTACATACTTAATTACACAATTAATTACGTCTGCTGTTGATTTAAATTCTGTACTGACACGTTAGAGTCTGATGTTTTCTGCTTCTGTTTTCTGTTTTTCAGTAACAAGACATAACAAAAAGTTAACAAATGTGAAACAAGGCTGTTCATGATAAAATCTCTCATCTACTATATCAACACAAATGTAGTATGAATGGAAGGCTTAGGATCTGCACTCGTTTCATTGAGCGATGTGTAAAAAGTTATATACAACGTGCTTTTGTTATCACAGACGCTAACCGCAACGTCTAAGAGCAGAGATCCATTCATGTAGGATCTTTTAACAGTTTAATTCCTCTCCTCCTGATGGCCTGAAGGTACACTATGGGCTGGTTTCCCAGACATGAATTAAGTGTAATCTTTGACTGAATTGCAGCGTCAGTGGTGAATCACCAGTTCACCAGTGGAAATTCCTTTTTAACCCGCGACGAGACTTAATCCATGTCTGGGAAACTGGTGCTGTACGTCCAAGAGCATCCAAACAGTCTTCAAATTAGTGAGTTCAGCTACTTCAAATCTGTCAAACTGAACGTAGTTGGTATGCGTGCTTGTCCGTATTGATCATAATAAAATGGATTAGCATGTGAAATTGGAGATTTCTGTATGTGCTGCTGTGGTTTTTGTCACTGTGTAAAAATGTGAAAGTTTTCATTTATGTTTGGATGAACGTTTGGAGTACAATTCACTCTGTTCCCGTTTAATCAGAGTAACGGTAGAACACAACTGATGAGTAAATTCAAAGCTCATTCATTTGTCTTTGCTTGATCTAAAACACAAACACAATAAAAGTCTGGCTTTCTTTGATCACATTTTTTACATATCAAACAGATCCAACCCCAGCATACATTAATAAATCACTCAGAACACACTGGTAGATGCTGAGGCTGTATACTGTGTAAGATAAGGTTTGGTAGCTGAACGATGGCCGAACATTCTGGATGCGGAAGTGTGTTAAGTGCAGGTTCCTCCTGTCTGACTACAGTGAAGGATTTCTACAGGAATGTAGGCCTGGAGGCTGTTACACACATGGAGGGCTGAGCTCTACTGTGGTTCAGAGGCGCTACAGACCAGCTCCAGCCTGCATGGCCCAGTATACACCTATATAGAGGCAGCACATGAACTCCTACTGCTGTGTCCTATTACATACATTATTAGGCCCCTTTTGAACAGATGTAATTCTATAGCATTAAGTCATGCCATGTGAAAGATGTTTTGAATGGGGCAGTAGGTTATGTAATATCAGAGGTTTGGTCAAACTTGTTTCCATTAGAAGTCTCAGGTATCATTGCCTGTAACAAAACAATGTTCATAGTTTCTCACAAACAGGGAGATTCTGTCGAAAGTGTTCTGAACTTTGAATGAACAGAAATCTAACAGAACAGTATCTATTATTGTGTGTACAGTCTTTGCATTGCTTAAAGAAAAACAACCCTTTAGATTTTTCGCATATTTGTGTCACTCTTTATCATCAAAACAAGCATAGAAAGTCTGAAGTGTAGACTCAAACTTGTTTTATGGAATGCCAATGTAATTAATAATGCAACTAACCATATAATTAATTATGTGATAATGTAATTACATTTAAATACCAGAGCAAAACTACCACAATAACTCAAGGTCAGAGGTTGGCACTGCTTGCAGCTGTTACTGTTCTGTTGCAGCTCCACAAAAGGCAAAAATAAAATAATCCTCCTTTGCAGTAAAAAAAGCTCTGCTGATCGTTCAACACAGTTTGTAGTAATAAATATCTTAAATGCACCACCCTATAACCCTGAAGGTCGGTGTGCAGACTGTCACCATAGCAATACAGACAACAATCTGGCCTAGCTAGTAGCTGATGAAAAGGCTTTTTTTAAGATTTAACACGAATTTCGGTAATTTCGAGAAGAATGGACATGCATTCATAACACTAAAGCTGTCAAACACTAAAAAGTGGCAAAGCTGTGGTCAGCTTCTCATTCAGCAGCTTCTTGTTCTAATTTTCCTGTCCTTGAGCCATAATGTAACTGCTGCACCATTTAAGGTGGAGCGAGAACGTTCAAAGAAGAAGTTGGCGAATGAGAAGCTGATTTCAGCTTCGTAAAACGTCAAACGTTGAGAGACGTTTTACAAGAAACTGTTGTACTTTTAAGTTTCCTGCCAGAGATGCAAGAAAAGTGGCTATAGCTGAGCTAAAGCTTAAAGCAGAGCAAAGTGAGTCTGCATGTACGTTTATATTGTATTTTTTACGTCAGCACACACTGAGACATATATTACAGCCAAGATGGTAAAATGGACGTAAAATGTTGTGGCTCCTAAGGTGGTTTGATTTTTGTGAAAGGACAAAATGGCTCTTCTTTACATTTGGGTTGCCGACCTCTGACCTAGACTTGAACTTTTTAAGAATTAAAGAGCCTTTACACTGCAAGTTCTTAGTCTCAAGACAGCTTTTGGATTATACAAATGGCCAAAGCATTCTTGAGTGTCGTAAACAGTGCCGTGATCTTTAATCATGTAAACTGTAGGCTTATTTCTCTGTATTATTCAGTGCTATAAATTATTCTGTAACTTCTATGAATTATTCATTAACTTTCATGAATTATTCATTAACAACTACAAGTTATATTCTGTAGCTAATATAAAATGTGTTAAGTCTGTAGTTCTGAGAGAGAGGACTTGAGGTGTGGACCCTCATACAGACCCTCAGAGGTTAAGGAGATAGATAGCCCACTGGTTTTCCTCTCGACTCCAGAACTGTCTCTGAGTGTTCTTAGAAAGATTGGAGCTCAGAGCAGCAAACACTGTGGCACAAGGGGCTTAACGTGGAATTATGTAATTCGTCACTAATGCTTTTGTCATCATTCACCCCAAACGAACCCCAGAGCTTTTAGAGCGTGTTCAGAATGAGCATTTTAGCTGTGTTTTAAGAATTGGAGTATTAATACACTCGACTCAAAAAGGCTTTAAGCTGTGCAGTTGAACAGTCCATAGTTATACATGGTCGCTGCATCTGCACATCCTGCGTATACAGTATTTGTATGTGTCAGGTTTTAGTATTTTCTGCTTGATCTGTAATTTGGGAAGCAGCATTGGCCTGCTGTAGTCTTGTTTAAAGATGTAGACATACGGTTATCTTTTAAAACGGACAGACGTACAGGCAGAATTCAGGGTTCGCAGTGACTCCGACTACTATTTTTAGCTATGCAACATACTTTTGTCCATGTTTGTAGATAACAGTGTGTCAAATAGTGTCAGAAACCACAGAAGTTTAGTCTATTCGAGATCACGATCAGCTCCACGTGGCTTGAGGCAGTGCTGCTGGCACAGTGCTGATTAGTGGGGAGAAGGCTCCCATTTGTTGTTAGCTACATTAATCTCGTAGCTCTGGAGCAAAACTAAAGCAGCAAACTTCAGAGACAAATGTGTCTCGGCTCATTGGCTGTATTTAAAGGGGAGAACTGTGTAAATTTCTGCCAAACTATAGCTTTAATTTTTGCTTGTATAGGTGGCCAATCTTCCTCCTTAAACAAGTTTCCATTCAGACCGTGTTCAGTTGGAGCACCAATGTTGGTTATATAGTACAGAAAATATGTTTTTGCCTTACACTACCGTTCAAAAGTTTAGAATCAATGTTTTCAATGATATATAACCGTTGTAGTTGTAGATAAATGTGTAAAATGATTCTGATATGTTAGTCCTGTGACATCCCGTCCTGTTCGAAGCTCCATATACTGAGGAGCACATTGCACGTTGTTTGGTTCAGATTGCTTCGTCCCAGAGAGAGTTATTCCGGAATATTCAGGGCCTCTTTCGAGTGAATCTCCCTGTGTGTGTGTGTGTGTGTGTGTATATATATATATAGATAGATATATATAGATATATATATATGTGTGTGTGTGTGTGTGTGTATATAATATATACACACACATGTGATAGCTTACTCACTTTTGATGTAAGTCAGTATAACCACAATGTAACCAGACTTCTTTCCATTCATCATGAAATTTACACACAGTGTAAAGGTCAATGTAAAATCTCAGGCTTATTACATTCTAAGGCTTATTATTCAGTAACTACAGAGACCTCAGTGCAAACTGAGCTATTCTCAGATTAGAAGTGTGTAATAAAACTTTGGGCCTGCTGGTGGCCCTGGACATTTAAGTAATTACTATATAAATTATATAGTAATCCATACTATATAAGTTATTAGTGTTATATACAACAACAAAAAAGTGCACTGTGTATGTTTTCATTTTGGACTGTGAAATGAAAGAATCTCTTTCTCTGTATTTCTTGTTTCTCTAGGCGAGCCCTCCTTCTGCTCCTGTCAGTATGTGCCACTGTGCTGTTTGCAGAAGAGCATTCACAGGCTCAAGGTAAGTTCACCTCTCTCTCTCTCTCTCTCTCTCTCTCTGTCTTTCTCTCTCTCTCTCTCTCTCTCTCTCTCTCTCTCTTAACCTATTCACCCTTGACCTTTCCCCTCCTAGGCCTAACCCCAAATTCAAGCTGTTGGCCACTGCTGAGCCTCCCTCTCTGGGACTGTGTGTGTATGTGCTCAGGCGATTCTAACATCCTCCAGCTGCCACTGAAAATCTCTCCTTTGAGCTTTTTTCCTTCAACATGAAAAAAAGCCTGCAGAGGAAAAAAGACGGTTTGGTGAATTTTAAAAAGCTAGCAGGAAATCTGCTCTTGCCCTAAGTGTGTGTAGAAGTGCGCAGGTATACAGATGAAGAAAGTTGGAGAAATGAATAGAAACAAGGGTTGTTCTGTGGGAGCTTTACGACTTTACAGTGTAAACCACGTGCAGCTTTAATCCTGCAGATCAACATCACTAAAGCCATTTAAAGGAATAGTTTGGGGAGAAATCAAACACACACAGTTTTCCACTAAACCCAGATGTGACCCATCCTTCAAGACATGTTTGGTGTCTAATTGGTTCTTCTTTAGTTTAGAACTGGTTAATCGAATGTTTGTAACAAAAACAAGAGCTCAATAGTCACCCAAGTCTTTTCTGTAAATACATCCCAGAAGCTTCTCTCAACATGTTTACAGCTCAAACTGCATCCAGGTCTTATTTAAGGTCACTTGTCGATGTTGTTTAAGACACAGTATGACTCACTGTTAACTGCACAATTTAACAAAACCTTGCCGTGTAGCCGGAAGCTGCCAGCAGCCACCAAGAGTCTAGAATCAGTTTTTCTAACAGTGACAGTCACAAATACAGAGGAATCTGATCCAAGTCTGCTTTGTGACGACCAGCCATGCTGTCTGAAATGGCCACCAATAAACGTGACGTTTTGTTCATGTTTATAGTTCATAAGAACTCGTACTGTGTCCTAAAACACATAGACTGGTCTGCACGACCTTAACAAGACCTGGATGCAGTTTGAGCAGTTTGAGGATGTATTTACAGAAAAGGTTCAAGTAACTGTTGACTTCTAGTGTTTGTTAGCAACACTAGCCTAATAGCGTCAGTGCAGAACTAAAGAGGTGGAAATTAGACCAAACATGTCTGCGCTGATCAACTACATCTGGGGTGAAGGGGAAATTATGTACATTTTTTTTTTTTTGCCAAACCATTTTATCAAATGCTTCATCATCCAAGTTACAGAAGAAGAAAGGGCACCAACAAAGAACGACAAGACTCTAGAGAGGCTGGACTGGTAGGTTGTCTATGTAAGAAAGGCTGCGCACAAGAAGGATAAATCTCTCTCTCTGTCTCTCTGTTTAGACAGCCGTCCTGGCGTGTCCGCTCTTGCTCTGTGAATGCAGCCTCGAGAGCGGCTTCCTATTCCTCCCTTCCAACTCTTTATTCCTCTCTCTCTCCCTGTCAGTCGTCTCATAGAGGAAGAGTTAAAAACTGAGACAGAGGAAGACGCGGGGGGGGGGACGTGAGAAATCAGCAAGTCATCGGAAGGGGGGACAACAAGGAGATGAGAGGAAGGTATGGGGCAGGCCAGGAGAGAAGTAAAGAGAGACGAAAGATGAAAAGGACAGGAAAGAGAAAGATCAAATAGTACGGGAAGGTTTTAACCCCTTGAACCCCAGGCTGGTTCAGTATGTATCAGGGATTATTCTGTATGTATAATAAAACTAAAATTCTGCACGTTCTGTGTTCCTGGAACCACAGACAGACCTGTAGGTCTTAAGGGATTAAGAGTGAGAGGGTGTGTTTTGGTGGTTTGGTGAATCAGATGGTAGTGAAGATAAATGATTGTGTTTGGCGGGTGCAGGACATGGTGTTCCTGTCTTTTTCCTTCTACGAGGGAACAAGTTTCATTGTAATCCGAGGGCCTGAGAAAGGAGATGGACTCTTGCTTTAGTTTACATTTACCTACTGGGCCAAACGTGAGCACCTGTCCAGTCAGATGGCCAACAACTCTCCAGTTTTGCCTGGCCCGGTTGTGGGGGGGTGGGGGAGCCCTTCAGGGCAGGGTGGAGGTGAGGTGGGGGAATGTGCTGTTTATAGTGACCATCACAATTAGACCTCAGGAAGGAAGAAGAAACTGCAGATAATGATAGCAGAGGTGTAGAATCTGTAGTAGGGAAGTCCCAGCTACCTTAATATCACTGGACTGATATTTGTGTTTACATAGATGATACAGCCACACGCTTTAGGTGAGATACGCGCCTCTACTAATTTATACTGAAGTTAAATCACTTTTTTTAGTCTGCTTTGAAAAAAATGACATTTTTATAGTGTGCTTGATAGATAGATTGACCTCCCTGTTAATTTGGGCTACCAGTTACTTTACAGTGCTGCAGTAAAATCCCTTATTTTTGATGTCTGCATATGGTACACATTCTTATGTGCTACTTATGTGAAATATTCCCTGAGTTCCGTATTGCTTTGCCTGCTCCGCTTCTCAGTTTGAAATTTGAAATTGTCTCAGTTTGACAATTAAACGCCAGGATTTAAACAAAAAAAGGCAGATGGGAACCGTCATCAGCAAAACAGAGCATTTCTACAGTAGTTTCCTTTCAAACCAGTTGTGAATTGAGAGTGAAAGATGCACTGTAAACTACAGAAAACAGGCTTGCATTTTACATGCCTATGTGCAGAGAAGAGGAGGCTAATTTAAGCACAGCCAAAACACTGGCAGTATAGATATTACAAATTTCATTTTCCTTTCAAAAAAATCCACACTGCCAATATTTAAAGTGCTTTAACTTCTGAAAATGTGCTCAGTGCGGCAGGTTGTGGAGATGGTGTGTTTGTGGCACCTCCACGACATAACAAGCGAAAAAAGAATCAGAAAAGGCTGAAGATAGCCGATTCCCAATTATAAAAATGTCGATCCTGATTCTCTGAATCAAAAATGCCAAAAAAACGTAGATAGACAGACGGATATTAAAACAAACGCACTGGTCATTCAACATTCGGACCACCAAGTGGTCTTAAAATTAAGATTTTTTTGTCCAGAATAATGGAAACGTGTACTACATCTACATACATTGACATACATTGTATTTACGTTTAACAAGCATTTGTCAGTGCCAAAAGGCTGTTAAGTGGAGCTTTTAGCACAGACCCTATGTCCATTTTTCCCATTTTTTATTATACCAGTAAAACCCAGGCAGGGATGTGAAGGGATCCTAGTTTTTTTTAATGGTATAGTAGTTTTAATGGTATCGTACAGTAGATACAGCCAGATTAGTGTCATTTGTTCCGCCCAGTTCTCTGTCTGTGAGGCTTTGATCAATCAGCCCTGTTTTTCTCCTGCTCTGTTATTGGGATCAGTGAGGATCACAGCACTGTAACAGCTCTCGGGCTGAAAGCTGCGCCGCCCTTTTCTATGTTGTGTTTTCTAAACAAGTCAGGCTTGTTGTGTCTGCCTGTCGTGGAACCAGACAACACGCTCAACAGAACACCACGTTCTTATAAAATGACCACTCAAAGAAGTCTTCTTTGCATTGTTAAATCGTTCTTCAGATTGATGGAGAATGTGTTGTAGATGGTTCTGTACAAAAACCTTTTGAAAAGGGTTCTTTATAGCACCTAAAAGTGTTCTTCTATTGTTACGATGTCAAGCCTGTAACAATAGAAGAACGCTTTTTGTTGCTATGTAGAACCATTTTCAAAAAGGTTATGTATAGATGTAAAACACATTCTCCATTAATCTAAAGAACGCTTTCATGATGCAGAGAACCCTTTAATCATGCAAAGGGTTCTTAGAGTGTTCATGGTTTTATATGCAGCCATTTTCTTTACTAAGGAACCCTGAAAGAAATGTGAAGTGTGTAACCATACAAATTCTTTCTTCCACTTAACTCTGAACTTTCTAATTAGGTTTTTTTTTGTATTTTATATATAATTCGCTGCTGTCGGAAGAAAACCTCATGTCTCCATTTTTGTTGTTTTTTTCAGTTTTTGACATAATTTGGAAATGTCTTTTTCCTTTTACAATTTCATGATGAACGGACCAAAAGAAACAGCCCAGAAAAACTTCTGATTCCATTGACCATAGACGAAACAGGGGTAATGGAAATACATTATGGCGTTTCCTCAGACAGAATGTTCAGGACATCATCACTTACTCAGCACAAGCACATGTCCTGCTGTTCTCATCTTTTCTCACTGTTCAGTTTATTGTGCTTGTAGTTTAGAAAGTTCTGCCTCCAAAAACCTTATTTTAATAGACATGAATTCAGCTTGTATTGAGCAGTGAGCTCAGCTCTGCTGTCGGCCCAGGTCTACAGCTCTTCTAAGTGGAAATGGCTTTTATAGAAGACTGTGATGTTGCCTGTCTTCTCTTTAATGCAGTCCCTGTCTGTGGAGTTGACGCTCCAAGAACTTATTGGTTGTTCCATTTGACCTGTAACTGAGGTTAAAGTTCATGAGGTCGCCCATGTGGGACCTACGTGGATGCTTTGAAGTCTGAGTTGTGGCTGTTAATGTTTAAGATGCTGTCTGGTTTTAAAAGGGCTGTGAATGAACTCAGGAAGAGAACAGAGTATTTATGATGTTGCTATTACAGTAATCGGTAATGACCTGTGTTAAACCTACACTGGACGAGGGAGAAATAAACAGAGGCAGGAGAGGGCGGAGTGCACCAATAAAGCCGGGTGTGGGTTTACTCAGAGCTTTGTCCACCCGCCGGCCCGTAGACTGTAAATTTTTACTCTGGCCTGAAATGACCTCCAAACTCTCTGGCCAAGATGAAGATCACTCTAACTGTAAAGACAGATTTGAGAAGGAGTTGATCTGACGGCAGGTTGGATTTAGCCTTTTGAGCTCCACTTTTCCAGACACAGATTAAGCCTGGTGCTCAAATGTGAAGCATTGTCGAACCACCGTTAGCAGTCCAAAAAGTGAGTTAGCATTTTGGTCTGTGTTTCTGCTAAATCACTAAAACAGGGTGCATTTGGAGAAACAGAAGAAAGAATAGAGGGTGAGAAAGAAAGAAACAGATGTATCTGAGGAAACCAGTGACTGTGGGTCAGTAATGAAAATGTCTTCTCCTGCTGTTAGACCTTAGGGATCCCCACGCCGACATACTGAAGCCACTCAAAAGCTTCACTGTTTCCTGCCTGCTGCCAAAACACAGAGCGACCCACTCCGCTGCTCCGGGACCTGCACTTATACTCACAGCGGTTTCAAAGTAATGGTAGTGATCTTGACCAGTGGTTCCCAACCCTGGTACCAGTACTCCATGCATTTTAGCATTTTCTGTGCCATAGCCCATCTTAGAAAGAGCTTATTAATAAGCTCATTGATTGGAACAGCTGTGTTGGAAATCACCGGAATATGCGAGGCAGGGGTACTCCAGGACCAGGACTGGGAACTACTGATTTAGGATTGGGTTCCAGGTCAATGTGTATTCGTTAGAGTGTAACTTTCTCAGTCTGATTCTAGATTCTAGACTTTTTGAGTTTGTTAAATTTGTTAATCTGAAACTCTGTTCAGAGTTCTGAGATCTTTTTAAATAATAAGGGATCTATCACATATACCTATTTGATCGACTCTCTGAACCATTTAGGAACCCAATCAGCTCTAAAAAGCACTTGAGAAATTCTCTCCCAAACGAATCCTAGTGACAAAGACCTACGTCCTGGGCCACAGTTCTGCGCACTGTGTCATAAAAGTTAGAGGAGCACATGAAATTTGAGTAAAAATCTAGCGTGTTAACAGCATTTAGAATACTTCTTGCTAACTGGGATGTTGGATCTTTGTGAACAAGGCGGGGATCTGATGCTGGATCTTCACTTATGCCAGACTCTGTGCCCTTTCTATACTCTGAGATGCTTTTTATTTGTTGTTTAGGATGTTAATGTTCAGCAGTGTTCTTCAAAGGGTCCCTTCAGCAGTCCTAGTCCATGTAAAACTTGGTTTGTTTCTGTACGTGGATTAAATCTAGCTTTTGAAATAATACAGCTGGTCAGGATTTTATACTAAGTGAGACTGAGACATGTGATGAGATGTATAATACAGGTTCATGGAGACTGTTTGGACTGTATCCCATTTCTTAATGTTCATGTTTGCATGCTCTGTGACACAAACAAGTTCCCCAAAGTGCACTGCAGTTTATAATAAACAGCCTGTGAATCTTATTAGTCTTCTTTGTCCCTCTAATTCAGTCCCATAAAAAGTTATTTTCATGTATATAAAACTGGGAACATTACTTGGTTGCCTGTTCTAGCCTATGTGTCAGTTCTAGCCCTAGATTTAACTGTTGACGTAATATTTATGTCCTAATATGCAATAGTCTGTTGTGTCTTTGTCTGATGTTGGTAGCATTTCTAGAGCTCAGTTCATTTCAGCTTGGTTATTGTACCCTGAATTAAGCTTTTGCTGTGTAGTCAGCAGTTATCTACTCTGGCTCTAGATCACATATGACCCTGACCTGGCAAACTGCCGTAACATTCCCAGACTAGCCTGCGTTTGTGAAAGTGGCTGCGAGTAAAGTGCAGGTCCGGGACCAACTCTACTTGAGTATGTTCACTGAATCTTGGCTGGTTCTAAATCAACAAGTCTGAAATAGTCTGTCACAGTAAGGGTAAAGTTTCAGGGCCAGTTTAGGTTGTTAGCTGTTTCAGACTGAAATCTGTACGAATGGGGGATCCTGGATCAGCACTTCTGTTCCAAGTTTCTTATAAAGACAGCTCTTGATGTAACTTACCAGTCCCAGCCTGAGGACTTGTGTTCGCTTCTGCTCTTTTGCCCTCCACTCCTCTTCTGTTCTCTCCTCCTCATTCCTTCATCTGGACCCCAGCTGCTCTTAAAGGCTGCATGCAAGGTCTTCTGGGTAAACTGTGATGTCAGCACAGCAGATACCAAAGCATATTGAGAAAAATTCTGGCCAAAAAGGCAGGGATTATTTACGCTACAGACAATTGAAGTCATACCCCTAGTTCAGTGACTGTTTTTCTTTCCCTGTAAGTGGTTCAATGTGCAAAGATCAAATACCTGCTTGACCTTAAACTCCTGTTTGAATCTCTCTCTCTCTGTCTCAGGTGTAGATCTTATTCTCCAGCTGGGCCTGTCCAATCGCAGAGATGCCACACACTCTTCCTGGGTGACCCCCTCCACGTCCTCCCCACCCCTTGTTCCCTCCCTACCATCTCTTTCCATCCTGCCCACTGGGATCGGGGTAACTCTGGGGCGAGACACCCTCATTGAGGCCCCTGTGGTGGGTCTCCTTCCGGCAGGCGTGGAGAAGGAATTCTCCATTGTGGTGAGCGTCAGCTCCCAGCAAGTCAGGAATGCCTTTTTGTTCAGCGTGCGGGACAGCGCTGACCGGCTGCAGTTTGGCCTGCAACTGCTGCCTGGCCGGGTGGTGGTGTACACGGGTGAGAAGGCATCTGTCTACTTTGGCTTCGAGGCGCAGGACGGGCAATGGCACTCGTTCGCAGTTGCGGTACGCCCACGTTCTGTGTCATTCTATGCCCACTGCGGGGGCTTACAGTACAGTGAAGAGACCCTCACCAGGCCACGAACCATGGGCTTGGACGGCTGGGTGACCTTGGGGAGGATGAGCTCCAGAGCGCCGCAGTTTGAAGGTTCTCTGTGCCAATTTGAGATCTATCCGTCAGCGCAGGTCGCGACGCATTACTGCGACTATGTTAAAAAACACTGCAGACTGGCAGACACTTTCCGATCGCACTTGACAAGCACAATGTCCCTGTTACGCTCAGTGTCCCCCTCTGTAGGGTCCCCTGTAACCACCCCCATTGCTTCTCCTGCCCCTTCAGAAACACATACTCAGAACTTAGCAGAGGTCACCAGCTCCACTCTTGGGAACCCTTTAGGGCAGTTTCGCTCTACAAGTGCTTCCTTTTGGGATGCACTGAGCAACAGCATCGTTAGACGTGTTAGTCCATCTCCAAGTCCACTCAGCCCACTGCAATCTCGTGATCTTACACCAAGGACTACCACCAGCACCCTTCCACAT
The DNA here is from genome assembly GCF_904425465.1 of Colossoma macropomum. Classification (NCBI taxonomy): domain Eukaryota; kingdom Metazoa; phylum Chordata; class Actinopteri; order Characiformes; family Serrasalmidae; genus Colossoma; species Colossoma macropomum. The sequence continues at coordinate 37,075,410 of NW_023494802.1, forward strand.
GAGGGGGCACTTCTAAGGGAGAACGACACAGAGGACCAGCGGCCGCTGGGAAGGCCCCGTGCTACTCGGGCTACCCCAGACTTGATCTCTTTAGACAGGCAGAGCCAGTTGAAAGAGTCCCTGAGGAATGGCGGCAGCACGCAGCAGCCCAGCGACGATCTAATGGAGACCCAGCTGAAAGTGAATGGTGCGACCTTGTACAGGCAACACAGTGACCACAATCAGCTAGAGCAATCCAAGGAGGATGATGAGGAACGGCTGTATGACACAGGAGACTCGGAGGGATACGGATACGAGTATGGATTAGAGGAAGGAGACTATTTCTTAGAATATGACAGCTTTGATGGTCTGAAAGGGGATCCAGGTCCACCGGTGAGTGTCTCATTCTTTATCTGACAGCTTATGTGTTGTGTGAGTTGAAGCAGCAATTTCCAAAGCTCAGGACTGTGCCACAGCAAGCTGGAGCAAAGGCCTGCATGAGAAATTAGCCAAATTACAATGCATAAGTATCCAAGCTAATTTATCGCCATTAGAGGTTCTTTGAGTGCTTTATGCACTTGGCTGTGTTTCTAAGAGCTTCGCTGAGTGAATCGGGGGGAAGGATGGAAATGTTTTGGCAGCTGTAGGTGCTGATTTAAGAAGCAAGTCGGTCTTGTCCAAGCGTCTTTCCTTTTTGCTCCTGGAGCAACAGGTGGTTAAAATAACACGATTTTCCTTGTGAAACACTGCCAGTGATTTTGGAAGACTCGTTTATATTTGTGCTGCACATCGTTAAACTGGCACCTAAATTCCTTGCTAACCAGAATTAGGAAAAATCAGTTTTCACTAAAAGAGACAGGAGGGATAGTGAGAACATTCAAGAAAAATAAGTAAATCTCATTCTGCTGTCTTTTAAATTGCTACCGATGTGTGCTTTGTATGTCTGTGAAGAGTCTACGGTAAGTTGGTATTGATAATAATATCATATTAATTGCAAAACAGTAAAGCGTATTACTTTCAGAACCGAAATGGTCTTTTAAAATCACACAATAATGAGTTTTTCTTCTCCCACAAGCCCTTACCCAAGAACAACTTTCACAAGACACTCTTTTGTAGACTGAAACAAGGCATGCTTTACTGTGCTGGTTCTATATATAGCAAAGGAAACCAAATAAACCCATGATGTTGTGTTATCGTTGGACTGTGCTAGTTTACTTGTGTGTATTCTGGGTTACTTGGACCAGAGGTCAGTGAGATACAGCAAGGCCCGATTCCAGAGTAGACTCCATCGCTCTGCTAGCATTAGAGATAATCGGCCAACGACAGCCAAGAACTGGGTGATCCCAAGGGCCTGCAATAGGAACATGATGTTGCTCTTGTAATAGAAACACTCCTCATGATGTTCTGTTCATTTTGTAGGCCTCACTGATCAGAATAATAAGCGGTAGGTGCTGAAACAGGAGGTGACAGTTATGTTAATGTGTTTAGTGTGAGGGGATCTGCTGGATGTGAGATGAGGAGTTGTGTTTTTGTTGGACTTTACCCTAATCACGCTCTGCTGGCACTGCATGGTGCATTCCACTCTTCGCTAAACTGATCTCATCAGGCGCAACAGTCCAGTCGCGTTCATCTTTTTAATTTAACCTCCTTCGTATTGACCTAAATACCTTTTATGTTGTGTTTACGCTTGCAGTGCAGGTGTTTGTGGATTTAAAAGCTTAGCTGTTGGGCTGATTAGATGAAACTTGCAAACAAGATCATTAAATCATTGCTTTTGGAACAAAACCTCATATCTCCAAGAGTAACTTTTCAGGAGAAAAAAGTCGTTCACTTATAATCAGGGCTGGCTGAATAATTTGGTGTTCGTTTCTCTGTTTATTTAGTATTCAGTGGTCTTTTTTATCAAACCACCTAATTTTGGCCTAAACAGTTGTGGTTAATATATGGAAAATGTTAAAAACTGAATAAATTATTTTTTTTTCTAATTGAATACACTAGAAATTTAGGTTGTAGTTATGTTATAACTGAAGTTTGGGTGGAGGAACATGCCTGAAACTCCTCCTTTTTCCAATCTAATGCCCTATAAGTTCACATCCTCACCTTCCGTTCCTGTGACGAAGGGTTTGCAATCCCACCACCACCCCATCTCCTCCCTGTTCCTCAGTCCTACGTCAGTCCTGCTGGCCTTCTAGCTACAGGCAAAAGCTGCCCAGAGCTCCAGCATTAGTTCTCAGAGTTCTCCCCCCAGTCAGTTTTCCTTCTTACCACCACCATGTTGAAGGCATGGTCTGAACTCACAAACTAATTTTGAATAAGAAACGGAACACTGGCCATCATGGGAGCTCCCAGGTTGAGGTGTCTGGCATGGGGGTGAAGTTCAAGCCTAGCTGCTTCTAGAGCGGTCGGTCATCCGAGCCTGTAGCTCCAAAAGCTCCTCAGTCCTCCCGTCCACTCTTTGTAGCTCAGCTATGACTAAACTTAATATGGCCTGTGTGTCGCCTGCACTGCTGCTGTCCACAACAAGGAAACGACAGACTAGCCAAATAAAATAACATGATAAAGTAAAGAAACTATAATGAGCTAAAACTAAAACGGTGATGATGATAAAAAACGATAACTCTAATTCGTTACACCCTCAGGGTCTAACATGACTCTTAAAAGCTGTGAAAAGAAAATGCTCAGTATTGGAAAAATATATATATATAGACATACGGCACGTGAGCAGCTGGGATTCTGCCTCAGGGTCGCAGCTAGAAATTTGGCCAGGGAAGCCCCAATGACTGTATATGGGTGGGAGACCGCTAGGGAAAAAATAGCATTAGTGTTAAAATGTAGGACTAGTAGCTTCGAGTCATGTGCAAAATACATGTTTTGTTGGTTTAAAAATATAAAATACATGTAAAATACATTTGTAGTCATATATAGATTTATGTGTCACGTTCAGTGCGTCATGGCCTTTAGACTGAAAGCCGAAATCAAACGTTCTGTGGTGCGTGGAGCTCTTGGCCATCGCTTAGCTGCCATCATGCTTAGTTTTTTTCTCTCTGATGTCCCCTTTTTCTATCAGCGCCACCTATTGGTGAGCTCCCATTCCACCAATCAGTGAACTCTCTAAAATATAAACACAAGGAAATTTGACACATCACAATTTTGAAATACTGTCATCACTTTTAAAACCATGTTGTACTTTTTCTGTCTCTGATGTCCCCTTTTTCTATCAGCGCCCCCTATTGGTGAGCTCTCATTCCACCAATCAGTGACCAATCAGTGAACTCTCTAAAATATAAATAGGTGTCAAATAGCATTAGTATTAAAATGACCCAACTAAAATAAAAAGTGATGCGTTTTTTTCTGTGCATACCTAAATCTGAGTTATTACCAAAAGTAAACTGAAAGACAAAACTGTTAATGTTATGCTTTCTAGTAATTTATGAGGAAATGATATAACTGAATAGATAAAATTAAATAAAATCACTTTTCAGTGCGATGTCAAACTTAAGATAAAAACATTTCATATAGATAAGCTGCAGATAGGCTGTGCTTCATTCTAGGGGGGCACTGGTCACTCTGGTCACTCCCTGGCTACGCCTCTGTTCTGCCTGACTTTTAGTAGAGTACTCATTTGGAAATACCAACAAGTATTCAAAGCCAGTGAAACGCTGTTGGGGACAGCCCTACTCATAATGGATGATAGGCAAAAAAAACTGTTTCCAGTTGAAGTTGATCCGTTTTTGCTGGTCCATTCGTTCTGAAATGTCCACACGACGTGTGAACGAACAACTGGTGTTTTTACGTTTAACATCGGCAGCTCATTTACTCGGCCACATGCTCAGAGAAATAGCCGAGTTGCCGTATCACTTATCGCTTATGAATCTCTGAAAATGAGTGAATTAATCTCGTAGTCCATCCGTTGGGCTCTGAGCGCGTTTGCTGTCTAAGACTTTCCACAGCGCTGGCTGTGTGTGTTTGTTTGTGTGTGTAGCAGTGAGATTGAGGAACACACAGCTGGCTCGGAAACATTCTTTGTTTTCTGTTCTGTTGGATAACCTCCTTTCCAGATGTGTGTCTATAAACTCCTTTCCAGTTTACACACACACACACATCCACACACACACATGCCAACACACATAAACACTACAGTGCAGAAGAAGGGCAGGATGAGTTGGGCAGTGTGATCAAAATAGAAACGAATATTCGACGTAAATAAGCATTCAGCAATAATCAGTGCGTCCCTATTGTTAAAGAAGTACTAAAATAGGGTTTGGTTTATAGGCTAATCTTATAAATGTAATGTAATGCTTCTTTAATAGCACCTTTACTTGCACTGTGTGTGTTAATGACCCCTGACCTTGATCAGTGCCAAGTAAATTGAGCTCCCAACTTATGTTGCTTTATTAAACAGTGAAATTCTGATGCGTATTGATTGCCATTCAGTTATGGTGAATAGCTGGACTGGACTGATTAAAAAGAGTGTTGGAAACATCACGTAGTCGTGTAGTAGTAGAATAAATATCAGTGAAACCAGCATGTTTTGTAGTCATATGTAGATTTATGTGTTGTTTATTCGTGTCACGTTCAGTGCGTCCTGGCCTTTAGACTGAAAGCCGAAATCAAAAGTTCTGTGGTGCATGGAGCTCTTAGCCGTCGCTTGGCTGCTATCATGCTTAGTTTTGCTGTCTCTGATCTTTCCCCACTTTCTATCAGCGCCACCTATTGGTGAGCTCCCATTCCACCAATCAGTGAACTCTCTAAAAAATATAGGTGGAAATTTGACACATCGCAATTTTGAAATACCGTCATCACTTTTAAATACCATGTTAGAGTTTTTCTGTCTCTGATTTTTCCCCTCTTTTTCTATCAGCGCCACCTATTGGTGAGCTCCCATTCCAGCAGACAGTGGTCAATCAGTGAACACAAATCAATGAACTCTCTAAAATCTAAATAGGTGAAAATTTGACGCCTCGTAATTTTAAAATACCGTCAGCACTTTTTAAAAACCATGTTAGACCTTTTTACGATTGTACCACTCAGCCCTACTAATAAGTGGTCTTAGCCCTACTTGCTCCAAGAGATGTGCAGATGTGCTCTGTGTACTAATGAATAATGAAATCATAGAAGCAGCGGTAGCCTGGGTTACAAAGCAGGAATTTGTCAGCAGCTGAATCCGACCAAAAACCTTCTCATAATTTCTGCTAATCAATCCAAACACAGTATCAAATCCACATGGCTAAATCACCAAACTCTGTGCCCAGAATTGACATGCAGTCACGTATTTTTGGATATTAGAGTATTTAAAAGGTCATCTGCATACTTTTAGGGGCCGTTAAAGTTCCATTGTTGTTGTTAATGTGCTTTGCACTTGTCTTCTATCTGGGCTCTGTTAAACACATTGACAATTTCTCAGGCTCCTTTGGAAGTGGAACATTTTAAAGAGCTGCTATAAAAGGCTGTTTGTTATAAATGAATCAGCTTTATTTAACAAGAGAAGCTTTGGCTGTGTGTCACTGGCTTTATTCTGAAGCCAAGCGTGTGGCTAATGACTGACTTGCTAATGCACAGTTAATGGGATGGTTTATGGCCTATTTTTGTGGTGGCGTGGGCTGTGCAGAGTGGATATTGTTTGGAAGAAGCCATTGGTGTTCTTGGTTTTGTCACCAAACAGTTGTGTTTTTGTCTTATTTACATGACGTGATTGAAAGATGGAAATACAAATAGTGCATGCTGAAATAGAGCATCCCAAAAAATAAAAAGCTATGAGAACATCGCTTAAAAAGATGGCCTTCTCTGTTCTCAGCACAGTGAGATACTAATATCGTATTAAGATGCGGTAAAAAGTAAAAAACAGTGCATTAATTTTTTTTTCAGCTGATTCTGTTTTAGTTTAACAGCTGTGCTGGCTGAAGTGATTTCTGCATTTTGACACTGTTGGTCTAAAGTGCTCAGCTAAGCTACAAGGTTATCAGGGCTGCTAATGCACACAGACTAGGTTGAGTGTTTTTAATTTTTCTCCAAGTTTTAGCCTCCCGTCCACACTTCACGCTCCCGTTCACTGAGACTTATTATTAAAAGTCTGTTTTCAGTGTTTGAATTTGGACTAATAAAAACACATTCACTGAGCAACACCTGTAGACCTGCACATTCATGCAATTATCTAATCAGCCAATCGTGTGGCAGCAGTGCAGTGCGTAAAATCATGCAGATATGGACCAGCAGCTCCACATCAACCATGATAATGGGAAAAAAAATGTGATCTCAGTGGTTTCAACTATGGTATGATTGTTTGTGCCAGACAGGCAGGTTAGAGGATTTTTGTCACCTGGGATTTTCACGCACAACTCTCTGTGTACAGTAACCCAAATACACCTACGGTAACTATAGAGCCTAAGCAGATAGTTGTGGTGAGCAGAACAGCATCTTAGAATGCACAACACATCAAACACATCAAAACATTGAGGTGGATGGGCTACAACAGCAGAAGACCACGTTGCGTTCCATTTTGATCAAACAAGAACAGAAAGCTGAGGCTGCAGTGGGCACAGGCTGAGCAAAACTGGACAGTTGAAGACTGGAAAAACACGGCCTGGTCTGACAAATCTCGATTTCTGCTAAGACACACGGATGGATCAGAATTTGATGCCAACAGTATGAATCCATTCACCCAACCCAAGAGTCCAGGCTGGTAGAGGTGTAATAGTGTGGGGAATATTATCCTGGCACTGATATTTTAATGTTATTGTGATAAATTTTGGTATTGTGATCAACCAAACACTTTTCTGAGCATATTGTTGATAAAATCGATAAAAGACCGAACAGCTGCAAGTTTCATTACTTGAGCGTAATTAGTCCTGTTGAGCTGGATTTAGTGCATTGTGTGAGAAGAGCGAAATAGAAATCATTGCATTCATAGTTTTTCATTGTAGTTTTTAAATGTGTTACTGTTGGTGCATTTTGTCTGTGTGCCAAAATATATGTATTGTAGTACCGTGAAAATGTCTTTAAGTATTGCGATATAATATTTTTTGCCATAGACTTGTTAATAAACACGGTTTGTCTGCTGCATCCACAAATGGAAGTTAAGGCTGTACTATGCACAGCGGAAATCATATGTCAACAACATGTTGCTGACTTCTCTGAGCACAAGCTTATCGTCAAACGGAGTGATGCACAGTGGAGACGTGTATTGTGGTCTGTCAACCATCAGTCTTTAAGATTGTTTATGGAAGTAATGGACGTCATGTTCCCTGGGCCAAAAAGGAAAAGGACCATCCAGATTGTTACCAGTGTAAAGTGCAAAAACCACTGTCATGCTGTCAGGTGGTTTTAGTGCCCGTGGTGTGTGTAACTTGTGAAGACACCATTAACACTGAAAGATATGTACACATTTTGGAGCAACATATGCTTAAGCAATAGAACACGAGAGGGAGTGTGTAATCGCAAAATAACATCATGACTGTGATGATCTATGGCAAATCACATCGGTGATGTTATTCGCGATAATACACGACCTCAAGTGTTCTATTGCTTTTATACAACAGTTAAATAAATAAAGTAAGAAATTAATAAACTGGGCCGTGAACGCGGCATTTAATGTTTTAATGTTCGCAGTTCTTTTACACCAAATTATAGTTCCTTAACAAGCAGCTTGTAGTTACGTCAGAGTAACGAACTCCGCTCACTCACTGTTCAGCCGGCAGTTTGTTCTCCAGCTCCTTACACTAAATTCCCAAACTGTCATCACCACTGAGCAGCTTTCCAGCCGGCAGCTGTGACAGAAGAACAGCTAAACAACCTGGAATCAACCCGAAATGAACTGAATATCATTCGCCAACCGCATAGTCTGATCTTCAGAGTCTGACCAAATCAGACTGAGCCATAAAACTGCCGCAATATCAAGTTCAGCTCAGTTTTGTCAGTTTTTGCCAGATCAGTATTAATGTTGTTTTGTTCCAGTCAGTCTGTAAAGCATCTTACAGCCCATTTAGTTTGGCGAATGGTATTGGGTTCATTTCTGGCTGATTCCAGGTTGTTTAGCTGTTCTTCTGTCTCAGCTGCCGACTGAAAAGCTGCTCAGTGGTGATGACAGTTTGGGAATTTAGTGACGTCTCATCTTCAGAGTCTGACCAAATCGGCTGTCGGTCAAATGTGATCTTAAAAGTGTCCATTTTCTGTTTGTGGCAAAGTAAGAAGTAAAAACGTTCAAATGGCTCGAGCGTCTCCTACAACTGTCAAAGCCGTTGCTTAGCAACGACGTCTCAGTGGAGTGATACAGTGTTTGTGAAAAAATGATGATGTTATGGCAAAATAACAGCACATTTAGAACGCCTCACAACCAATCAGCTTGTGTGGCCGGAACTAACTGTTGTATAATTCCCTTTAGACAATGTTTTTTCAGGGACGTCCATGTTAACTTCAAAATGACAACAGAAAGCCACATTCTGCTTGTGTTACAACGGCTTGGTTGCATAATAAACCGCTGTGGGACGTGTTCAAGGTACCAAATTTAAAATAAACATGTATTTAGAAAACAATACAGTTTATAAGGTAAAACATCAAAATATAATTTTTTGTACCATTTTCAATTTAACACAGGTCAAACAGAATTTACTAAACACTTAAAACTTGCATTAAACTGTATTTCACCTGCGCCAGACAGTGTAAAGCATTTGTTTTTATGTGTGTTTCAAATGCTATCGCAGGTTTTTTTTTAAAATTGAGGTTTGTAGACGAGGTAGTTGCTGTTCTGTAATTTTTATGAGTAGTTATAATAGAAGCAGTACTGTTAGGTCTAGTATGGCTGTTTGGTCTGTAATAAAACGGCCTTTAATTATTATTTCAATATTATTATTTCAGTAGTTTATTCTTTATAAAAACAAGCTGTTGCTTGCAGGTAATACACCAGAAAATGCTTCAGTCTTGTTCTGCGAGCGAGTGGGTAAAAAGACAGCGTTCCTGCTGAGCTGCTTGCACTCTGACCTGGAGCATGTGGTGGGATGTGCGCTCCAGGCTCTGTCTCCTTGCTGGTGCTCTGAGCAGAAGAAACGGATAGAGCAGGCTGGGAGGAATCGCGAATGAACGCAGAGAGGTGGAATTGCTTAGGCCGGCTCAACTAGCTGCAGGTTGCATCTTGCATTGGACATAATTTCCATGCAACTTACAAAGTTACCCAAAGCCTCTTAAAAATAAACACATGCAGTGAATGTGATTTTTCCACTAATATGCAGGATTTATGTTTCAGTTAGCTTGCTAGGTAAGGTAGCTGGTTGCCAGTAAATAAGCAGCGTTCCGCTACACCGTACTCGCGCTTGTTTGTTGTTCTGGCTTAGGTGATTGAAGTCAGAATGACCTCCTTGCCAGCTGTTCAAGACACCATGCGATTTTGTTTTCTTGCTCATGGTGTCAGTTGGTTGAAATGATCTCATCTGACATACATTTTGATGAGCTGCATCACAAAACCTCTTTCACAAAGTTTAGAGGTTGTGATTAATTACACTTTTAAAAAGATTCCTCAGGGGTTCTTTAGTGAGGAAAATGGTTCCGTATAGAACCATTTTTTTTTTACTAAAGAACCCTTGAAGAACCATCATTTTTTTAAGTGTGTATGAAAACAGTGCAGTACAGGGGGCTTTACACTGTCCGGCGCAGGTGAAATACAGTTTCATGTAAGTTTTAAGCTGATAAAGTTGTGCAGAAGTTTCACCATGTAGGCACAGAGTGAAGCAGGCATGATGGGTCGTGGACAGATTTGCTCCTGTGGGGGTTAGAAACACAGCCTTGGTTCAGACAACATGAGGTTTGATTTACTCAGTGGATCTGAGGTCTACAATAGTGGGCCTGGGGGGCACCCCAAACAGCCTGTTGTAGACTAGAAGAAAAGCTCTTTGACTAACCACTGTTCTGTTCCTCTGTGTTTCATTCCTTCTTATGATCCTCTCTCTTGCTCGCTTCTTCACTTTGTTTCTTTGTTTTTCTCTCTGTTTTGCAGGGTCCTCCAGGTCCTCCCGGTCTCCCTGGGCCACCAGGAAAGAGAGGGCCACGGGTAGGTGCTCTGTTTGTTCCTCATTTTGGGTTGTGCTGTCATGTTCGTATCTCATGGACCTGTATTATGTTCAGGGTTTGACTGATCTGGAACATTTTTTGACCAGTACTGATTCTGAGGGGTTAATAATTCTGGACTCACGTGTATTACAGCATTGGGAATGAGTGGGAATGGGAATGAGTGATACGGAAAGGGAGGAAGAAAGAGAGAAAAAAAGGAGTGAGGAAGGAAAAGACACAAAAGGAGTATGAAAAGAAACAGGTGATAAAGAGGAAAAGAATAGACAAAGGAGAGAAAAAGAGAGAGAAGGGGGGAGAGAGAGGCACTAACCTGCCCTGGAACTGTTTTCATCACTTCTCTTCTGTAATATGATCTTTGCTGACTGCCATATCAGTTATTAATAGTCCAAAAACTGAAAAACGGCAACAATGCTGAGAATCCACCACCCAAACAGTACCTGCTCTGTGAGGGTCCATGGGGGTCCTGACCACTGTAGAACAGGGTAAAAGGGGGCTAACAAAGTGCACCTATATAGTAAGTGGAGCTGATAAAATGGACAGTGAGCCTGGAAACAAGGAGGAGGTCAGAATGTTATGCCTGATCAGTGTGGGGTGTGTGTGTGTGTATATGCACAGTTTGTGTTAGCCCTTCATAAAAGTCAGTTTATGACCACAGAATAGGGGTTATGTAGACTACTGGTGTAGGCAGCTGTTGTCTAGCTGTGCTGGAGTCTAAGTCTAATCTGAAATACAGTCTCGTAAGCCAGACCGTGTAGGTTTGAAGAACTGCCTCCTTTAACAGAAAGGGGCCATTTGACGGACGTGCAGAACAACCAACCACAGCGTTTAGGGGCAGGACAGTACAGACCTGCATGTACCAAAGTGGTATGCAGGTTAACACGAGGACATATAAGACTAAGATATTAGAAAAATGAGAGATAATTAATGAAAAACAAAACTACAAAGAATGATGTGTAGCTCTGCCACGAGTTTCTTCTGTTTATGTTAAGTGTGTCAAATGAGAATTGACAATAATATCAGCCAGTAAAGCACTGTTTAACTACAGCTGTGGTGGTCCTGTGGTGGGCTGATAAACAGATGGGAGACAGTCTGTAACCGTGTGCACAATGTGCACCTATATGTTAGGTGTTTCTGATAAAATGGCCCATGATTGCAGGTACAAGTTAAGCTTATCTAGTAAGGTGGAAACACAATGTATGTAAATGTACGTGTCAGAGTCTCTGTACCTATCAGTGATATTTGTTTGTTAATATTTTTGTGCATGCATGTGTTTGGTGTGTACATTCTTTCAGTCCTACTGTTTAAACCTCCCCCCCTTCTCTCCTACACCCAGACCCCCTGTATGTCATGGTCTGAGGAAAGCTGTTTGAAGATAAGATCAGTGAAGGCTTTTCTCTGAGAGAGGTTAATGTCATATGGATGAGTAATCATCCATGTGTTTGTTCTCTCTCTCTCTCTTTCCTGCAGGGTCCTCCTGGTCCTCATGGGAATCCCGGCCCACCTGGATTACCTGGCCCCAAGGTGAGCCCACTCAACCGCCCGTTTGGCATGCAAGCTATGTTTTAGAGAAGTTTCAGTGTCAGAAACCACAAATTACTGAACTACTGAAACACGGTTTGAGACAAGTATGTGATGATTTAGACATCCAGTGTACACAATACTGATCAGTATACAGACACTTTTGTTACCTGTTATCTACATTAGTCTCGTAGCTCCAGTGCTAACTGACTAAATTTGGGGGAAGGGGGAAAATTATCAATTCGTCCACCACCCAGATAATATCTGCACAGCGGTGGTCTTAGGGTGGTCCCTTTTCTTCGATGGATGGGGTAGAGAGGGGCTGATGCATTGTCCAGAATAATAAGGGCTACAGTCTGGAACCTACAAAGTGTATTTATATGGCAGGTGATTCTGATTGAAGGACCAGCGAGTGTAGATATGGCTGAACAGTAGGTCTAGCTAATGAACTAGTAACCTACGAGCGTACGTCTCGGCTGATTGACTGTATTTAAGGTATCAGGTAAATTATGTAGATTTGGCTGAACCATCCCTTTAAGAGTCTGAAGAGCAGTAAAGTGCTAGTTGTGTTGAAGAGTGCTCTGACACGCTGCTGCACTGTAATCAGGAACCTGTTAAAGAGGAGAGAGTTTATGTTTCTGTGCACATACATGCTTGTGTGTGTGTGTGTGTGTGTGTGTGTGTGTGTGTGTGTACTGGCGCTCACATATCTGGAACGTGTGTGTGTGTGTGTGTGTGTGTGTGCTCAGACGCGTGCATACATGTGCATGCATATGTCTGAGTTTGTGAGTCAGAACATGGAAAAATGTAAAACACCTGGTTAGGGAGAGAGAGAGAGAGAGAGAGAGAGAGACCTACAGACAAAGAAAGCAAGAGAGACAGACAGAGAGAAACAGAGGGCTAGATAGACAAAGAGAGGGACAGACAGAGAGGGGAGAGAGACAGACATGGAGTGAGAGATAGAGAGACGAGGAGAGAGAGAGAGACAGGCGTAGGCAGATAGTAGTCAGAGAGAGAGCGAAGTACAGATAGAGAAAGAGAGGAAGAGAGGAGAGAGAGATGGGGGTAGAGAGACAGAGAGAGAGAGGGGAGACAGATGGTGGAGAGAGAGAGAGAGAGAGAGAGAGAGAGCGCCGAGAGGTGTATGTAGTGTTTTTAATCTTCAGAGTACTGTGATGTGGAGAAGGTCTGCTGGGCAGATGCGCTGAATCTGCTCTACTGTCTGACCGACACACTGTTTGTGTTGTATCATACAGAATGTCTGAAGAGTTAAACATTGTGAGTGTTGTGTTCTTTATGTGTCTTTTAGGTCTATAAAGTTTAGGGTAGCCGCTTATTTGACAGTTGCGAACTACAGTTTGATCAGTCAGTAAAGCGTGATTGGTCACACTGACCTACATGATTCACTCCTTAAAATCTGTATTGTTGTAAAAGTGGCGTTATTGGTTGGGCCTAGATCTCACAACTCTAATGGCAATGACTACAGCACTGTTTGGACCGTCCCCTGAAGAGTTCCCAGTCTTCCCACAGCAGCTTTCTCTGATTCACCCACTTGAACCTCAGCCACAGCAGCCTCCACCGCACATTAACTCAGTCTGTGAATAAACATGCACTACTTTTTCAGAGATCAGCAGGAGGAGGAGGACTTCTATCTTTAAAAGCCGTTAACAGGTCAAAGCCAACAGAATTGCTTTAGTCACTGACCTACATTCACCCCATTAACTTGGTTCTACATCGTCTCATCCAGCACCCCACATCGTCAAACCAGCAGAAAGTGGAAACAAACAGCCAGGCTGTGATTTTAGTAGCACTTTTATAATCTTTAATCTCACTTTAATCATCTGTTGGTTTTACCCTTAAAAGTCTAGAGTTATTACTGCTGTACTACATAGATGTAATTACATGTAACATAATTAGTGGCATCAGCTCTGCTCTTCAGTCATTTTTGTTTCACTCTCAGAAAGACTTTTCTTTCTGCAACTTTTCCATCACATTCAGATCACAACATCTCCTCAGAATGTGCTTGTAGTCAGTAGTCAGCTGTAGTTTTTCACTGCTGAGCTGTGTTTGTACTCATACGCAGTAACCGGCGATGAGTTCATGTTTTGGCTTTCCTTCAGTAAGTGTATTAAACACTGCCCAGTAAAGCACCACAGTTAACAGCCACTGGACCTTTTTCCCTTTGCCAATTTTACATTGTTTTCCAATCTAAATGTCAGTGAGTCTAGCACAGCTCTCTAGCAGTGAGTGATTCCAGGAAGCTGTTTAAAATTCCCTCTTGTGCTCTCCAGTTTCACCCTCTAGCCACTTTCCGTCATCTGAAGCTATACGTTTTTGGAGAACATGGAGAAAATGCTTGGAATGATTCAGAGGCCTTGACAAGTCAGAATTCTGAAATGGATCCAGTTATGAATCAAATGAAGAAGGAAGAAGATCAAGGAAGCTCATGTTGGCTGATTTAAAGGAATATAAAGTGGGGATGCGAAAATGTAAACGATGTAGAAATTCAACACTAATACAACTGTATTAGTGTTACTGTGGAATTAAACACTTTACAAATGCAACAGAATGAATACAGTGCAGACATTTTAGTGCAGCAACCCAGCGTCGTCTAAACACTCTGCTCTTACAGAGCAATAAACACATCATCAAATATCAGTTTGAAATATCAGCCAAGCCTAATTATCAGTTTAGTGCTGAAAATGTTTTTTCAATTATCTGCCAATGGCAATATGATTCTAATATCACTGTGCATGTTGAAAGCTCACAGTGTAAAATACAGCTCCACTCTTCACACAGGGAGACCGACCATAGTTTGTTCTTTATTATTTAGAAAAGCCAATTTCCTTTGGTGAAAGATCCTAGTAGTGAGCAGAAAAGTGGCCATAGTTCAGATTTAGCAGAAAGTGATAGCTGATTGTAGAGGATATTAACTGTTATTAGTGGAATCCTGAGGGATATATTGAGTTTTGTATTACAGTGAGCAGCTGTAGCAGCTCAGCATGTTTGGCAGTTTCAGCTTGATGCAGATACAGACGGCTGAATGATCATGGGAACAAATCACTTTACAATATTTTAAGTTTTTGTAATAAATTTCGTGATATTTGAAAAACAAAAGTGTAGTCAAAAATGTACCCAGACAAACCATGACCAAATGGAGATACTCGCAATTGTAGAAGTGGAAAGGGTGTGTATAGAGGCTGTATACCATGTTATACCACGTGATTGTGGTATACCAACTAAGAACTCTGTCAAACAATTCAAATTACTAACTGCAAACGTAGAGTTCACATGAACATAAGAAGGTAATCGCATGACTTCCAGGGTGTGAACTTAATTTCCGGGTCTCAGTGAGAGTAACAGTGGCTGCATCTTCCATCTGATGAGTGTATGTATTTTGTATACAGTGTGTGGTTTAACATGATTGTAGCCTCTCATTCGTTCATATAGCTCATGGATTCTTGTTACAGTGGCTGTATTAACATGCAAAGATTTTTGCCAATCTGATTGAATTAATTCCGATTATAGATTAAGACTGAGGTGTTTATTCTCACTCTACTCAAAAATCTGATGAAAATCTCCGTTTACATGCTCACTACAAGTAATCTTTATTTTTATTTAACTTTATTTAATTCCGCGCATGCATAGAGAACCTCTCAATGTAGACGTTACCATGACAACCAGCATCACGTGAGTCTAGTCAGAGTGAGATGAGCAGCAGTGAGCAGTGCTTTTGTTTTTAACTGCTTTAAAATGATGTCAGACTCAGGAAAACGTCCTTCACATGTCCTTATTAAAGTAGGCCGAGAGGAAGACGTCGTGTTCTGAGACACATAAGCTGGACGTCCGTCCCACCGCTGTCTTTTAAAGATCAGAGCATAAACTTCGTCTCCTCTGCAGACCAGTTTCTGCTCCGCCATGTTGAACAGTATAAACTTTCACTATGACGTGAACAAACATGCGCAGAATGTACCTAAACTTTCCGATAGGGAATGTAATCAGATACAGGCTTTTACACGGATATTATTCTTCTATTTAACAGATTATTTACAGGATTACCCACCTCGTTCAATCAGATTGTATTCCAAATTGTATTCCGAATGGCCTCAATCGGACTACTCTATTCTGACTGAGGTGTATACATGGATGTATTCTGTTCTGATTGGGCTATTAGTCCGATTATTAACGGATAATTAGGCTGCATGTAAACGTGTATAGTGGAGGTTCTCGAGGGAAACTGAAGATTTACAGCTTACTGATACTTTTGTTAGTTTGCTGCTCATTGATTTATCCATAGTTCTCCCGTGAGCACTGCCTGCTGAAGGTGCATCGCTTTAAAAGCCATGTGAAAGTTGTATTTGAAAGAGGGGGCTGCAGTCACAGATTCTGTCATATCAAAATGCACTGGCCGGACCGTCCTCTGAACAGTCCCCATTCCCCTCACAGCAGATTTCTCTGATTCACCCACTTGAACCGCAGCCACAGCGGCTGCACCGCACATTAGCTCAATCTGTAGAATAAACCTGAACTACTTTTTCAAAAGTCAGCTGGGGGAGGACAATTTTTATCTTTAAAAGCCATTAACAGGTCAAAGCCAATAGTTAGCAAAGTTCTTTACAGAATAGCTTTAGTCACTGACCTTCTACTACAAACACAATTGTAATATGGATTCAGAGTTTAGAATCTGAACTTTCCTCAGAATTTGCTTCTAGTCAGTAGTCAGCTGTAGTTTTTTGATTTCCTCAGAAACTGATTTCAGAAAGCTGGGCTGGTAGATATGATTCAAAAGGTCAAACTAGGAAAATCCATAGACAATGTAAAAAATAGTCTGTTTAATTTATTGGGTCCTGTGAATTTCTTGATTCATCCAAACATCTAAAGAACGTCTCTGATTAGTCAGGATGCTCACAATACATGATTAAACACTTAGTAGTAGAAGCTTTTTTATGCATTGCAGCTTGTGATGTAAATATGGCAAAGACTGATGTTGACATAAAGATTAAGAGCTGACAATACACTGTGAAAGCCCTTATGCACACACACACATGAAATCCATCCACAAGAAGAGGTAAAGCTGTGTTATGGGGATGTACCTGTACACTTATACTGTATGCAGAGATCTCTACAAAAATCAGAAACCACCCTTCCTTTATTACATTTCCAGTCAAAATTAAAGTAGAATCTAGAGTTAAAAAAATTTTCAAAAGCTACAGAGAAAGTGAGACTCCTAACAACCACCTGGAAGACCTGGTAGACCCCAAAACTGCCCCCATCAGATAAACAGCACTGAAAGCTTTCATCTTTGAGAGGGAGGAGAAAATCAAGCTGCTTCAGATCTGAAAACATCCACAGGGTGTTTCTGTCCATCCTTCCACTGTGAGAAGACGACTCAGCGCTGTGGGTCTGAAAGGATGTGTAGCTGTCAAGAAGAACCTCACTGAGAAAAGGAGACGGACACATCGAACAAAGAAGCTGAACAATGGACTGACCACCCCAGAGTCCAGACCTCAACATCCCTGAATGTGTTTGGAATTACTTGGATCATGTGCAGCAGAGAGCGACCAAATTCTAAAGGCCGTTTCTCACAGAGCACCATTTATTCATACGATTTATTTACACAGCAGTAAAGTAATACAGGGCATGTTTATAACTGATGGTAACTTGCACAACAAACATTTTTTTTTCGGATGGCGAAAATGCGACATTAGTTTATTCGCCCTCTGTTTGACTTTTGCAAACTTTGTACAGTGACATGAACTCTCTGACCAATCGCAGTTGTCTCTGGAGTTGGCATGGCAGCAACCAAGATGACGGAGCAGCTGTGTGCCAGTAAATAGAACTTTTTCACAAATGCTAAAAGGATCAGAATCTCCAAAACCAGTTTAAGTGGAGCTCAAACTGTACCACAGACATCCAAGTTACAGCCTGCATGGAAGCACTCGAAGTTTCTGAATTAAGCCATGAAGCTCTTCATGCTACTTTCACTTTTCCAGAATGGACAGTAGCTCAGCGTCACCGTTCACTCGATCTGTGAGAAGCAAATGAGGCCCGTTTGTTTTGTGCTTCGTCTCTACAGAGCTGCATCTCCAGAAGCAGCTCAGACTGATTTAGGGAGATCCCAGCTGTGAGTGAAAGCGTTCAAGATGTTTTAGCTCCTGAAATGAGGTGGAGAAACTTAACATTCTCCTTTTGCTTTTCCATTTGCCCGTTTCACGAGAAGCAAAGGACATTCTGACAGATATCCTGCCCATCTTTTTTGCGACACAAACAATTTGGTGAAAAATTCAAGAAATATCACGTCATGTTCGGTCTGTATAGTTTTGACGTGAAAAAATCACGTCCAAATACTTGTCATTTTTAAATCGTTTTTCCGCATCTCATTCATAACGGTATCGTTATGAAAATATCTCTGTTGATTTCTTTGCAAGTCTCCTGAAAAGAATGAAAGCTGAAATAAAAGTGAAGAGTTACACAGTAAATATTTAAAATGTTAATATTATATTTAATTGTTGAGGCTTTTCTAATTTTCTGTTACCGATATGTTTCTGTTTTTATTCCTGACGAATGTCTTCTACATAACGGCCGTTTCAACTGAAGATAAAATACATGGTCCCTGGCTTTGCTCAGTACTGTATACCCTCTGTTTTATAGCTCTGTGACATCACTGCACTTTATTCTACAGCTTTGGATTAGAGGCAGTGTTTCTGTCTGTATGGCTGCATGTTTTGGCACATCTCCCTCTGCATACTTCTACTATAGAACACCACTTTCCACCCTGCCCGACTCTGTCCACCCTGACTGAATGTGTTAGCTGGGTTTTGTGCTGTTCATTGTTGGCTTTTATGGCACTCTGATTGGAATGGGGCCCGGAATCTACTGCCTGATCACACTGATCCATCACCACACAGGAGCAATGGGAGCAGTGACTCATATCTGTTTGATTGATTGTTTTGTTGGACCTTTTTCCCCCCAGTGGAAAAACTGAACACCTTTCCACCTCAAGTTTAGGAACATTTACCTTTCAGTGATACACCTGGCTTCCGTTTCTGTGCGTGACCCTGAAGTGACCTCCCTTTCCACTGTTTTTCACATTCATACATACACACAAGCTCTCAGACAAATATGTACATGAACGTACACACCCCGGCACAGCCTTGAGCTAAACTTATCAGTTTATGAAGTAGATCAGTTATTTTTCATTTAAGAAAATTTTAGAAAAATCAGAGCAGATTTTGGTTTATTGTAACACACTATCTTCATTGAGTCTGACCACTTGGTTTGCCTCATAATGGGTTGGAGTTTGACTGTAATGCTATAATGACAGTAATTTAAAATTGAGTTTTGTTTTTTTAAATTGCAATCTTGTTTGTTCATTTGTGGATATTGTGTAATGGGCAAGTCACCTTAGTCTTCAGCTTTACTATATTATTATATGTGTAATATATTAGCCTGTATTAAATTACACTCATGCCAGATTTGACACAAACAATGTATAACATACGCTGCTGATGCACTCATCATATATATATAATAATATATCATATATATATAATAATAGTGCATCATATATATATATATATATATATATATAATACTATATCATATATATATAATAATAGTTTATATAACTTATTATTAAATAAAATGTGCTGATTATGTTTAAAGGTCAGATTTATGTCTTAGACTCAGTGTAAAGCATGGGTGTCTTGGGGGACCAACGTGTTTAAGGTGGGCTGAGGGCCAAGAAGACAAAACCAGGTGGATTGTTAGCCTCACTTTTCAACACATTTTCAGTGTATGTGGAAAGATTTGGAACATGTATGCTTTCTTAATTTTGAGGAGTATCACTGCTGTCGGAAGAAAACCTTGTATCTCCATTTTTGTTTTTTTTTGTGGTTTTTGACATAATTTGAAAATGAAATTCTTTACTGTTGTTCTGTGTGTAAATTTCATTGGTTCCATTGATTTACATTCAAAGCAGAGTATGTTTTTTCCTTCTCCTGTAAGGTTAACATTTTGGAGATACAAGGTTTTGTTCCGACAACAACGATATATATATATATATATATATATATATATAATATGAGCCATGAGGAAATTAGGGGCCACATCAAACATCCTTGTGGGCCAACTTTGTGCAGCCCTTTTCTATGTATTTTATTTCCCAGTGAACATAGTTAAATGGATAGAGATGAGATGAAGACTGGGGACTTGATTCAGTATCAATGCATGTTAGCTTATCTGAGAGGTAATGAGAGATATGAGTTCTACTCTCATTAATAACGTGGCATTCACTTTTACTAGATGCAAGATTTAACTTTCATCCAGTTTAATTTGAGAGAATAGGAAGTAAACAGCTCATATAATGGGTTCAAATGGCTGTGGAAAGTTCTAGGTTGGTGGCAGTAGTAATAGCACATCTCTCTCAGTGCCCTGTGTGCCTCAGCTGTGATGGGGAAGTGGCGAACCACTCCAGACATCTGGAGGCCTGAGAAATGGTATTGCAACCACAATGTGGCGGCAAGACTGTGGCGCGGTTATTGGGTAATTGGAAAATGGCAGCCTTGCCTGTGTTTTTTCATGCTAATCAGCAGCCTCAATCAGCTGTGCTAGCACTGGAGGGGAAAACAGCCAAGACTGAAGAAGCATAGTGCTTTAGTTTTGTTCTAATGGAGCCAAAGTCAAATATACGCACTACATATATAGTCATTTAGCTATGCCATCTTCACTGTTGGCTGATGTAGTTAACAAGTACTGGATGCTTATATACATGGATCTCAAATAGACTTTTTTTAGTGGTTTCTGATGCTGAATGGCATCTATAAACATGGACAGAAGCATGTTGCCTAGCTAGAAGCCTGAAGCCTGCTATTGTCCATAGATAAAGACTCTTTCTCTGTCCTGAAACATAAAGAGTTCTTGTAAGAAGTGTGTGGAGTGTCTCTCAGCACATGAGTGGGCCTGCAGCATCACTGGGGGCTTCTCAGATCCAGTGGAAATTATGGAACATCTTCAGTCTTCACCCACAGCTGCAGTGCTGAGATGAGTCATAACCCCACTCTGAAAACTCCCTTGGGTTAGAGGGGTGAGACACAGCGCTGCAATGCTTTTGTTCGCTGAAATCCTCCAGTGCGCTTAAAGTAGGGAATAGAGAGACAGTGTGTGTATGTGTGTGTTTGTTTACATACATGTTTAGGACAAAAATGTTCAGACTAGGTAGGACAACCTGAGAAAAACAGTGGTGGTGTTGGAGTGGTCCTGAACAGGTAGACTGCTTTTTTAAAACTGAAAGTTTTTTTTGTTCATGAGGTTAGGGTTAGGTTTAGGATTAGGCTTAGGAAATTCTTGTTCCATATAGGTGCTTACAAGTATGTATGAGACAAATGACATATAGGTAATATATAATTACGTATAGGTTTTTAAATATATATAATACATGTGGGACTGTGCAAAAGTGAGAGAGCACCCTTTTATTTAATTTCTAGTCAAAATGTCCATTAAGTACCTGTTATTGATTTTACAGTGACAGACAAAAGCAGAAAACCGACATTCAGCAGAAAATTACACAGAAGCCACAACAACTAAATATAATATCAGTGTTTCAGTATAATATAGTGTCCACTCTTTACTTTTATTACAGCTTCCATTCTTTTCAAGTGACTCACTTTCAAAGTTCAGTCTTAGAAGTTGGTTGCATTTTCTGCTTCTCACAATCAAAATAATCCCACTTACAACAATTTTGTCTGCGTTTTTTAATCAGTTTTGAGCTCCAGTTTCAGAAACTCCTACTTTGTCTGATACATCTTATATCTAATCCTAATTTATATCTGTAGTATCTAATCAGAAATATCTGCTTTAGCCAATTTAGTTGCACAAGACAGAAATTTGCAAGGAAGCTAAGGTGAGTTTGGGTATTTGTTTGTGTGAATGCTAGTGTCTGTTTGAATGGCGGCAGAATGTCAGTGAGTCCTGCGAGATTTGATATTGTATTTGGAGGCTTTGTGTAATTTTCAGTTAAATATGCTTTTTGTGACATTGAATAAAATGAATAACTTGACCATTTTAGCTGACAAACAGGTGGTCTCTGATTTTACATAGTACTGTAGGTACATACATATAGATATACATGTCTGATATATATATATTCCTCACCTCTCCCCACCTCCTGACAAGCTGTGTGCAGGGTGGTGAAAGCTGTAAATAATGGTTGTTAGACATTACAGAGTAAAGACGCATCAGGGAGGGGAACAGCTAACATCTGCTCCTAGAGCTGCTGACAGTTATCAGAGCTTGAAAACAAGCAGAACCACACAGGGTTGCGCCCATTCAGTTTTTGAGAATCTTAGTGGTCAGCAGAAACCTGTTTAGGCTCAAGTTGAAATGTAGGGTGTGATGTGGCAGCTTTGATTAGAATATATCAAATACAGGACACCATAATACCAGATTAGTGCAAATGGTGCAAAAATCATTGTGCAAGTTTTTCTTTCCTTTTCTTTTATGTGCCAGTTTTTAATGGAATCTTCGAGAGCTGCTTGTGTTTCTGAACCAGACCATCGTCCTGTTTTAGCTTGGCATTTTGAGAATGGGGAGGGTGAAAAAAGGCAAAGGTGACGTCTTTATTTAGCAGTTCGGAAATGGCAGACGCTGTCAAATCAGACACAGTAGCCATGCAAATTTGGACACAGTAGCTATGAAAAAAGCAGGGCTGCCACTCTTAACAGTGCTGCTGATCTGTATCGAGCTTACTAACGTATTATTCAGTTCACTCAGAATCAGTTACGTAATAATCCCAGGGGAAATTGGTTTACAAATGAAGAGTCAAGAATTCCACCACGTATCATTAACATTGTGTCACTGGTGCTTTCAGATGTAATTTCGTTTGGACCTGAGTGCTGGTGACGAAACCACCCAGCTGGTCAGTACTCAGATTTGATTACAGTACGAAGGAAAGTAAGCCTGTTCACTTCCACTGCTCCGGTCCTCTTGGCAAAGCCATAATGCGGCGATAGACATAACACTGTTCCTGAATGTTAGAGTGTGTGGTGGCTTCATCATTGGTTCTTCAGAGAGGAATCACTGAAGTGTTGTGGATGTGCAGTAGTGGGACGTTGAACATGTACCAGAATTAAAGGAGTAAACCGAATTGTCAATGGAGTCTCAAATAGACTTGCGTAGATAGTAGAAGACATATATACCATATAGTGTCTACATACTATTCATTATGCATGTAGACCTTATGACATGCTGTCATTGACAAGAGTAGCAGTAACAGCCATCAGGAAGCCTGAATTTTGTCTGTACTTTTTATTTTTACAGATGTCGTACAGTATCAGGAACCACATATACAAGTTTAGATTCTATTTAAACCTGTTTGATTTATATTGCATCTTTATAACCCAATGACGTTTTACACTGGGGGGAGAAAACACTCAGGAAACGAAGTAATATACATTAAAGAGGAAGATTGAAGTAAGATTTGAAGAATGAAAGAGTAAAGAGGTCACAAAGACATTGACGGTTCCCAAGTTTGGGGATGTATAGTATTTAGTGCTGTACAAAAGTCAGAGACCACCCTTCATTTATTTAATTTCCAGTCAGAATGGTCTTTATATTCAAGTTCTTAATTTTTCAGCATCAGAAAAGAAGCAGAAAATGTGTATTTTGTACATATAGTCACTCAAACTTTTGCATACAACTGTATAACATTTATATTTCCACGCTTTCAGTTTTTCAAAAAAATCTGCAGAGACATTTGAGACGGAGACATCCGAGTAATCCAAACACATTCAGTGATGTTGAGGTCTGGACTCTGGGGTGGTCAGTCCATTCTTTGTTTGATGTGTCCGTCTCCTTTTCTCAGTGAGGTACACATCCTTTCAGACCCACAGCGCTGAGTCGTCTTCTCACAGTGGAAGGATGGACAGAAACACCTGTGGATGTTTTCAGATCTGAAGGAAGAGTGGAGCTTGATTTTCTCCTCTCTCTCAAAGATGAAAGCTTTAAGTGCTGTTTATCTGATAGGGGCAGTGTTGGTGTCTACCAGGCCTTTCACAGTCGTTGAGTCCCAATTTGTCTGTTGATCTTAATCATTCTTTTAACTCCAGTTTTGGAGGTTTTCCTGTTATGCAAGTGGATTATCTTCTGTCTGATCTTCTCAGAAATATGTCCTGAAAAAACGAAGAACTTGTACCGTTTTGACTGTAAAACTATTGCTTTAGAAACGACAACTGTGCACCTCCACATATGAACTTTTCACGTTGTGGCAGTGGGGATTGAGGGACAGCTTCATTTTCTCACTGATCTCTACGCAGACACTCTATGTTGACAAATGAAGTGAGGATTGAGATGTTGTGGCTAAGGCTCCCATTTATTTAGACTGCATGCTCATGAATGAACTGAAGGATGGAATGTCTTCACCTGTCACACCTGCCAAAGCTCTGCCTTTCACAGCTGTTTGCACACTGGGACAGTCATGACAGCTCAAGTCATACATGATCAGCCAAACACACTAAAAGGTCTCTGAAGATGTTACAGATGAGATGCTTTCACAAACATGTCTTTTTTAGACTTTGTTTTGGTTTCATACAAGATTTTCTGAGTGCTTTTTGAGTGATTCCTACATCATTCCCATGTTCTTGGGCTTTGCCATGGCAGTAAGGTCAACATTGAGGTAAATTTAAGGTAATGGGCTATGAACGATCATGCTTGACCTCAGGTCCTGCCCATTCTCAGTTAGTATAAACAGAAATAGCTTCACCACCGTATTGTGGACTTTTATAGTTTGTTGAGTCGTATTATAATAGTACATTCTGACCCAGGTGATCTGTTGTTGCTCCAGGGTGCAAAGGGTGATCCCGGGCTGTCTCCAGGTCAGGCGCCAAAAGGAGAGCAGGTAACAGTGTTTCTAAATCCCAATTGCATTCTGCTTCTAAAACCTCTCACTTCCTGTTTCAGCTGCTTCCACAAACTCTGCTGTTGCTGTGACTCTTCTCCTTGTTTAATTCTCCTCCTAATACGCTGCTCTGGTGCTTTACTTGTCTCAGCGCCATCATTTCTCATATCTGCTTCATTGCCTGGTTCACACAGGCACTGACTTTGTATTTGGATTTCTGTAAAGTACAAGTGTTTGTGTGTTTCAGAAAGTAGGGTTGTGCTCTGCTGCTAGTCTGGGAGTATTTGCATGAGGGCATATTTACATGATTAACATTGTTCTCAAAATTAACCACACTAACCTGACCGCCCATTGCTGAGAGAATGCTGGATAAAACTCAAGCAGTGTGTAGAACCAGAGCTTTCTGTGTGCTGCCTTGTTTTCTATCTCTGTATAAAAGATGCATGGAGCTTCATTTCTTTTTTGGATGTACTGTTTTTTTACTGTATTCTAAATGAGCTCATGTAGAATACAGTAAGTATTGGAAAGCGCTTAGTATTGTAGTTATAAAGCACAACTGATCTCCTGTTTACACATTTTCTTGTTCAGAAAGGCTGTTTGTGAGTTTGGACCTTCAACATGTGGTAGTAGTATGAGGAAACACTGATTGAGGGAGGGAAGAGAACTCTGAGAACTTGGGCTAGAGTTCTTGGTGGCCTCTGCCTGGAGCTATAAGGCCGGACCACCCTTGTTATGACCGTGGTAGGACTGATATAAGACTGAGGAACAGGGAGGAGATGCGGTGGTGGGGATTGTGAAAAATTTGTCGCGTTAGAATAGAAGGAGGATTTTCAGCAAACTCCAAACTCCCAAACTTCAGTTATTTCATAACATGACAACAGCATTCAGACATAACAGTGTAGATAAAATGGCAGAAATAGACTTTTTTGCTTCAGCCTTAAAGGGTTATGAAATATCCAGTTATTTTTTTTAAATAAAAACCAAAATAATAGAATAATAAACATTGTTGGGCTGCATTAACATCTTTTACTTACAGTGTTTTTGACTGCCACGGGGCTGAAGCTTAAGCGTTAGCTAGAACACTGTGCTCAGTCAGCCTATTTAGTTATAGCAGCTTTAATAAAAAAGTTATTAAACCAAAGCAACATTCAGCCTCAGTTAAAAAGCTTCAGATATCAGATAACTATTAATCATACAGCATTAGCTATTAAAGACATAATCAGTTAATGATAAAAAGCCCTCTGCCCACCAAACGAGGACGAGGCTGAGGCAGTGAAAACATTGTGTAGGGATCTGGGCTAAACTAACAATGTTACACAGGATCACATAGAGCGTTCCTAATGTTGTTTTCTCCCTCTTGACTAGGGTGAGAGAGGACCCCCAGGTCTACCAGGCCCCAACGGTGTTGCAGGCCCGCTGGTAGGTTCATTCCCATCCATACACCATGCAAATTCCTCATTTATGTGGCGTTTTGAGACATGATAAATGTCACAGGTTCAGATGTGACCCACACATGAGGCGTGTATTGTAAGTATGATCTCGTACCTCCCACAGTGAACTGTAGCACTTACAGTATCCATTACTGCTGCTGCCACTGCCGCTCAGCAGGATAGAGTTACATGCTGGCATAAAGAGCCTGTCAACGTTCAGGGGTGCGCTTTCTTCCTCGCAGAGGGCCTGAGGGTCTGCCTGCAGCCCCCCACCACAACCTGAGAATCCCACAAGGTCAGAGG
Organism: Colossoma macropomum; assembly: GCF_904425465.1. Classification (NCBI taxonomy): domain Eukaryota; kingdom Metazoa; phylum Chordata; class Actinopteri; order Characiformes; family Serrasalmidae; genus Colossoma; species Colossoma macropomum. The sequence continues at coordinate 37,101,588 of NW_023494802.1, forward strand.
TCATCTTTTAGAGGAAAGGCACTCAGCAGGAGTTCAGTGACAGCAACCGTCCGACACAGCGGCTTCAAACGGCAGCTGGCACAAGTTCCAGCCCAGTCAGAGCTCACGAGCGTGTCAGGGTAGCGTGTTAAAGATAGCAGCACAAAAACCTATTCCTGTCTTTCAGCCACAGGAAACCTAAATCTGTGTTTTCCTTCTAAGTAGGTGAATCTTGCTCTTGTGGTTTTACAGTATACAGGTAGAAGTGTGTCCTGGGAATAGCTTTCCAAAGCCCAACAAATGGCCGATGTATTTTCCCAGCATTCTTCTGTTTTGATGTAAACTGGGCGGTCCTGATCTTCAGTACTGCATATGTAAGCAGTGTCCTCGACTGATTAAAGTTGGAGAAACTTACCACGAGAAAACTAGCATCCCAGTGAAAGCTAACTTACCAAGCATAGCTGAGCTAGCAAGAGCGTCCATTCATCTGTTCGTCCCTTCAGCCAGCCATGCCAGCATTCCCTGACTGCACATCCAGCAGTAAAATAAATGACACCTTACCTTCTTTAAGAAGTTAGATCACGTTTAGGAAAATGTTTTATGATGATAAACGCAAAAATTTTGTAAAACGCAACCTGCATGTTGTCGTTGTCCAAAGTACCTCCAGTTTTTCCATTTTTATTTATCTACGTCATTTGAGCACGACAGCTTCTCGTTACACTTGGTGAAAATTTCATGGTGATTGGTCCAATAGAAATGCTTCCTGTGCCATTTTAGAGATATGACGATGTGTAAAGCCCATTTCATTGATTTCTCCTCACTCTTGCTTAGTTCAGTGTTGTAGCAGGCTGGGAGTGCTGAACAGAGGGCTGTCAATCACAAAACTTTGGATATTAAAGACGTCTTGGCTGATTGACTGACTGTAAGAATGGCTGAGAACTGAGTGGTGCAATCAAAAGAAAAAATGAGCTGGGCTGCTATTTCAGGTCTGATCCTTGCACACACTGTGCCAGCAGCACTGGATCCCAAGAGTACAGTCCAGAGCATTTGAAGCAGCTTAGTTTAGACTCTGCCGATCTTCGTTTCATGACTTCTGGTTTTTTATTGAGTTCTTAGAAAGGTTAGTTGTTGCTGACTGGCAAGTGCTAAACCATCAGCTTTTCAGCCAGGGTTTGGTTGTTCTGCTGCAGCTGAAGGAAAGTGATAGACTCGCTGCAGAAGTGCCCTTTACCCCACTCTGCAGCCACCTCTTCACATCTGTACAGGATTTAGTGGAACAGACGGAAAAAGGACGGCCGTTTGCAAATGAGAAGGGATTTCTGCTTGAATGCAGCGCTTTGTAACATATTTCACCGATTTGGCTCCAAAGACAAGTGGATCCGCGTTTTGATAGTACGAGCTGAACGTGTGCCTGGCTTCAAAATAAGAACCGAGACTTTTCTAGGAAACCATATGTTGGTGTGATCTTATTTGCCTTGTATAGTGAAAGGCCACTGTAAAGGCAGACAGCCGTTTTCATAGATCTCACTTAACTCACCGTTTAGTAGATGTTAAAGGAAGTCCAATACTTTGATGTTCAGTGTGAGGTTAAACACCGTGGTTATGGCCCATTACGATCTTGGCTGTTGAGGTCTCGCTCATAAAGACCTCCTCACTCAGGGCTGACCTTGAACAGAAATAGTCCTGCCCGGGTCAGGCGTAAATCACTCTGTCCTTTGACCCGTGCTGCACCACGGTCTTGTTGGGGCTTGAAGGAAAGGCCAGAATTTTCCGACCACTCTGTGTGCATCCCTTATTACTTTTTCCCTCATAACCCTTAATTCCAAAGCACAGCGACACCTACTGGCAAGTACACGTCACTATAGTCATTACTATAGTTAGGTACATCACAGTGCTTTTAAAGACATACAGATACTTCTGAGGGCTGTATGCTAAAATTGGTGAATCATTAATATGACATGGTTAAAGTCTGGATTGGATTAGTTTTGTCTAATATTTATAATGTTATTTTTATTCCATCGTTCATCAAGACACCCAAGTGACTTCTCAGGATGCTCTGAGCACAGTAAAATCTTTGTGATTGGATAGCAGGGATACAGAATTTAGGGGGGCGTAGGGGGTTGTGGCACTCCCAGATTTCAGGATTGTTTATGTTTCAGCACTGCTGCTGCTAAGAGTAATAAAAGAATGGAACTTTAAAATGTTAGCATAGCAAAACTCTGTGTGGCATTGTTGGGTGTAGTCTGTGTTTTTGTTTTATTATATTTTTATATTTGTATTTATGGATCTTAAAAGTCTGCAATAGCCATGCACTTTTCAAGTTAATGCTGCATTTTAGAGCAAAGTGAAGCGCTTCCCTTGCCTGCTGGTGGTCGCTGTGCAGGCATGTCACTAAAAACCAGGCACAGGAGGAAGCGTCCCAAAATATTCTTTTTTAAAGATTAAAATTTCAGCCAAAATAATCACCTGCTTTTCCAACCATTGTAATAACCTCTCGCTCAGTATACATTGATTATGCTTGACTATGAGCATGACGCAGGCAGTTTCTGTGCCGTAAATCAACAATCTGATTGGTCACTGCTCAACTCATTGACATAAAGGGTGTGAATTGACTGTTGCTGGGTAAGTTGTGCTCAGTACTCGGTACACAGCGTGTTGTTTTTAATAAAACAGCTTTATTTGAAATTGTTAATGGAAGAACGTTTCGTAGCGTACACCAAGCATTTTCATACAGTCAAACATACAATGTGGGTCACCAAAGATTTCTAAAATAGTAAGATATATGTTTGGATTTAGAGGACATTCAACTACAGCTCAACCAGGCATTTAAAAAACCTGAGATGCGTCAGCTTCAGACAGGATTCCTGCTGTCACTGTGCTGCAGAGACTGTGGTTGAAAAAGAGAGATCGAGGTTCAAATCAATGAAATGTACTTTATTTAGAGCTGTACAGAAGCTCTTTTCTGATGAGGAACCAAACCTGCTCTTCTCCACTGCAGCGTTACTCGATCAAAGGTAAATAATGTAGCATAGCTAATGCACAGCATTTTAAATCAGCTAGATTTTAATGATTTAACTGTTAAAGTATATTTACAATAACAGCTACTTAATTCTAAGTAGGTTACTCAGCATGGTATCAGTCTCGATATCAGCGAGTACTAAAAAATGTGTACTCGTACTCTGTCGAAAACATGGTACCGATACGTCCCTGTCCTGCGTCTCTGTTGGTTAGATTTGTATATTGCCAGCGCTGAATGTAAACTGTTTGAGCATGCAGCACTGATGCTATAAAAGCTGCGGTTGTCATAGCACAATTAACATTTTTGGCACTGAGGAAAAAAGTGATGAAATGCTTTTAAAATAAAAAAGTACAACAAATTGTCATTTTAACTGTGAAAAACCAAACATCATGTAAAAGGTGTGTATTTTAATTTTCATGACTTGAAATATACAGAGAAACAATTTCTTCCACGATAATTCTGATTTTCCCATAAGGGGGTGCTATTAGCACTTCAGTATCATTTCTTTCTGCATCTTTGAGTGTGAGGACACAAAGAGTACGACTGAATGTTATTCAAATATATGCGTTTTTTAATTTAGTCAGATTGTTCTTAATAAACTGGTTAAAGATAGTACATAGGCGGAAGATAGTAAAGGCAGTAGGAACACCAGGGGGCGCCACAGCTCCCGATTTCAGAGAGACCTTTCGTCTCTCTTATTTTCTTCGTCTTATTTTTTTCAGCAAGCAAACTGTAAAATCTTAGATCGTTGCTGGCTTTTCACATGATAATTCAGCCCTTCACGAAACAACTTCTGGTCATTTTGTCCATATTTGGTGACAAACATCTGGATTTGTTCTCTACTGTTTGAATTACCCAACGGACGACAACCAGAACTAAACCTGCATCACGGCTCACTCCACTACTCTAAGCAGATGGTTTGGGCAGTTGCGAAATGTAGTTCGATATTGTGAGTCACACAGTTAGAATAGCTCAAGCATAAATAAATATTAATAATTGACTACATCTACCAAAAGAGGCTCGTCAAAGTATTTGAATGAAGATGTACACAAAGGTCTATCGCAAGCCTGAGACTGTGATTTTTTAATGTATTCTCACAGGATTCATTTCTCCTAGTACTTGCAACAATATTGTCGCATTGTACAGCCCCGATTGCAGCGATCGGTGATATCAGTATTGAAAAGGCTAATATCATGAAAACGATCAACAAATGATATGTTGTGCTTCTGTGTTTCATGCACTTTTTGCTAATCCAAGCAAAAGCAAACAGTCCACCACCAACAGAAAGCTCAGTACAGCGTAGTAGAAATGTTCTGTGTTCCTTTGACCTCCTCTCCCTCTGTCGCTGTTGTGACTTGTCTCTGGTGCGTAAGGCTTGGTGTAGCTGTCTGAAGGGGAAAGGTTTGAAAGGTTTTGACAGTTTGGAAAGAACTCTTAAAGGGTATTAGCCTTATCTGAGGGCAGGAGGCAACAAAATCCCCAAAAATGTGGCTGGACTGGGAAAAGAGCAGTGAGGGTAGGCACATAGGAGGACAGAGCACTCTCTCTCTCTCTCTCTTTCTCTCTCTCTCTCTCCATTCTCCCTTCTTCTTTTTCTCTATTACCCTCTTTGCAGTGGAATTAACCTGCAGTTAGGAGAATAGTCAGTTGCATGTTTTCAGTTTCTCCTGCTCTGTGTTGAGAAGAGTGCCTCGTCTTGATTTGCTTTGGTTCTGTCTTCCCTGCAGGGTCCCAAAGGCTATCCAGGTCCGCCAGGTCTGCCAGGAGAACAGGTATGTCCTTCTGTGTACATAAGAGACAGTGACATACAGTATAATGGCAAAGTGATGACAATTTGACAGAAAATCTCCCCTTTTACCCCAGATGTAGTCGATCACCCAAGACATGTTTGGTGTCTTAAGTTTGCTTCTTTGTTGTTTTGCACAGGGAAGATAATGAAGGATACTCACAGAGCGTCGTGCAAACCGCATGATTAGATCATTACACACTTGCCTTAAACCATGTCGACAAGTCTCATGTAGATTTATCTGTCTCTGTTTATCATCAATAAAGTTTGATAAAAGTTTATCAGTAGCAGCAGCATCAGCCATCGTTTTGCCTGAATGCTGTCAGTACTTTTTGTTAGAAACCACATAAGCAAGTTCTGAGATCACTCAACAGTTTATCAGGGAATTGTAGGGAGGTGCGTTCTGACTAATTTTGATATTGGAGCGTCCATAAGATGTTCGGTTACCCACAAGGGAGGAAAAAAGCAATGGAAAAAAGAGAGAGAAATAGCTGTAGGCTTACTTTTGTACAGATACCACTGTTTTAGGAGGCGTAGAGAAATAAATAGAAGTTTAGCAGCACACAAACATAAACATAAGAATATGTTCGTAAATGTTATTATTCAAAAATAGCCAAGAGAAATAAGTGGGTTTTCATATTGAGTAGCAGAGGCTGGACGATGTGCCAACATGTTAGCTTGTCTGACTATTTCTGGGTCTTTCTGGATCTTGCAAACATCAGCTAGAGTAGTTAGAGTAGTTAGTTAGCCTAGTTAGCAAAAAATCCATGCTATCTCTGCTCAGTCGTGTCCTGAACAGCTTGTCCTTGACAGCGTGTTCATGCAAAGGCACTTGTGTTTCACAGTGTAGTGTAATATGTGTAATATACTCTCTTTCTCTCAAATACAAGCAAAACATTCAAATTTTACTGTCCTCTCAAAACTTACAATCAAAATGTTGGCCTGTATATTTTCTCTGTGTTCCTGTAATTAAAATTAAGGTGCTGGCATCTCGAATAGTTAACCAAGTACTCAAGTACTCGTGAACTTCCCTAGTTTAAAGCAAGGGTACGATGATTTATGCATGTAGTTTGCATGATGCTAACAGGTGCTCTGTAAGCTTCCGTTACTTGTTAGTTACTTTAGTTTCGTAGAAAGAAAGAAGCGAACTTCAGCCAACAAACATGCCTTGGCTGATCGATTACATTTGGGACAAGAGGAAAATTTTATTTTTGGCCAAATCACCTCTTTAAGAGAGAGTTACACGTTGACAAACATAATGTTTCCCAGAGCTCCTCTCTTCTTTTTCTTGCACGGCAACATACAGACTGTTTAAGAGTACATCCTATACAGTCAGCAGTAGCTAAAGCCAGGAAGCATCCGGAACCTAATACGACAAGCACTTTGTTCAGTTACAAAGCCAACTACTTATACTCAGCAACTTGATGCATAGATGAAACGCAGTGGGGTCCGAGCGAAGGAGCGCAGCCTGGGCCACAGCCAGAAGAGCCGGGGCTGTGGATCAGGGTGCCATCCAGAACAATAGCTGTTCTATTCCTCCACTGAGCCTGGCACATTCTCATGTTCCCCCTCTCTGTCTCTCTCTCTCTATTTCTCCTTCGCAGGGTTTGCCAGGATTGCCGGGCATAGTGGGGGCAGCAGGTTACCCTGGCAGGCAGGTGCAGTGACCAAGATTCAGTCAAGAAAAACTATTACCCAGAATCCCACCTCTGGATGTGTAAAGAAAAGACAGGATTCTGGGGCAGAGCGCTTTCACTTCTTGTACTCTTTCACCCGTCCGAATAGCAGTGCTGCGTTTACATGTTGGTGGTAGACAGACGACAGCAAACCGGATATTTCATTGTTTTCAGTGAATTTGCGGCGGAAAATTCTGCCAACCAGTACACGGAATGTTCCATCGAGAGTTCAGTTTTTGCCGTGAACCACAACAGTAAAATAAACTGGATTTTGACTTTTTTGGGAGCTGTGGATGCCAAACATCTCGTTGTTGAATCCCAGACACACAGCATCATACAGCAAAAATTAAAGAGTGCAGAGCGTCCTCCTCACTTATTCCACCTTAAATAATCAGTCGACACTGCTAAAGGTCTCCTCTGATAATCTCTCTTTTTCATTAGAAATGCTGTCAACATGCCAAGGTTTGTGTGGTTTCATGCCACAGACGATCAGGTCCTACAAGGCGCAGCGGTGTTTTTTTTTCAACATGTGAACGCAGCATAAGGCTTGTTATTCAGTAACATGTATGTGGAAAACAATGCAAAATGAATGAATTATTAAGTTGAAGGAGGGTGAAATGGAAGTATGAGATTATAGAAGTAGTGGACTTAATTCAGTTATGAGAAATGTGTGCATCCCTTCTACATGAATGCAGTTTATTACATCAACACAGTTAATGCTAGGATAAACACATTTGTGTGAGGTAAATTCACTGGATTGCTCTTTTTCTCAGTAGCGCCAGAACAATGACCAGAATGTAATTCCAAATGGAAACCAATTGCATTCAGAAGAGACATTTTGTTCAGTTTAAATCAGTTTTATTTATACATCTTTATAAAAATAATCTTCACAGAAGCACACAGAAGTTTCTACTGAGGTACTTTAAACACTTAAAATTTTTAGTTTTTTTGAAGACCTTTGGGGCTCTAAAAAGTGAATGCTGGATCAAAGACAGTGAATCATGTTGTCTGTGCTTAACGATGTTTTGTCTGTAGACCTTTCTCTGTGATTGATGTGTTTGTGTGTAAACTTGATGCTTACGTCTGTTCTCTTTCAGGGACTGGTGGGTCCAGAGGGAAACCCAGGCCCTAAAGGTGTCAATGTAAGCAGCAGAAACACTTATTATCCTTCCTCTGTGCTATAGTTAACATGAAATATGTTCAGGGAACAGGCGGGACTTTCAGGCTGATCTGGGATCTGTAGTTCTAAAAACATTCCTTTTAAAAAGTGTTACTGTGCATTAATGTAATCTTTATTGATGTAATCTTGCTCTACATTAAATTTACATTACATTTTGATTTAAGTATATAATTTCTGAAATAGAGTGTGTTTACATGCACTTAATAATCCAATAACTGCAGAAAATCTGATTTTATCAGTAATTCGAACAACGCGTTTACATGCACTTTAGTAATCAGATAATGTAGAAACTCCAGGTCTGCATGAGTCAGACAGTAATCAGATTTCTGCTTTGGAACCAGCCAATAAAATTACAGAAGAAGACGAGACGTAAACATAATGCAAAACTCAAAACTTCATGCAGCTTTTTAAAAAGACATTGTGCCACTTTACTAAAAATATGAACATCCATCATCTAGAAAATAAAGAACATTTAAATCCTTCATTTCGCCAAGCATGCAGTCGGTTTCAGCATCGCTCCAAAAGTGTTTTGCTGCGTCTCGCAGCAACACTGCTCGCTTATTTCCGGCCTGTATTCACACATGTGCAGACTGAGAAATATGAAAGAAATCAGAGTAAGAGTTTACAGGCACTGAGAAATCTGATTACTGAGCTGAAATCCAGCTCTCTTTATCGGATTTCTTAATCGGATTTCCAGATCAGAGTGTGCTGTTTAGATGACCATTTGAATAATCAGATAACTGCAGAAATTTAGTTATGATTGGATTATTCAGTGCATGTAAATACACTTATAGTTAGTTACATACTGAATTACATTTACATTAAAACCTGAAGATGCAGAATGCCTGGTGTTAGGTGAATTCATTTACAGCCAACAGACATCATCACCGCACAAAGTCATATCAAATCTTTTTCCTGCCATACATACATATTTAATTACATACAGTACTGTGCAAAAGTCAGGTTTGTGTAATTGTTTAATTTGCTGTCAAAAGGGCCAATAAAAGGAAATTATGTGAAAATCCAGACCTCTTGACTGAACTTTGGAGGTGTGGAAAAATATCCCTGCAGATTTCTTTGAGAAACTGAAAGTGAGTCTCCTGAAAAGAATCGAAGCTGTAATTTCTGTTGAATATGTTTTCAGCTTTTTTCCCTGACACTGAAGAATGAATAACTTTTCACTGGACATTAACTGCTGTAGGGTGGTCTCTGACTTTTGTACAGTATTGTATTGGCTTGATTGCCAGAGAATACAATTTAGGGCCTCTGTACATGACAAAAAACTTGAAAACTCCTTTTCCACAGAATATGATGGAGTATTTATTACCCCACTTCCTCATTCATAACTAAGTCCATCTGAATAGTACTAAAGAGAATGGAGCCTTAATCATCTCACAAACATCATATCAAACTCTGTAAGCAGCTGTTTTATAACACAACTGAGTTGTTATGCGTCATGTTAGTAGCTCATTAGTGAGCTGAGCTGAATGGAGGAGGATGTTAAAGGAATATAATGTCAAATCAGACTGTTCTCAGTCAGAGTGATCACCCTGACAGGCCTGCTCTGCCTGTCGACTCTCAGAGGCCTTTGTAGCATCACGAGTGTTTTCCAGCTTGAGGCACACGGCCATCTGTGAGGAATGCGGAAAGAAAGAGAGAGAGAGAGAGAGAGAGAGAGAGAAATAGAGTTAAGCTGGTTTTCATTTATCTTTTTTCATCTTTGAGTGATTGTACATGTGATTTCACTTAACAAGAGCAGGACGTGACATATAGCTGACCATCTCTCTCTCTCTCTCTGTCTCTCCCTCCCTCCCTCTCTCTCTCTCTCTGTCTCTCCCTCCCTCCCTCTCTCTCTCTCTCTGTCTCTCCCTCCCTCCCTCTCTCTCTCTGTCTCTCCCTCCCTCCCTCTTTCTCTCTCTCTGTCTCTCCCTCCCTCCATCTCTCCCTCTCTCTCTCTCTCCCTCTCTCTCTCTCTTTCTGTTTCTCTCTCTCTTAATTCAGTTCAGCTCAGTTTTTGATTTTGTCACTGCTTATACATAACGAAGAAAAGAACATACTTAAAGCATCAATAAATTTAAAAAGCCCAAAAAATTAATGAAGTAAATTATGCAGTGAATTAATCAATCAGTTAATTAATCTTCTCTGCGGAAATGCCAGTGTTTTATTATTTGAATATTCAAAAGAATCATAAATCATATCTTTTCATACATGTTCTTATTTTTATTCTCTTTTTACTCTTTTTTTTCTCTTCGGAAAGGTTTTTTTCATTGTAAAGAAAATGGCAGATTTTGAGGCGCAGCACGTATTACTGTGTCTTTTTATACTCAAACTGCACAGCATGCTGATCCCCCAAACCCTTCAGGCAGCTCTTTGTCACTGACAGAGAATTTTCCAGTAATGTAAGCTGTATGTTTGAAGCTGCATGCTCGACATGCAGCGCATCAGAAGTAGGGCTGCACGATATAAACAAAATACCACACTGAGAATGTATTACTGCACAGAGCAACGATACGCCTTGCAGTATATTATTAATAATGAGGTTAACGGTCAGGCTGTGTTGTATTTCAGCTGCAGTGCTGATTGGCGAACAGTACGTTGAGCAGCCCTAATCAAAAGTGATTGTAGTCATTGGGTCATTTGCTCATTAAAGAATGAAGTAGCTCATAATGTTATTCTTAGCCCGAACCAAAACAAACGTGTTGCTGGCGTTCGTTCATTGTGACGATGGTCTCTATAACTCATTTAAATTTTCCACCAGAGGAGTTCCGGCGCCTGCGTGCCCACGTTTGTCACAGTAAAGTGGATCAGCATGTGGAATTGGAGCTCTCTGTGTGCTGCCATGTTTTCTATCACTGTATGAAAGAAACTTCATGCTGCCTTTATTGCTGGACGCACTACTTTCTGAGCGAGTGTTCAGACACATGGAAACAGCTATTATTGATTTGCTTTATCAGTAATAACTAGTGTTGCACTGTATACATACTGTATCAGTATCGGCGCTGATACTGGTCCTTAAACGCAGTATTGGAGATGGGGATACCAATACATATGACCAATACCACAAAGCAGTTTTTGATGCGTGCGTGCACACCAGTAGACAGAACCTAACAACACATCGGCAGGGTGGAACGACAAGCAGCAGTAAAAATGCTCATGGCAGAATCGGTTAACAGTTTTTGGTGTTAAGAACACGCTAACGGAGCCGCTTGCCTGAACGGCTGAGCTGCTTCTTTCAGTAATCACTCGTCTGTCGCTGTGTGGTCACTTACAGTTTGAGTTAATGTTACTGAGAGAGCGGAAGGAACTGCTGGACTCTCAGCGTAGCCTTTAGCCTCAATTTAGCCTTTAGCATAGCAGCCTCTTAGCCAGGCCTGTGCGTCCACTAGCCTCACCTGCGGTGCACCTCCGTCAGTCAGCTGTATCGCTCAGTAATGGGGTCTCGCGGTCCGTCGCTTCAAACAAGCCGGAAAAAACACTGAGAGTCACTAATGCTGACAGCGTGAACGACGGTGATGCTTACTGAACTGACATTCAGAGATGCAGCACGAGTGAACAAAATAAACGTTTGAGACGAATCGAGCCAGAGAAGCTGCTGTGTGCTGATGTGCAAACACCACAGGATTACCTTTATACTGTTTTTGACTGTTTTGCACAAAAAAGATGTTTTACATTTACTAAGTTGTTAAACATGCTTCTTATTACTAATTATGTAACAGTAAATACTAAAGTTAAGCAATAAATAAACAAAAATAAGTTTTCTTAAGCATCTAAACAATATAGTCCAACAAATAAATGCCATCTAGGCAAGCTGAGTGTGTTTTAGTTGTGACACAGAACACAGATTTTTTCCAAAATAAAGTAGTTTAAAAATGTATCAGTATCGGTACTCGGTATCGGCCCCTACTAAAGGATCAGGTGTCGGTATGGGTATCAGAAGAGAAAAAATGGTATCGGTGCATCTCTAATAATAACAAAACTGAAACTGAAGTGTCCAAAAATAGTAACTTTACAGTTCTTGTAATGTAACTAAAGAGATTCTATTCTAAGCAATTTTGCAGAAAATTAAAAATCACAAAAAATGAAGATACTTAGATTTTTGTGGACAGCGACGATATTCTCGTTCCTATGCTTGTGTGGTTAACGTTTAATTCAAATGGTCTTTGGTCTTTATGTAATGAATAAATGCAACAGCAGCATTGTTCATTCACCTTTTTAAAACAGAAGACTAAACAGCATATAATCAGCGCAAATGCAAGGGTGGGACTACAGATTGTCTAGATTCTCATGTTCTTTGCCTGCGGCATTTGTACTGTCTTCCCAGATCAGCAGAATGCAGTGTATTATCAGAAGACCTTTCTTTCATGATGTAGGAAACTTTCTCAACCAGCACAGCTCGCTCCAGCACTAACCCCTTTGTTTCTTTGTCTTTTCCTGATGGCAGGGTTTTATCGGACCCCCAGGTGTAGCAGGACCACCGGGCCTAGAGGGTGAGAGAGTAAGTCTCCCGTCCCATCTGTGCGCTCAAACACTGCATGACTTGTGCGCTGGAAGGGGCAGGGTTTGAGTGGCAGGTAAAATTGCTCCGATTACAGGGCAGCGGTGTGCCTTACTTATAATTACATTTGGTACAGAGGAATTTGAGTGGCCGTAGATACTGTGCTACAGTACGGAGTCCGAGCGTTGGCTGAAGTTAAAGGGATATGCATAAGATAAACAAGTAGTGGTGTTTGGCTTGTTGAGTCTGTCGTTGTTTTTTAAATAGACTAAACATGTTGTGAATGAGAGTTTGATCTCGCATGATCAACTGCTCTTGGTCGACTGGTTGAGATTTATGGCTGTCAGCGAGGTCTGCACACATGACTGTGTCTGTGTTGTTACAGAACGTATTAATGACAGCTGGAGGCAGGAGGAGTAGGGGTGGGAATCACTACAGGCCCCACAGTACAGTATTGTCGTGGTATTTAAGGGTTGCAGTGTGATTCTGCAGTATTTAAGGATGATATACCGAGTATTGCAAAATGACATATTGATTTATGAAAGTGTGTTTGAAAATGCATTATAGACCCTTTCAAACCTTTTATTCATGATATATTCATGATAAACGTTACTGGGAGTGAAGCAAAGCAGAATTATGAGCAAATCAACATATTTGAACAAATGCTTTTATCTAGAACAATTTATAACGGCAGGTGAATGGAACATCGGGAGTCATGCGTTATGGACGGTGGGGTTGGGCGGTATTCCCTTTTTAATAACGTCAGACTATGTCCAAATATGACCATGGTGTACGTGGGGGTCGGGGGGGTGGGTTGGTAGTTAAGTGACGTAAAAGACATATGAAGCCTTTGTCATCTTGCACTGCTATATAAGCGCTAGTTTAAGAGGAGCCTGGCCACTTCCTGTTTCTCCCATTATACTAAAAACATGACTAAGAAACACCAGAGGGCGCCCGTGAGCAAGTCCTCAATGAATGGGGGCGAAAGAAGCCAAACAACTATAGGATGTATGTCACTAAAAAAGCATAGAAAACATCTGTATTTTTCCTTTTTTTTCTACAGCAGACAGTTTTTGGCTATACTTTGGGCTGCATTACTGCTATTGAGTGCTGATTGGTTGGCCAATGGAGAAGCTCATTGGCTGAGTGAAGGAGTTTGTGCTCACTGACGTCATGAACGTAAACGAGGCATCATTATAAACTCCTGTAACTGGCGCTCAGTAATATATCATTGCTTTTAAAATGTTTTGTGCCGTTCTGCGTTCAGCAAACGAACACATTTATCTATGTAAAAATCTTTAAGCATTTACAAACAATGATTTTGCTCAAATGCTCCATATTAAACCATTCATTTCAGAGTAGCTCAGGAGCGCCCCCTAGCATTCGGCAAAGCCAGAAGACGTTATTTTCCACACTACAAACTTTCTGCTGTTATTTTAAAATTGAAATAAAGACCAAAACGATTATTTTGCTGTCTTTACTATTTGTTACCAAATAGGTGAGCATAGTGCACAAATTTTTAAGGCATCATTCAATAAATGTCAAACCATCCATCTAACAATTTATGAATGTTACGCAGTGCTGCAAACTACGAGAGAGGTGGTGGTTAGCATTAGCCATTAGCTTAGATAGCGTGATAACTGCTCTGCTCACCAGAGCATTCAAACTAAAGCACTAACTAAGGCACTGACTCGAGTTTAGATGATAATGAGTCGAGCAACTGGTATTGGTGGGACAGAAAGGCAGAGTTAAACCTGTTCCATAGTTTGAATCTGTAGCTTGATCGGCTAACTTAACATTAGCCTAGCGAGCAGCTACTGACCAAAACAGTACCACACACCACAGTACAGGTTTGATTCTGACTAACTGGTGCTCTGCTGAAACGAGTTTAGTAGATAAAAACTGGTGTCTGAGTCGAGTGAGTGACAGCAAGTCTAAAGCCTAAAACCTGTTATTTGGTGTTTAAGACTAGCGTTTTAGGCAGCTGGCCGAACGTGCCACACTGGCTGGTGCTAAAATTACATCTGTTTAGAGTTTATCTGGGAGCACAAAATCGAGAGACTGAGAGAAAACTGAAACTGAGTATGTTCTGTGGTGTGTGTAGCCATCACTGAGCTACCATCATGCTAAAGGCCACTGCGCATCAGCATCCACATTGTTCAAAACGTAGATGCTGTAGTTTCTAATGAACTTTCTCACACCAACACTCAGTGACTCCAAGCACTGTTTTGCACAGCTTTCTCGTTGACATCCTCAGTGTCGCCCATTTCTGAGAGTTCTAATGGTTTTATTCTCTTACGTCAGTCTCTTCAGAGATGCCAAAGCTGATACATCTAAGCACAACAGTTAGAATGAGGACAACATGTTATAAAACAAAATAACTTCTTGAAGAGAACTGCTGGGAAAAAAAAATAATAGCTGACAGAAACCAACAACACTACTAAGAATGCTGAGAAATTTTGGTTATCATAATTTCTAGCTCCTTAAACCCAGCATTGATAGCATTGTTCGGGCAGCACTGAAGCTTTAAGAGCTGTGAAGAATTTGGTAAACTGATGTAGAACTAGATGTTTTTATTTGCTTGTAGCTGCAATCTTGTTGCCTTCTGTTCCTTTCCCTTTTGAAGGTCACGGAGGTAATAGAAACAGAAATTGAAGTCGTATTTGAAGGTCGCTTTGTTGTTGTGCTAGAAGCGATATGGTAACACTTTAGAGTTCAGATTTCAAAACTCTTTAATTACTCTGAAAGCCTGAGAGTTTATGCCCTTACTTATTTATTGTTTTTTCTTAGTAGGTCCATCTGGTGTATGTTTAAAATGCTTGGGTTTTATTATTGAAGTTTACTGTGTGGTGTACAGACATGTTTAATTACATGCAGCAACGTTTAAAGTGCTCTTATCTGAAAAGCCTGACCATGCTTATTGATCTCGGGAAACAAAGGCACAGTGGGAGAGCACTGATGTTTATTCCGCATGATAAGTGTTGTTATTGAAAACAATAGAATACCAAATTTTATTAGTTTGATTTGATGATTTATATGCAAGTGAAGGTGTTACTTTTACATTTGATGTGTTGGTAACTTCCTCTGTTCTCTGCCTTATTCATATTCTCCCTTCTCACTTTGCAGGGGATTCCAGGCCCTGTGGGGAAGAAAGGTCCCAAAGGGAGACAGGTAAGAGATGATGCTTTTAAATTTCTCTGTGCATTACCCTACCTGCAGCACAAAACACTGTCTGATTCAATCTCCTGTCATTAACTGAGGTGCACATTTTCCGGAGAGAGCAATTTAGCAGTGAGTGAAGGGGCTGACGTTGCCTGCAGGAGAAAAAAACAATGCTTCTGACAACTTACAGCTTGTCAGCATTTTGAGCTCACTTATCAGGATGGAGAACTGCAGTCTCTGCTCTAAAAAATAATGCTATTGAATAGTGTAGGTATATCTGAAGTGGTCTATTTGTAGAGATGTGAAGGGGTGAATCTACTTGTAGAGACTGTGGGGGGTCAACAAGAAGAGGTGAGTTTATTTGTACAGAATTATGTAGAATGTTACCTGGAGACGGTGCAGAAGTGAAGCTACATTTGGAGAGAAAAGACCACGGATACAGAGGGAGAACAGGGTGGAGGGTTATGTTTAGAGAGACAATGAGATGGAACAGTGCCTGTAGACAAAAAAGGGGACTGCGTGTTACCTGTAGAGACAGAGAAGGATGGGACTTTCCCTGTGAAGAGGAAAAGGGAGTGGTACTTTATCTATGAAGAAAGAAGGGGCCAGGATTTTGCCTGTAGAAAAAGATGGGGGCACAGCATTACCTGTAATTCAAATGAGGGGTTGCTGCAATATATTATCTCTATATATTTATATATGTATGTGTAGAGAGAAAGAAGTTTACTGAGGGAAGGCAGCGAGTGACTGCTTGTAGAGAAGAGGGTGGTAACATACCTGTAGAGAGAGATGTGGACGGCAGGTTACTTGTAAAGAGAGAAGGAGCAGGAGGTTACCTGTAGAGAGAGAAGGGGTGGGAGGTTACCTGTAGAGAGAGAAAGAGCAGGAGGTTACCTGTAGAAAGAGAAGGGGTGGGAGGTTACCTGTAGAGAGAGAAGGGGTGGGAGGTTACCTGTAGAGAGAGAAGGGGTGGGAGGTTGCCTGTAGAGAGGGAAGGGGTGGGAGGATACCTGTAGAGAGAGAAGGGGTGGAACGTTACCTGTAGAGAGAGAAGGGGTGGGAGGTTACCTGTAGAGAGAGAAGGGGTGGGAGGTTACCTGTAGAGAGAGAAGGGGTGGGAGGTTACCTGTAGAGAGAGAAGGGGTGGGAGGTTACCTGTAGAGAGGGAAGGGGTGGGAGGATACCTGTAGAGAGAGAAGTGGTGGGAGGTTACCTGTAGAGAGAGAAGGGGTGGAACGTTACCTGTAGAGAGAGAAGGGGTGGGAGATTACCTGTAGAGAGGGAAGGGGTGGGAGGTTACCTGTAGAGAGAGAAGGGGTGGGAGGTTACCTGTAGAGAGAGAAGGGGTGGGAGGTTACCTGTAGAGAGAGAAGGGGTGGGAGATTACCTGTAGAGAGGGAAGGGGTGGGAGGTTACCTGTAGAGAGAGAAGGGGTGGAACGTTACCTGTAGAGAGAGAAGGGGTGGGAGGTTACCTGTAGAGAGAGAAGGGGTGGGAGATTACCTGTAGAGAGGGAAGGGGTGGGAGGTTACCTGTAGAGAGAGAAGGGGTGGAACGTTACCTGTAGAGAGAGAAGGGGTAGGAGGATACCTGTAGAGAGAGAAGGGGTGGGAGGTTACCTGTAGAGAGAGAAGGGGTGGAACGTTACCTGTAGAGAGGGAAGGGGTGGGAGGTTACCTGTAGAGAGAGAAGGGGTGGGAGGCTACCTGTAGAGAGGGAAGGGGTGGGAGGCTACCTGTAGAGAGAGAAGGTGTGGGAGGTTACCTGTAGAGAGAGAAGGGGTGGGAGGTTACCTGTAGAGAGGGAAGGTGTGGGAGGTTACCTGTAGAGAGAGAAGGGGTGGGAGGTTACCTGTAGAGAGGGAAGGTTACCTGTAGAGAGTAAAGGGGTGGGAGGATACCTGTAGAGAGAGAAGGGGTGGGAGGTTACCTGTAGAGAGGGAAGGTTACCTGTAGAGAGGGAAGGGGTGGGAGGTTACCTGTAGAGAGGGAAGGTTACCTGTAGAGAGAGAAGGGGTGGGAGGTTACCTGTAGAGAGGGAAGGTTACCTGTAGAGAGGGAAGGGGTGGGAGGTTACCTGTAGAGAGGGAAGGTTACCTGTAGAGAGGGAAGGGGTGGGAGGTTACCTGTAGAGAGGGAAGGTTACCTGTAGAGAGGGAAGGGGTGTGAAGACGCTAAAACTCATCTTTCCTGACACTCACTACACTGAGATGTATGCATCTGGCAGATACTCTTATTCAGAGTGACTTATAGTTTAGTCATGTTACAGAAGCAGATGACTGTAGCTGCCGAAAAAAAAGGAAAGAAAAGCCATTTTCCTCTTTCATAGATAGCTGAGATTTAACTGTACGTCACACTGCACCTACTACTGTAACTTAATATTTATCTCTCCCAGTGTTTCAACGTGTTTTTAATAGAATATCGTGTTTATTTATAAGGTTGGAGAGTGTCTCCAGCCACCAGCAGATCTCCTTTCAGACATATTGTTCCTATAAAAACACATGTCAGGGCAGCAGCTGAGACGCTACCTGGTGCACTCTGCCAACTGGGCACTGTTCCCAGTGTCTGTGGGCAACGCTGTCTAATCACATCCTCCCCTGGGTGGATGAAAGCTAGGTGGAAGACATTCAAAGGCCTATGGAGTCTAAAAAATCCAGGAGAACCTCCTGCCCTCCCTCATACAGGCCTTCTTCAGGACCCCCCAGCCGTTGATACTCGCTGTCCTGTTCACAGACTTCACCCTATGATCTCTCTGTGATCACATTTTTCTACACTCAAAATGAGATTTCTTATCTCAAGCGGGTTATTTTGCTGTTCTAAACTTGCAGAAGTTAACATTGTGTGGGCCTGAAGAGGCCTTTAATTGACCTGCCCATGCTGTACTCACAAATGGGTTCTTTCATAGCTACTGTTGTGAGGGTGCATGAGCTTTACAGAATGCTGGCAAAAATCCCTTTAACTTAATGAGAAACCGTTCGGTATGTGTCAGTTTTTATCAAAACGTGAATTCAGAATATGCATTTTAAACTGGAATCTTGACATTATATACGCTGTAAACAGTTGCTGTAGTTTTACAGTTATCTGAGCTACAATTTTCAACAACATGCGGTTTTCTTAGATTACAGTATTTCAAAGTATCTTAGTGTGAATTCTGGGTGCTGATGTGCATCCTTAACAGTTTTCTCTATAATTTAAGTAAGAGTCTATTTGTAAAACATAATGGGGTTTTAAATGTATCAACACATTATGCTAAATGAGGCTGTTGCGTGTTTTAAACAGAAGGTTAGATTTATGTTTTGTTCTTCTAGGCATCTTTTATTATGATCAAAAACGTCTACCTGTTTGAAACTGGGTGTCCTGTGCGATTATACAGTTGTTAATGAATGCAAGATGCTTGAATCCCAATTATTGGAAGGCACAAAGGAACACAAAAATGCTAACCTTAATGAATGGAAGGTAGTATACAGGAGGGTAGGGGGTCACTTTAAATGTATGGATAGAATTAAGTTAAAGAGAGCATGATCTATGCCACACTGTCAGCATTAGGCCCTGTTAAGCTAATGCGTCATTAAAGTCTTTTTTGTATTCAGGGTGTGGTCGGGGACCCTGGGGAGAGGGGCCCTCCTGGACCGGACGGGAATGAGGTATACTTTCATACTTTGCTATATCTACTGAGGTTTCATCCTGGGAGAAGTGGTGTTATGGATTAGAGATATTTATGCGTGTACGTTAGACTCTGAGGAGTCAATAAACAGACTAACAGTTTGCTAAATGAGCTCAGATGTAGTGAATTTGCTGGTACGAGTGCAATGAATTTGATAGAGAAACGTATCCATACACCAGTAATGGACAGTTCCGATTCGGGAATTGTTTGTGTGTCCGCATTAATGTTGAATTGTGAAGTCTGACTCCTGAACATGTCATAGTCGAGTCAGCGTCGGCAGGTTCCTGTAGACGGGCCTTACGGTATGACTAATGTACATTTTCTAATTGCGTGTTTTGTGCATGTTTTAACAGGGACCTGTTGGAGCAACTGGCACTGGTGGCTTTCCTGGCCTCAGAGTGAGTATGTCTCTCTCTCTCTCACACACACACACCCTCACCCAGTCACCACACACAGCTATACAGTTCACTCAGAATGGTACAAAAAGACTTCCAGTGAGTGGCAGGTCCAGGGAGAGAAATGCCTTGTTGATGAGAGAGGTCAACAGAGAATGGCCAGACTGGTTTAAGCCGACAGAAAGGCTAAAGTAACTCAGATGACCACTCTGTTCAATTGTGGTGAGCCAAGGACAGGAAGCTGAGGCTGATTTATACAAGACAGCTGAAGACTGGAAAAACATAGCCTGGTCTGATGGATCTCAATTTCTGCTGAGGTGGTGTCAGAATTTGGTGCCAGCAGCATGAATCCATGGATCCAAGCAGTGGTTTAATGGTGTGGGGAATGTTTTCTTGGCACGCTTTGCGCCCGTTAATCATCACTTGAATGCCACAGCCTATGTGCATCTCTTCAAAGTTACAATTTACCATCTTCTAATGGCTACTTCCAGCATGATAATGCACCATGTCACAAAGCAAGAGTCGTCCCAAACTGATTTCATGATTTCTTGGGTGGCCTTCCCAGTCACCGGATCCGAATTCAACAGAACACCTTTAGGATGTGGCAGAACTGGAGATTCACAGCATGGAAGATGAAGACCTGAAAAATCTGCAGAAATTGCATGATGCAGTCATGTCTACATGTTGACAGATTCTCAAAGGAATGGGAACGTCTATGGAATCCATGCCATGAAGCAAGGAGGCCCTACCAGTATGATTATAGTGCTCTATACAGTTCCTTCCATATTTCTTCTAATGTTCTCTAATAAACTGCTCAGTTAGCATATATGTAAGTATTTATGTGACACTCTAAACCTAACCTTAACATTAATCAGCTTAAATGTATATGATATTTAAAGTTTTAGTTTCTTGGGAAAACACAGAGGAAGAACCCTTAATGGTGATATTTCAAAAGATGGTCCTTTTTCAACTCTTCAGCAGCAGATTGAGTCTTTCCTCACCTTTGTCTTTGCATTTGTCTTGTTTATTAGTCGTACAGAGAGAGTGCGGAGCTGTGCTGTGGCTGTTGTTGTGTTATAGCTGCTTCCTGTCTTGAGCTGCTTGGAATCGCCGAGGCCAAGGTCATTTGTTTTTTAGTGGCAGTTGAAGCCAGCATTGCGCTCTTTTAGTGCTGCGCTACTGTATGACACTCAGTCTGGCCAGGTCCAGTCTGCCAAGAGTGGATTAGGACCATTTAATGCACTTTAAGGGCTTAGGAGAAAGTCAGCAGCTGAACATTTTTAGTTGGACAAGGACGTGGAGAGATACAGCCCTCTAGAGTGGCTAGAAAAGAGAGAGAAATTGAGAGACCTTTAGTTTAACAAGAGAAAGTGCTTTGAGAACAAACCAAAAAATTATTGTTTGTACCACGCATCAACAGAGGTGTAAAGCCGCAGTCACACTAGAAATTGCCTGTGAGAAATAGGCATGACCAAAGTGGGACCTGAAGACTGGCAGCAAAAAATTGCAATATGGTAGTGACTTAGCATTTCAGCTGTTGCCAGCGATATTGTGGTGAGGTTGGGAAATGGTATGCCGTTCTAGAACCTTGACGTTATGTGGAGCTTCTTTGTACTAGAAAAAGGTTCTTCACACTACCACATCTCATTTACAAAACTGGTTCTTTAAAGAACCATCTGTTAAAAGATTCTTTAGAGAACTGTTTCTCAAACCTGTCCTCGGGACCCTCTAGTTGGTCCACACTTTTGCTTTGTCCCAACACATAGAGCAAATTATTTTAATTGCAGAAGAAAAAGGATTTTTATTTATTTACTATATATAATTTGTATTTGCCGTTATATAATCAGTTATAAATATTATATAAATATTAGTTATATTTTTACAGCTGACGTAAATGTAAAATATTTTAGTTTAGTAAATATAACAGCCTTTCATGCTGTCAGCACCAGCTGTTTTCATCGAATTTCGTGGCTTGCTTGAAGCACCAGGCCATGAGACCACACCACTGTGTGATGCATCTGACTGACAAAGCTGCACTGCAGGTGGAGCTAGTGGACAGCCAAACGTGGGTTAAACCAAGGCTAAAGGCTAACATCACCCCAAGAGACTGGCAGTTTCTTCCATAGTTCTCTCTAATGCTCTCCAGTCCCTCGATAACAACCTGGACTAACATTAACTCAGACTATAACTGACTACGCAGCAGGAGATGAGTGATTACTGAAAGAAGCCTAGCTTAGCCATTCAGATAAAAGACTACCATTAGCTTGTTTGCACTGTTTGCATGTTGTGTTATCTGGCTTTTTTTGGAATTCCAGGAATTCCATTTTTACTACTGCTTGTCACCCCACACCGCCGACATGTTATTAAGTTCTATTAAGGTCTACTGTGGCACATGCATGCATCACTCAATAGAGTGCATGCACGTGTTATAGCCGCTCCCTATCTTGAGCTGCTTGGAATCGAAGGCCAAGGTCATTTGTTTTTTAGTGGCAGTTGAAGCCAGCGTTGCACTCTTTTAGTGCTGCGCTACTGTATGACACTTAGTCAACTCAGTTTGATGATACAAATTCATGTGACAATCGCTTCAACCCAAAGTTTTACACATAACATGTTTTTACCATTGGGAGGGTGCAGTGTGAAACTTGATATATATATATATATATATATATATATATATTGAAATGAACCAATTCAGCTAAAATTAATGTCATGTTGCTAATGAAATTTTGCTGTCAAGACATTTGAGGCAGCTTTATCCTTCATTCTCCCCTGGAAGGAACCTCACCATGCTTACTTTCTTTCTCACACTTAACCTCTACAGCCATAACTTAGGCTCACTTTTGAACAGTATATATGGCTACTATTATAAACATGATGCTAGCAAGACTAACAATCTGCAGAGTGTTTCCCTCCCAGCTCTAGTTGCATTAAAATGTCTACACAAATAAAAATTGTTGTTATAAAATATGCAAAATTTCCTAGATTCCATTAATCCAATAGAATCATATGTCAGTATCTGTGGCTACTATTTCATAATACACATTCTCCACACTCAGGACATGCAAGGTCAGCATGTAAAACCCTGGAAGGAGATGTAATATTGGAACAGAAAGCAGAGGAGTTTGGATGTTTTTGTGAAAGCAAGATTTATATTGTTGGTACAGTATCCAGAAGTAATGTTGCCAGTAGACACTCAGCCAGGGTACACCTTTTATAATTATTTAACGCTGTGTACTATATGCTGCTTCAGATGCTGAGGATGTTCTTGGACAGCAGTGTTTTCCAGTTCTGGTACTCTTGCACTACACAGTTCAGTGCTTTCCCTTATATGCTACAGTTCTTTGGTTCTTGAAAGCCATTTGGTTCTGCTGTATGCTAAAGGTTCTGCACCTGTTTCTACAGTCCAACCCCAAATCATGAGATATTCCCCTCTTGCACAGATTAAACTAAACCAGCAGTCAGTAGTCCGGCAAAGCTAAGTGCTATAAAGCATGGGGGGGTGTAGCCAAAACTGTGGCAGGTCTTCTACACCCAGAATAGCTTCTGTATGTTGTATGTTCTGGTCATGTTCCTGTGGACCAGTTATCATATAATGCTATTCCAGATTTTCATTGAGAAGGTTTGCAGATTCACTGTCTCAGAGAGCCCCATTCCTTCATTTATAGCCACTAAAACTTGATGCTGTCAAATCCATGAGTGTGGTGACTTGTTCCGATTTGTCGGTCATGACAGGAGCACGTGCTGGTTGGACACGGCAGAATGGGAAGCATGTGGTGCAAGAGACATGAGAGAAAACCCCAGGTACACTGTTCCAGAGAAACCCCTTATACAGACCTTCATGAACAGTTGGATCCATGCAGCAAATTACATTTGTCCAGTATTTGTCAAGTGGAAGGGCAGCTGGTTGGACAGTTTTACCTTCACCTGTACTCTCTTGCTGTTCAGTGCTGTAAAGAAACTTATTTATGACTCTAGTAATCTTCCAGCAACTCAAGCGAGTTATGATTCCATTCTCAAAAGTGCTTCACGCAGCCATTTTTCAGACTGAAATGTTGGTGGCTTGGTCTTAGACATGATTGATTATGTTTCTGGCCACTTTCACTCAGTCACGGCTGCAAAATGATCAGTGACTGGGCAATGTGCTCAGTGTTTGGGATACTGAGATCATTTCCAGACGAAAAGTTTCATTTTTTATTGTTATTTTTCATGTAAGAGAAAGAACACTCAGTGTGACTCGGCTGTAAAACCACACTGATTCACTTTTTAAGTCACAGGCAACAGAGTTTGAAATGTCACCTTATTATGAGACTCAGATGTACAGTTCAGCAGCATTCCAACAGATGGAATTGCTTTCGCGGTGCTCTGATGTGCTGGCTCCTCAGTGGTGGAATAAACTTCCCATTTCAGCTCAGACAGCTCAGTTTTTCTCTTCCTTCCTATGGAGATATATTTATATCTCCAAATAGCACTTATCTTAATATTTGCCCAGTTTCCTGTTTGTTTTGTTGAAGTCCTTGTTAAATGTGTTCTCTACTTCACAGTAATAACACCATTGAATGTACATACAGGTGATAAATTACAGGAAAAGCCAATATAGAGTCTTAGTAAGATGTTCAGCCTCCTTGAGGTGCCAGAATGGCTTCAGTGGGGCTTAACATAGATTCTATAAGTGAAACTGTCCTGGAGGGATGGAGCATGGTTCTTCCAAAAGAGATACCTTCAGCAGGAATAGCAGGAGAGCACTGTCTCACAAATCAGTCCAAAACCTCCCAAAGGTCTTCCTTTGGGATAAGATCTCGTGACTGTAAAGGTCATAGCATATGATTTACATCATTCTCAAACTGATCAAACCATTCATTTACCCCCTCATGCACTGTGGATGGGGTGGTGTTATCCTGGAAAAGACCGCTCCCATCTGTGTAGAACATTTTTCACTATATAATAAAGGTGAACAGATAGAGTAACATTGTAGTTATTGGCAGTGAACCAATCACTAAACCAAAACATGGCCTGGTTTTTGCACATTTCAGTAGACCAGTGGAGATGGTTTTCGATCCACTGATGTGCATTTGACTTTGTAACGAGGGGTTCATCAAGTGAGGGTCTAGTTTGACTGAGAAACTTGAGAAAGCAGCAGTGTGTTCTTGGAGAGTAGTGGTTTCCTCTGTCATAGCCTCCCATGAACACCATTCCTGTTTAGTAGACTTATGAGCGCAGGCATTATCGAGTGCAGGAGGTACTTGCAAATCCCTTACTGGCACCCAGTTAGGGATTTCCAGAGGTAGATGGCGATGGCCCACCAGCTGCAGACAACATATGTCCCAACTGGTACTCAAACCTGATTCCCAGCTGGAGTGACAGTGGGCTGAAATCTGGTGGTTTTGTAAGTTTGTCTAAATACTTTTTTCAATATGCTAGTAAGTGTAGTTTCCTAGAATAACAAAATCTTACACCATGTCCGTCCTCCACTTCAGTGCGCCTACTGTCAGTTTCAGAGTCGTTTTCTGGAAGCGTTTGTGAGGGCAGTATCACATTACGGCCTGTGCTCTTTTCTCTCTCCGGAGCCCCTCGTTTTTTATCACATGCCATCAGTTGAAAGAGATAGAGGGCTTTTATGAAGTGCATGCGATTTGTCTTCATCCCACCAAACCATTAGGGCCTCATGCCCCTCCCCGATTCCTGACTTTAGCAGCTCCAGATGTACTGCTTTTTTCATGCCACACACCCTTTATGGTAGTGGGCTCAGGCTGCTGGAGGACACTGATTCCTGAATGAATCATTTTGATGACTCTGAAGATCAGAGATAAGTGAAGAACCTCTCCTTGCTAGTGCTTCAGCTGTCCACTGCTCAGCAGGATTACCAACCTCAGACCATTCACAGCTGTCCATCCCATAGTTAGCAGATAATAGTTAATGGGTTAATCTGAGCAGTGTGGCAGGCAGATGCAAACACAGAATTGTGGTCTGATCTTTGCCTCTAGACTCCATATAGACATCCACTTGCACCCTGTGAAGAAATACATTTTGAGTCAATCGCTCCTGCATTAAAGTTGAAGGGAAGGGTATTTGTTTTGTTATTAAGCAGAAAGGAAGCTGGCCCCAGTAAGTGTCATACTCATACCATAAATACAGTCAATTTAAATCTAGTTATTACTGTGGTTTAACTCTACCACCTCCTTCCTAGCACTAATAATCAGAACCAGTCACACCTTATTTGTTGGCAAACATTTGGCAACATAGAAGCACTCAGTATCATGTCTGCCACGTTCCCATGCATTTCTGCAGACCTACCCAACAGAGCTAAAGCTGCATCATCTGAATTGCCAAAGCCAAACAAAGAGCATTGGCTGGCATACTAAGCACAAGATGAGGATGAATATGGTACCCACGTTTAAGCCTTTCTCCATAATTCCTCTTTTTCTCCTGATCTAACAAAAGAACTTTCTAGATGATCCATACATTTCTGCGTGTTGTGATGAACTGCTGGTGATGCAGACACGGCTTTGTAGCTGCCTGATTATCCGGCAAAAACCCTGATTCTTCAGGTGGTCAATGTGCATGTTCTCAAAGCCCTGGAGTTTTTTTAAGAAGTGCGCTTTTGAGAGATAATGCACCCAGACTTGATGTTGTAGACCTTTTCTAAAGAGTGATGACACCCTTGGAATGCACTGTTTGAGACCTGGAGGAAATTTGTGTCAGAATCGCTGTCACAAGACGGGGAGAAGAATGGATTGAGAATTTCCTCATAAACCTGTCATGCAGTACCTGTCACAAGCAGGCCGGTGATGCTTAAACCTGCTCATAAAGATTTGTTGCCCCTAATCAGGCACACCTGATACAGCTTATCAAGGTCTTTAGAAGCGTCTGTTTATGAGCGAAGGGTACAGTAGGTTAGGACTGGAACTAATCTCTGTAATCTCCAGCAACTGAGATGGTCATGCCTGGAGAAGTATATCTAGAGAGTAATGAAAATAACTTATTGAACCTAATCACATTTTTCTTGGTTACCAATGAGACGGGCTAGTAAGTGCACTGAGATGTTTCTGGACACAAAGCAGACACGTTTTCACCTGACGTTTTTCAGGTTTTCTTGAAACATTGGAAATTAATCACTAAATGTCAGTCATTTCTTTCAGCTTCTTTCAGTGTATACCCAGCCTTTTCTTGCCCAGAGGCTAGTCTGTCATTTCAAAGAAATGAAAGACATGACCAGTTATAAAAAGCTCTGCTTCAACTCCTTCCTCAGCACAACCTTGACTTGAGAACAAAAATGCTATTAATGAATTGAAGCAAGTTCACAACTATAAAACATCCTCAGAGTATCGCAGTGATTTTTGCATCTCCTATAAAACTACCACACAATCAGTCATATAAAGGTCACATAAAGGTTCAGTCTAAAGTAGTGCAATTTTTGTTTTTTGTTTTTTTTTAGGGTGACCCTGGGCCTGAGGGACCTCGTGGACTGCCTGGCATTGTGGGACCTCAGGTAATGACCACTCGCTCTTTGTAACCTCACTGGTGGACGATAAAAACCTCTGTTGAAAACCACCTCTTCTGTCATTGGCAGGGCCTGGCGGGAGGGGTGGGGCCACCAGGATTGAAAGGTGATAAGGTGATCTAAATATTTCTATTATTGCAGTGAATCTGTACATGTTTTGAGCCTCTCGTGTCAGTAATGGATAATTTTAGTTAGTTTAAGTTTAGCTGTAACATTTAGGTAAAGCCATGTTGAATTAAAAGCTGCACTTGATTGTATAAAGATTTCCCCAAAGTCATAAAGTACTAGTTCTAGTAATGTAGTTCTGACATATGTTAATGGTGTTAGTTGCTACATTGTATCCCAGACAGTCTCAGACTGGCTATGCTAGCATCAGAAGTTCTTCAGAACATCTTCACGATGCTTGAGTCTTGTAGTCTTGGTGTTGCTGACATTGACAGTCTTTTATTGCAGTATTAGCATGCTACTTGCAATGGTTCCTCTTTGGGGTTATGAATTGATGCTTTTATGAATTTACAAATGTTAGAGTGTTGTTGTCTCTTTGAAAGTGAAACTGCCGCTGCACTAAATCTGCTATGTTTAGCCTGTAATCTCTCTGTGATAATGTGTAATCTAGGGTGAACCTGGATCAAGAGGAGAGCCAGGAGAATATGGTTACCAAGGTGACAAGGTAGGGGAAATGTTATGGGAAAAATTGAATTAACATGCATTTATGAGCCTGAAGGCTGGAAAACAATAGATAGCAGCTGCTAATTAATGCAACACCTGCTGTTTTTAAAATTTAGATGTTTAACTGGTTTACACTGTTAAAGGAGAGGGTGTAGTGTAGTGGGTAACACCTCTACCTTCTAGACTATAGACTGGGGTTCAATCCCCATCTGGGTAAGCACTCTACACTATACCAGTAAGAGTCCTTGGGCAAGACTCCTAACACTACCTTCGCCCACCTGTGTAAAATGATCGAATTGTAATGTTTGCTTTTAAGGATACCGTTGCAAATCAGCATTGATATGTTGATGGCATTACAGTCTTGCATCTGTGAAATGAAAACTTCATAGATAAAAAGGTTCTTAGGAACATTTTTATAGACGTTCTTCATGTTTGTCAGCATGGTAATGTTTATTAATGTTGTCGTTTGTGCAGGGGGCTGCTGGTATTCCAGGACCACCTGGCCCACGTGGAAAACCTGGACCAGCGGTACGATAGCCAGTCATTAGCACAGCACCTCATTACTGAGAAAACTCCATAAACACACTGTGTATTTAAGAAACTGCCGGCACGACCTTCACTCTCAGAGCTGTTCAAGAACAATGGCTGCTCGCAATTTGTTTTGCACACTAGAAACACCTGTTTAGCCTCCAGTCCACTCTGTTTATGGAGCATGCACTGTGTTAAAGTGAGGAAAGCTTTGCTGGCCTTCAGTTCTGCAAGATTGAGCTTGCAGCTGATTGACATTTTGTACTTGTGCCTATTTTAAAAATGGTTTATCCTGGCACTGGAAGAGGAAGGAGTGCTGCTGTGGCTTGTGTTAGCATCTACAGCAATCAGTGTTTGTTTTGTGTTAGGCTGCTGCAGTATCCATCCAGCGCCTGCCAATGATGAAGCGTTATTACAAGGCTATATGAAAATTAGTTCCACTTAAGCCGCCTGCATTGCTTTCAGTACTTACATTATCAGTGATCCTTATCAGTGAATGGATCTGATGTAAGAGAAATAAATAAAAGTCAGTGAAGCTTTCAAGAATTAACTCCACACCTCCTAGCAGGGTGTGTCTGCCCATGTATGTATGCATGTGAAAATTATGTTGAAGTTTACAATCTGTCACTTTTCTCCTGCTTGAAAGGGGAAAATAGGTGACCTTGGACCTCAAGGACCACCAGGCCCACCCGGACCTGAGGTAAGAATTGCCAGCATGCTGCTAAACAGCCACTTTCATCTCAATATCAAGACTCAGCACAGTTTGGTGATTAAACAATGTCAAACAATGTGATTCAGCTCAGCAGTTAACTGCCAGGTTTAATAGGCATGTGCAGCATGAATATGACCGAAAACTGCTGGACTCCGGTCCTTCAGGACAGGAATTGGTCATCCCTAAAGAGTCTGACACAGTCCAAAACGTCATTACTGTCATAAGCAGTGGCCGTGCTTTGATTGGGCCCAATGGGCCAGGGTCCCACCTTCCTTTATCATTGGCCCACCCAAAACTGACTACTCAAATTTACCTTTAAGATTAGAATGTTATAATGGAAAAACAGGGCTTCAAGACTTGAAGGCCCTTATAAGGTGAGTCATAGAACTGAGTGGAAAGATGGGACTGCAGCTCAGTATGAAGAGAACAAAGGTTATGGCAACAGGAAAGAGCGCTAATTTCACCATCGATGGTGAAAATGTAGAAGTGTTGGACAGCTTTTGCCTACTTGGATCAGTTATTACAACAGAGGATCCAACTGTCACAAAATGTGACACAGATTAGCACTCGGCAGAACAAGTGCTCATCATTACATTTGAAAAGATCTTCAGAAGTAATGACGTGTCTCTACAAACTAAAATCAGCATTGTTCAGGCTGTGGTCTTTTCTGTGGTTCTTTATGGCGTGTGAAAGCTGTACAATAAACAAGCAGGACAGGAAAAAGTGCTGATGCATTTGAACTTTGGTGCTGGCGAAGACGAGAGTACGCTGGACTGCGAAGAAAACGAACAAACAGATCCTTGACCAAATCAAGCGTCACTTCTCACTCATGTCTTATTTTGCACACGTTGTGGGAATTCATTGGAAAAGTCAATGCTTAGAACAGTTGAAGTAAACGAGGAAGAGGAGGGCCAGCAGCAAGACAAATGGAGACAATCCAAGAAATTATGAACAAACCATAAGGAAGCCGAAAGTCCCAAATAGAACACAAGATATTCTGGAGGTTCACTGTCCATGTGGTTGCCAGGGGTCAGAATCAAGTCGACAGCACTCTGAAATTCTGAAATTTGAAATTCTGTTTTCAATCAAAATTCCAGTTTAACCAACAACCATAACTATGAGGTGTTTGCAAAGTGTTTTTGACCTCAGAATAGGACATCAAATCTCATCGTAGGAAGAAAATTATAACTCTTCCAAGACCATCACCACCACATATGAACTGGAAGCATATAAGCATGGCTTATTCACACAAAAGTACATAAAAAATATATACAATATATACAAAAGTAGCCAAGCAGACCATATATTATTACAGAAATACAAAGATTACAAATAGTTATCCAACTTTGCGGCTCATTAAATCTGAAGACATAAACAGCAGATCATTTTAGTCATGCTGGACGTTATTGCTGTGAACAGAGCAAAAGATACCACTTCTTTGGATGCAGCCCTCGACCTAAGAGCGAACATCAGGCCTACCCTTAAATTTGTGGGACCCATCCAAAACAGCAGCCTTGGTGCTGTTATTGATCATAAGAAAACCTTGTGTCTCAAAATAGGAAAACCTCATAGGAGAAAGAAGAAGTATATTTAACTTACTTAACCTATCTAAAATAAATATAACTTTAGTCATTGCTTTTCAGCGGTAAACAGTGTATGCAATTTTGAAATGGAGGTAAATGGAGATCATTGCACTCATTCTAGAGTATGGGACATAAAGCTTCCTAGCTGGCACCCCTCAACCATTAACCCCCAAAAATGAAATTCTGGCTATGCCGCTGCAGTGAAGTAGTAAGACTTGTTGAAGATGAAGCTACCTGACTGAATAACCAAGCTTTCTTGAGGTGAATTGGGTATATTAGACCAGAGAGAGCACACCAACATCAGAGTGTGTGGTACTCCAAGGCTAGAATTGAGAACCACTGCCTTGTGATGTCCGTGAAGTTTGTGCGTTCTTGGATATTCTGGACGGACTAAGTTCAAGAATGGTGCAAATCTGCAGTTGTGGTCAGATACTTTCATATACTCATTATGGACATGAATGTCATGGCAGTATTAGGCTTTTGATGATTTCATTGAACTGTTTCTTTCTGGGGCAGAATGAGGGTACAAAATACATCTTTAATAGAAAAAAAAGTTTTTTTTGTTGTTTTTTCAGGAAAGGGGGTGTCTGAAATCAACACAGGGTCTAAATTACACAAACAGGGCCAAAAATACACCTAACACCTAATATTTGGTTAAATGTCTTTTAGCAAGTTGCACCTTGACCTGACACGTTCAGCAACCAATTCTGCTTGGATATTTGATCACTGTTCTTGGCAGAATAGGTAGAGAGTTCAATTAAATGTTTTGGTTTCCTGGCACAGACCCGACTTTTAAGTACAGTCCGCACATTTTTGGTAGGGTTGAGGTCAGGACTTTGGGAAGGCCTTTCCAAAAGCTTAATGTTAGCCTGCTTTATTCATTCAGCAACCAGCGTTGGTGGTCATTGTCCTGTTGGAACACCCAAGTGTGTCCAAGTTTCAACCACCTAGCTGATGGTCTTGGGTTATCCTGAGGAATTCTCAGGTAGTCCTCCTTCTTCATTATTCCATCCACTTTGTGCAGTGTACCAATTCCACTGGCAGCAAAACAGCCCCAGACAATGATTCTACCACCACCATGCTTAACTGTTGGTACGGTGTTGTTGAGGTTGACTGCCCCCACTTTACTTCTCCAAACATACCTCTGGTCATAGTGGCCAAACAACTCAATCCTTATCTCATCTGACCATTAAACCTTCCTCAAGAAGGCTTTTCTTTGTCCATGTGGTCAGCTGCAAACTTTAGTCAAGCTTGAAAGTGTCAGTTTTGGAGCAGGCGCTTCTTTCTTAAAAGTTGCATGACTGTAGACAGTGACACTGGTGTTACAGCAGCTTATGGTTCACGGCAGGCCTGTGCCTTGGTGGTTCTTGGGTTGCTCCCGACTATCCAAACCACTTTCACCATGGCTGAGGGTGACAGTTTGGGTCTTCTTCCAGACCTTGGCAAAGTGGCTACACCTCCCAGAAACATGTACAATTGTTTGAACTGATGATTTTGGAATCTGTTGTTGTTTAGAAAAAGCTCAAAGAGACATTCCTGATTTCCTACGATTATCTTTTACTTAGATCTTCACTGAGCTCCTTGGATTTTGCCATTTACTGTGCACTGTCAAACAAATCCTTTTTTATGTGTGCGCAGAGAAGCTACCAGCTTTGGTCAATCGTGCTCACTAACAGGACATTACGAAGCCCTCGGCCTTGGCCAGTTAAAAGGCATTTTGGAACTTTCAGCACCATTCAGTTAATAATCCAAGTGGGCTGTATTGATTTCAGAAAACCCCAAAAAATTACAACTTGTGCACCAAATTCTTGTTTATTTTCTACTAAAGAGGTACGTTGTACAATCATTCAGCCCCAGAGAAGAGAAGATCAAAGAAATCATTGAAAGTCTGCATATGCCTGAAATTTAACTATGGTTCTGTTTAGTTTTGGATAGTTGCTCAGTTCAAATGTGTTGTTTCTGCTAATACCATGAAGGTATTTTTGGCTCTTTTAGATGTAGAAAATGTGATTTGGATGGCTTTTGTAGTTTTGGAAGCCTTGAAAGCTAATGGACATTTGTTAGCATGATTTTGTTTGTGTAATGCTAAGTAGCCCTGTTAGCTTTGATCAGTAATTAGTAACATTAGTGTTGTTCATTTTGGCTCGTGGTTACAAAACAAGCTAATCTATTATTTCAGGACAGCACAGATGTGTTTTAAGAGCATTCAAGTACTGACTTTATCAGTGTTTCTCTTTGAAGTCGGCGCTCTAGGTCACAAAGCTGTGTGGAAATAGCACAGTGCTAGAATAACTGCTTTTTCTCAGGGCATGTGGTAATCAGATGCTGAGGGTTTAGGATACGTCAGTAACATTTGTGAAAGCTACAGTATTGTATGTTCCTTTAGGACAGAGTCTTTGATGCCAACTGGTCTTGCTTAGGAAACTTGAATTGATAAGTAGTGAACTACAGGCCTTTTTGAACAAGCATTTCTTCACCGTCTCCATCTGTGCTGTGCTGAACGGTTGGCCATTTTTTAGTAATTATCAATAGAAAGGACTTTCCTAGAGGTTCTGTCTGATTAAACACGATCGCATCTGGGCTGCAAATGCTGGATCGCTGCGGATCTGTTCACTTGAAGATTTTTGAAGCAAACGTCTCAGGCACAAGCCTTTTGCCATCTAGTGGACTTCTGTCAGCACGACACCTGCTTGAGATTCCCTGAGTCGTAGTGCTCTCGTCCTCTGGGAAAGTGGTCACCAACACCTCTATTTTTAGCTGCATGATCCATTTTTAGTAGGACTATTTAGCAGTTGCCTATTCCACCCTCATGCATACAATTTCTCAACATGAATGATAAATCCTTCTATTCAAATAGGAATTATTGTTTATTGGAAATGAAGTAAAAGCATAGTTCCAAGTCAAGGGACTAATTAGGAACCTTAATTTAGAAGAGTTGTTCTCATTCAGGGTAGTTCTGGAGCTATTTAGTTCCTCAAAATTGTTCTAGAGCCTTTGGTGGAAAGCTGCCTATGATGAACAGTCATCCCACTGACCCACAAGTGTCTGATTTGTAGCAACTGGCCTACATTCTCCCTCTTTTATCTCACCAGCCTCCCATGGCTGAAGGATAGCAATGGAAAAGTTGGGAGTGACCACATGACATGCTGGTGTGGTCCTGCAGACTTTGTGGAAAAACATTAATCTTGTGACTAAGACGTTGTCATACAGCCACTTTTTCTTCTTGTCTGTAACATCCTGTCTTTTCCTCCCTCTTCAGGGATTTCCCGGAGACATCGGCGTTCCCGGTCCCAATGGCCCTCCAGGACCAAAGGTGCAGAGACCGTGTGTAATCCATAAACCTCTAAATCCCTGCAGATTAGTAGTGATGATATAAGTCTACTTTGGGCAACTTTCTGAGATATGACTCCTACCCTCAGCGAGTTTCCAAAATAGGCTGTAACGAAAAAGACTCGCTGTCACTGAAGACGGTAGCCGTACTTACATTTTAAATTTAAATTGGATTCATTATTCACTGCAACAGCATATTAATTTCCTCTCACAAAAGCCAGTATTAAACAGCCACAACGTGCTTTTATCCATACAGCTCCCATGGTCTCTATTTAGTTTTTGAAGACCCCAAACGAGTACCTGTTAGTCTCTTGTCCACTGTAGAGCCGAATGGTTCCCAGGGACTGTACTGTGCTGTTCTCACGCTGGTGTGAACTCATGACACCAGTTACGGTTTCTTTTCCATCTGCTGAGCTGCTAAATAAGAACCAGGAAAGAACTGAAGAAAACTGCACAAAAGAGTGACTAACTGCTAACTGCTAACAGCCTAATACCTGAACAGACACGCTACAAAACACGTTTAATTCCAGTTATTACTCCACCACCAGTCTCTCAGCATGCATTAGCCTCTAGGCTAGCATTAGCATAGCACAGCAGGGTACAGCACAAAACACCACAAAGCAGTTCTGTTTTTTATCTCTCTGTCACTTCAACACCGGTCATTTGAATGTGTGCTCTCACACATGAGTCTTTATCCTCTAAACGGGTGGAACCAAGCCTGTACTGCAATGAGAGGCACTGTATGCTTCAGTTAGCTTAGCCTACTAGACTACAGCTTAAAACACTGCAGAACATGGTCTGTTTTGGTTTTCTGTCACTCCAACCACTCAGTTGACTTTGCTCTAGCTAATATAAGTTTTTATCGTCTATACTTGTGATAGCAGAACACGTTACTGTACTGGGTTGTCATTAGCTAAGCTAGCTAGGAGAGAGGAGCTGGCCAGTGTTAGCTTAGCCAGGAGGTTACAGCTCCAAACACCTCAGAACAGGTTTAATTTCGACTTTCTGGCCCTCTAACACCAGACGCTTGAGTTCGCTTCCTCAGATTTGTGTTATTATCATCTAAACTTGTTTCAGTAAAGCTTGTTATTCAGAATGAAACCTGCTCTGTGGCTAGTAGAGCTGTTATCATGCTAGCTAAGCTAATGCTAGCCAGCTACTCTCTTAGTTAGCAGTGCTGTTTAACATTTAGAACTTGTTAGATTGAAGCTTTGACATTTATTAAATGTTGTATTTAAAATCGTGCACTGCTTTCATTTGTTTGACATCTATGTGAGTGAAAAATGTGTATAAATGGTGTGTGTGTGTGTGTGTGTGTCTGCCCTTAGGGTAATCAGGGAGCGAGGGGACCTCAGGGGCCTCCGGGGCCAAAGGGAACAGAGGTACGCTGCTCATGGCTTTATCTTTCTCACACACATCTCTTTCTGTATGTTCATCAATTACAGGTCTCTTCATTTACATGTGCCCATACAAACACAAGCACATTAGATATATTTGTGTGGTATATGTGTATATATATATATATATATATATATAGTATATATATATATATATATATATATATGTATACACACGCTGAAGCGGACGCAGGAGAAAATAGTGGTACAACGTGAGTTGAATCAAATAAAAAAAACATAAAGTGCAGTTCAGCAAATGTTGTATTTGTACTTTATCTAGGAAGAAAGAATGGAATTGCGAATTGCCGAGTCACAAACTTTACCGCTTGAGAGTTTGTGGCCGCTTAGCTTAGCTTGCCTTCTTCTCTGAAGTCAGTTCACATGAAATTTTAGAAAAAATGACCCGTTTCACCAGGTAAACAAGAGTGGAGACGTGTTTTACTTGAGAGCATGTTTAACCAGAGCAGCCGTGTTTATAGAACAATCTCATTAATAATAGATACAATAAATTTGATATAAAAATGTTTTGTAGACATTTAAGGGCTGTTATTGGTAATTCGATTCCCCGTCACAGAGCACAGGCCTGTGTAATAATAATAACGCTCCCTGTAGGTTAGTCGTTTCTCTGGTGGCTCTTAAAGAGTTTCAATTCATCAGCACAAAATAAACAGCAGCACGTCTTACATAGAGCAGCTTTTTCAGATCAAGAACTGATTCCTCGCTCAGAGGTATGAAGACTCTCTTCTCACCTCTCCAATTAACAGATCTACAAGCTTTTAACACGTGTGCATTTTCCAGCGCTGAGGTCAAACCCCACTATAATGTTAAAAAAGGCTGTAATCAGATAAGATGTGTTCAGCAGTTCCCAGAGGCTCCATGCGGCTCTGAAGTCAGGGCTGTTAGTGGGTGTTAGGAAGAACATGGCAATTTTTTTTTTCCTATTGGGAACTTTTCCAACAACTGAGTGGAAAATGGAGCGGAAGCTTTGGCGTGTCGCAGCCACAGTGTTCTGGCACGTTGGCTTGGCACCTCAGTGCAGCAGCCCAAGCAAAGAGGGTGTGTGTGTGTGGGGTGTATGTGTTTGTTTTTTTATATTTTCAGGACAGTATGCTGACTTTGTAAGAAAACTTGAAAAAAACAGGGCTAACCTACAGCACCAACAAAATGCTCCTAAACGCTTGTAAATGCCATGTTTCCTTTTTTAAAACTGAAAGGACAGAACTGTGTCTTTTTATATGTATATAATATGTGGTGCATATTATTATTGCAAGTATTTACATGCGACAAGGATGATACATATAATATAATATATTAATAAAAATATGCCCCAATATATATGTAATGATAGAATATATATGTGTTGATGGGGGTGTATATCAGTAGATTGTTTTACTGAAATGTCTCCTTATTTTCTCTTTGTGTTTGTTTGTTTTGTGTGTTTACAGGGAGATGAAGGCCCTTTGGGCCCACCTGGCAAACCTGGGCCCACTGTAAGTGTCTCCAGTCCTACCAGAGAGTGTCTCAGTGTGTATCTCTCCTCGCGTGGCCGTTCCATTCTGTAATATTTGTTTATGTAGTTTGTTATGCTGTGTGTGTGTGTGTGTGTGTGTGTGTGTGTGTGTGTGTGTGTGTGTGTGTGTGTGTGTTTCAGGGCAGACCTGGAAGGAAAGGTCATATTGGCGAGTCAGGACTTGAGGGACCGAAGGTATGATATGAAGATACTCTCTATTAGGGCTGCACTATGTGGACATAAAATATGTTTGATAAAGCTGTTGGCTATCACAATGACAAGAAGCAATAAATAAAGATAAATAATGGCATAATAGTAAATTATGAATAAAATGTCTTGACTCTCTTCTTGCAACCTCCATTTTAAGCAAAAATAGCATTACAAAAGCACCATTTACTATTGTGCAAAACAGTAGTGAACATAATGAAGTACTAATATCTACTTACATCAGAATTGGAAAACAGCATTTCTGGAACAGATTTTGGTATAAAAGCTACGAAAATGAATAGATTTTCATGTCAAAGTGCGCCTTCAAAAACAATAAAATGTCACGTTTATTTTTACAGCTTAGTTCAGGATAGAGTAATGCAGGATCTGCGCACATGTATGTGATTTGTACTTGGCTCTATAGCAGAGTGGATAACTCTGAGTTAAAGTGAGGTGTACAAATCAGAAGTGTCATCACAATAATT
The DNA here is from genome assembly GCF_904425465.1 of Colossoma macropomum. NCBI lineage: Eukaryota > Metazoa > Chordata > Actinopteri > Characiformes > Serrasalmidae > Colossoma > Colossoma macropomum. Next base: position 37,138,862 of record NW_023494802.1, read on the forward strand.
TGATTCTTAAATAATAATATTATAATTCCTTGCATCTTAAAATCTCAGATTTCACCATGATTCGCTTTGATTCAGTTCAGCTCGATTCGATTTATGTTGGTGTCATTCAGAATTATTAGAGTTATACTGAATATGTAAATGTGACTGAGCTATTTACACAGTAATTAAATATATTTTTAGCTCCTCTTTGTTTCACTTTTGGGGAACACTTTATTTGGAGTGGTACTTTGTAGATGATTAATAAACTCTTAACAGATTATCAGTAACACATCAACAACATATCAGTGAAGTAGCAGTAGTGAAGCATCTGAATACATTGAAGTAAATATTTTGTAGATGTTCTGTTGATACATTACTTACATTAAGTAGATGTTTGTTAATATGTTACGTTCATTACGCAATACCTAACCTTACCAACCTTACCCAACACCTAACCCTCACCCTGGCCCTAATCCTAACTCTTACCTTAACCTTAACCCAAAACCTAATCCTAACCCTGGCCCTAATCCTAACCCTCATATGTTTTTTAAATGTTATTTTGAGTCTGTTGAGTGTTTGTTTCATCTAAAAGGACGACTCAAAATAAAGTGTCGCCCACTTTTTTTGTTGTTTTTGCCTGACAACCATCTGGTGCCGTCTCCATGCTGGTTGTCAGCCACCTTCCCTTTAAGGCTTACACAGCTCCATTAAAGGGGAGGATGGTTTGGCAATAAATTTGTTGCACGGCTCATTATAATGGCACTGGAATTCTCCCTACACTGTCATTACAGGGTAATAACAGCATTCACAATAAAAGAGATAACTGCACAACAAGCGCTGCCATGTGCCTGGAGTTTCTGAGATGTCAGTTTGAGTTTGTTTGGATGCACAGAATGCAGTCCACACAGTTTATTTATTTACTTATTTGTTTATCCTCCTTTGTATTTACAGGGTGAAGTCGGAGACCCTGGCATCGTTGGAAAGAGTGGCCCTCCAGTAAGTCTTTTTCTTTGCAAGTACAAGTGTCAGTTGCGTTAGGCCTCCATTACAGCTCTTTAGTGTACCATAAAAAAGTGTGGTTTGGTTTTGATTTTCTCTGCGGTTTGATGATGCATTTGGTCCCGTGCTGGACTCCTGACCTAGTTTTTGTAAATAAAAACAACTTCCGACGTGCTGGATTTTCTCAGATCCAATGCACACAGCAGCCCTCCGCTCTTCCGCATCCGAATCTGTGAACTATTTTGAAGTTTAAAAGCTCTGGTCTGTTTGTTTTGCTGTCAGTTGTTTGTTTAGGCTGGCCGTCTCTTGTGAAAGGAGCTCAGTATTGGGAAGATGCTAGATATGTCTGGGAAAATGGACAGAATGTGTACATCAAACGGCAGCCACTTATCTCTGTTCCTGAGAACCAGCACTGGCTCTCAGATTTGACTAGATCAGCAGTTGTACAGTGAGAATCGGTTTAAAGGGGAATTACATATTCCAGTTTTTCAAACATTCTGCATAATTAAATGGTTAAGATCTAAAAGGCTCCTTCTAGAGAAGCTTGCAGAGTCAGAATTGTTCACGGTGGTGGTGAATGTGCTGTCTGATGGCTGATACGTTGTTTGTGATAGTTTTGAGATAACCTTTTGGACTAACACACATTTTTGTTCATCGTCATCAACGTATAAAGATCAAAAGACACGTGTAGTTTCTCTGGTGGTTTTGGACAGTAAATAAAGTGGCTATATTTGTGTTGTAGACATCGTGACCCCTGGTTCCCTATCACCACCACTGTAAAGAAATCTGAACTGGTCATTTTCACTGCAATGAACCACATAAGACACAGTGTTTTTTTTTGTGAAAGAAGCTGCTGGAATGAACCCCCCACTGCCCAGATTATACTTGTCACTCTACCCAGTTCCATCATCATTTTTCTTTTAAAAAAAAAAGAATTTCATTGGAAAATTGCTTGCATGACCAGCAGTGAATAGCAGCTGCTGGGGCATAAAAAATGCATGTGCATGCTAACATTTGTCTTTCATTGCTTCATGTCTTTCATTGCCACATTAGCATTTTATGGCCAAACTATTACCTTGAACTTTGATATTTCTATTATAGTATTTTACATATTAAGTATAATCAGATTTAAGGAATAAGGCTTGTGCTGTGTTCAGTCTCACATATGTAAGGGATTAGCACGTAGCCGCAGGCTTTCAGGCTGTCTGGATGAGTCGAGCTCTGCGGTTAGCCACACACATCTGCGGCACTCGAGGCTCCTCGTGAACACCATGACATCACTGTCCAAAATGTAAGACTGGACAAAATGCAGATTAGAGCTTTACAGCTTGCTGAGTCTATCAAAGAGTCTTCAAGCCATTATTTTTATTTCCTTTGGACAAAGGCACAACTTACCCATCCTGCATGGCAGTCTTTTATTCACGCTGTCGTTTATTAACAATTTTTAGCTATGTAAGTTAATAGAGAGCAGTTATGTCTGTAATCATCTGACAAATATTCATGGCAAAAAATGATATATGATAGAACAAACAGATTATAGAGTATTACAAAGGTATTATAATCAATGTTGAGAAACCAAACAAGGGACAGGTTGTTGTTCCATCATCAGCCTCAAACGAATTTCTCCCTCATTGGACTTGTTTTTCGTGTGAAGTGAAATGAGAGAAAAGAGGGAAAGAAATGTGGGTAAGAGAGCGAGAGGGTAGAGGGCAGTACCGATATCTGTATGTCTTTCCCTTTGTGAGTGACTCTTAGATGAACCTGTGATGTGGCTGTTCTCTGAGAGCTCCTGTCACTCCTAAATCAGCTCATACAGTTTTACTGCCTGTGATGCTCTCTGTCTGTGGACCTGCTTCACTTAAAGGATTTGGCCTTCATCCTACAAACATGCTCCTGTGCCCTCAGGTTATAACTCTCAGACACTGCACAGCACCGTGATGCCGTGTATGGTGGGTGTGACGTTCTTCATGAATCATACTGCATGAAAAACACTAGACACTCTGATTCTGTTATATATGCAAGATACCATTCAGAGGTCAGAGGACGTGTCTTACTGTGTTGGACCAACTCCTAGAAATGTGTGTCTTTATGTGTTTATATGAGGCTGGCTTTGTGAATGTTCTTATTTTGCCTTATTTAGTGTAGTTATTAATGTGTGTGGATCCTGTTTAAAAACCATCATTTTACATCAAGTTTTTGTTTGCTTGTATTGCTTGTGGTATGTTTTCACCATGCTAGCACAGTTTGACTGGGCTTTGGGCTGGGGGATTTTCACCACTGTAGCAGAGTTTGACTGGGCTTTGGGCTGGGAGACTTTTCATCATGGTAGCAGAGTTTGACTGGGCCAGGGACCAGGAGACTTTTTTTACCCAAGGCAGCAGAGTTTATCTGGGATTTGGGCTGGGAGACTTTTCACCACGGTAGCAGAGTTTGTCTGGGCTTTGGGCTGAGAGACTTTTCACCACGGTAGCAGAGTTTGTCTGGGCTTTGGGCCGGGAGACTTTTCACCACGGTAGCAGAGTTTGTCTGGGCTTTGGGCTGGGGGACTTTTCACCACGGTAGCAGAGTTTGTCTGGGCTTTGGGCCGGGAGACTTTTCACCACGGTAGCAGAGTTTGTCTGGGCTTTGGGCCGGGAGACTTTTCACCAAAGTAGCAGAGTTTGTCTGGGCTTTGGGCCAGGGGACTCTTCACTGCAGTAGCGAAGTTTGACTGAATTTTGGGCTGGAAGAATTTTCACTACAGTAGCAGAGATTGTCTGGCCCTTACGCAGGGAGACTTTTCACTACAGTAGCAGAGTTTGACTGGCCCTTGAGCTGGGAGACTTTTCACCACGGTAGCGGAGTTTGACCTTGGTTTTGGGCCGGGAGACTTTTCACCACGGTGGCAGGGTTTGGCTGGGCCTTGGGCTGGGGGACTTTTCACCATGGTAGCAGAGTTTAACTAGACATTAACCGGAACATGAAAATCACATGACGTCTACAGAGTAAATCATCAATGATGTCCAGTGAGAGCAACAATGTTCCAGCCAGAGAGTGTATATATCATGTATACTGACAGAGGTTCTTCCATGATTGTAGCCTCTTGCTACACTTTAACAGCGTTAAAAACATTTGTGGCCTTAATGATGTATTACATTAATGCATTACTAACTTGTTAACTTCGACAGCCCTGTTGGATGATTAGTTCCCTGGTGGATAATTAGTTCTGGATCACTCCTGCTCATCCCAAAGGTATTGGATATTGCTCTGTCACTCCAGAGAACGCAGTTCCACTCTCCACAGACCAGTCTTGGGGGGGCTTTATACCATTCTAGCCCACACTTGGCATTGAGCTTGGTGTCAGTAATGGATGTACCATAAAGTAGCTGAATTCACTAAAGAGAAGGAGTGTCAAGGACATATATTGTACACAGCAGCGTCTTAATGAAAGAACTCTTGCCAGGAGCTTATGCCAGCAGACTTCATATATTGGACTGGTTGATTTCCAGGACTTCACTCTGCAGTGAAATTTGAAGTAGTCATCGAAGCTTAATAAAGCAGTTTAAAGCTTGGGAAACCTGGCAAGAGCAGGTCTGATTCATTTCTAATGGAAAGGTTTGGCCGTGATTTGAGCCAAAATGTGGAACTCTGCCAGAGTTTTTAGTAACACCTCTTTCGTTCCCCTTACTGTACCCCCCACAAGAGATTGATGATCACGGCCTGGGGAAAAAAATAACTAAGGAAAATGTCACCATGGAAAACTTTTCCTTAGCTACTGTTGGGCCATTTTCCACTCAAGGCTAATGTATAAGTTAGTTTTTGACAATCGGTATGTCATAAAGTACTTGTATAATAAATCCTGGAGATCAGAACTCTCTAAGAGACCTGGAGGGCAGTAGATACTGGGACTGCATGAAGAGACTGAGAACAGCTCTGTACCAGCTTTTAGGAGAGTATGTAAATTATGGTCAGTCATGTTTACACCGAGCTGGCCACATTCCCTGCCATCGCTGATTTACACTCACTCAAAGTTCAGGAGTTCACCGGTTCAGCTGCGTGTTGCGTTCCGCACCTTTTCTAACCTAGCGCTGATTTCCAGCCAGTGGTGTTGCCTGGACATGTAGTGTCATCGTCATGGAATCAGCTTCTCAGGAACTGGACCGCATGTTTCAGTATGTTTTTGCAAGTCAGTTTTCTTCTAAGGAATCAAGTACACAAAACACAATAGAACATCCATCTCCATCAGTCACACATGGTGAGCCCACTCAGTTACTTGTTCCCCCTAATTCTCTGTAAAGTTGTAAATTTATAAAAATCCAGATGTCACTGTGGGATTCTGAAAGCAGGACAGCTTCTTTCCAGTCACATAAAATGCAGATCTGGGGGATTCTGTAGTGAAAGGTTAAATTTGTTAGAACTTGTTTCTAAAGCTCTTTATGTAGAGGACATGTGTATAATCTGATGAGACACTGGATTGGGTCTGAAACACTGTTTCACATGTGGTAAATAAGAATGCTGGATGAAAAGGAAAATGTGGGCTTTTAAACTTCTAGATCCTTGTTCCTTTTGTCTTAGCGTTTGGTTTTTCAGACACTGGCTGACTTTGCTTTGACTCCTGTGAAGATTATTTATTGACTGTTTTTATCCCTTTTTCACAATACCCATCAAAAGCAATTTCTGTTTTAGAGGTCCCTTATTTTCTTCTGCTGATTTTTTTTTTCAATAGTGTTGATGGAAATATGTATTATTCACAAAACTGGAAGGAAACTGGATCTTTTTATTGTGTTTAAAAGCTGTTTTTATTGTCAGATGTACACGATAGTTTGACAAGAATGTCTTTCATCACAAAGGCTTTTAGCGAAGTTTAGAATATTTCACCCTGTTGTTTGGCACACTAGCCACGTTCACATGCAGCCTAATAATCTGATAAAATAATCTGACTAATAGCTCATTCAGAAAAGAAGTGGTCCATTTATACACCTCAATCAGAATAGACTAGTCCAAGACCATTCAGAATACAATCACTATCTGACTGAACGAGGTGGGTAATCCTGTGAATAATCAGTTAAATAGAAGAATAATATCCGTGTAAACGCCTGTATCTGATTACATTCCCAATCGGAAACTTTAAGTCCGTTCTGATCATGTTCGTCACGTCATAGGGAAAGTTTATACTGTTCAACATGGCGGAGCAGAAACTGGTCTGCAGAGGAGACGAAGTTTATGCTCTGATCTTTAAAAGACGGCGGTGGGACGGACGTCCAGCTTATGTGTCTCAGAACACGACGTCTCCTCTCGGCCTACTTTAATAAGGACATGTGAAGGACGTTTTCCTGAGTCTGACATCATTTTAAAGTAATTAAAAACACAAGCGCTGCTCACTGCTGCTCATCTCACTCAGACTGGACTCGCGTGATGCTTGTTGTCATGGTAACGTTTACTCTAAGTGGTTCTCTACGCATAGGCATAATTTTGGATCGGATTACTTGTAGTGAGCATGTAAACAGAGTTTTTCCATCAGAGTCTTGAGTAGAGTGAGAATAAACACCTCAGTCTTAATCTATAATCAGAATTAATTCAGTCGGATTGACAAAGATCTTTGCATGTAAACACAGCCAGTGTAAGTTTGTATCTTGATGATGCTGAGAGTCCAAAGAGAATATAATCTGTTTGAATTAACTGAATTGAAACCTTATACTTTGTGTCATTGATGCGAAGCGCCAAAGCTAATTGGGTGCTAATATCGCCCTTCTTTGGCGAATCTTGTGAGTGAGTGAGTTTTTGGTAACAGGTTTTGACAGCATCATAGGTTTTGATGGTTCCACTTTGTTCGCAAACCTCAGAACAGTGAAATGCTGCAATACTTGCCATGCGAATACATCATGTGAACATTTTCAGGTATCACAACATTGTATTGTTGTCATTTTGTCTGAAATGCTGACAGTTGTAACATTATAGTACATGCGGTCAGTGATACCCACCTGTAGCCATTGGAAACCATTCATTAGTTCATTCATTAACATGACTTAACCAGGTAATTTTACAGGTACTAGACTGTTAGAGGATGCAAAGATGGGTATATGGTATGACTCTGCTAAAGTGGTTGTAGATGTTTTAGGTGCTTTCTGTGGACACAGGAATGGTGTGGTGCAGTTAATGGGTTAGAAATCTGAGTCATAACGCAAACTTTAACCCTTTAAATGACCAGGGCCTAAAAATAGCTCCAACAGTTTGCACTGAAGTCCCTGTAGTTACTGAATAGTAAGCCTTAGTATGTAATACGTCTGATATTTGGGTGGACGAAACTGAATTTACTGTTGTAATTTTGGACAGCCTGCACGAAATGTGTTTGCTGAAGGTAATGAATTACAGCAAGCAGCCAGAACCAAGATCCATTTACTGAGGAACCTGCTCCACTTGTGTGTTCTGTAAAGCACTGAAAATAGCATAGTTTTATTTCTTCAGTGCTGAAAAGTTGACAGAGCAAATGTTCAACTGAATGATGGATGTTTGGACGTAAAGCTGGTCTGGAAGAGCTTCAGGGCAGAGAGAGGATCCAGGCCTGATGGGAGCATCTGTGTAGAGGCGTTACTGAAGCATTTGGATTGGTTAAAGCCTTTATGGAGAGGAGAGACATGACTAAGTCAGCCTTTTCATTTACTTTTCCTCTTAACAAAAGCAATCTGGAAATACTGTCATCCTGAAATTGTAGTGTTTTGTCATGACCTGCAGAGGCTGAGGTGCCTGTAACTCTACTAATATTATTGCTGCTTCATGCTGACACATTTAATACATTACTTTAATTGACGTAAAGGCCCTTTACGTCACGACTGCTAGATCACGTCTCTTAAAGTATAGACGTCGACGTCTGCCGCACCTATTTGATGAGGCTAACAGATGTAACTCACTAAAAACACCTTTGGAAATTAAAGATTGTATCTTGGAGGTGTAAAACAGGACAGTAATGATCTAGGAAAGTGCTGAATTCACAACAGGATTATTAAAGCAATAAGCCACTTTAGGCCGTGCGTTACTGCGATTTTATCAAGGGGAGGGTGTTCTTAGCCTAAAACTCCCTTTCCTGTGATAAAATCACAGTAACACATGGCCTCAAGTGGCTAATTGCTTTGATAAAAATGATACAATACACAATTTTTTTAGAAAATAATTGGTGATTATTAGTAATAATCAACAAAAACAAGTATTCCGCCAAGAAATGTAGTTCCTCTAGAGTGTGGTATCGTTGCCAAGCAACCTCGGACTGCTGAATGAGGAGAACGTTTGGTTGCCCATCGCTGTGTATTGTGGTCATTTCATTAACTTTTTGTTGTAAAACAATGAACATATGATAACACAGCACTGTTTAATGCAAAAACGTTCTCTTTATAAGTACTTGTTGGTCACCAAATTACCACCGAGAGTCTTATTTGGCACCAATCCAGTGGCACCCTCTTCTCACACTGGGGCTGAATCTCAAATATCTCCCTGCTCCCTACATAGTGCGCTACGCAGGAGTTTGAATACTGGATCCTGAACCCCAACGGTGCAAAATACAGCTAAGAAACAGTCATTTGGGACTCAGACACATCCACACTCAATAAATGATGCACTGTTTGGCTGTAGAGGCTAGAATGTCTAAACTTTCATAGCTAGAACACTATTTAGGGAGTACAGAGCCGTTTGGGATTCAGCCTGGGTTTGAAACTACTTCTAAATGAAACACGAACATTTTAAGCTTGTAAGTGACATTTTTTAGACTTTATATTGCCGCTTTACAGTGTGTACCGTATGGTACGTAATTCAAGCCTGTGATATTAATGATGGAGTTGTTTAGGCTGTTAGCTATGTTTTAGCCTGTTAGCTAGCTGACCAGCGTAGTTCTAGTTAAGAACATAAGTTGCCACTCTTGATTCATCAGTACACTCGGTAGCTTAAGAGTCAAAGATTATTCCATTAACAGCAGAAGGGTTGTTTTCGTGCCATGGCGCAGTAATACAGAGTTCAGTTGTTGTGAGGCGGTCATAGGTGTGTGTATGTCGTGCATTTTACAACAACTTTGAATGTGGCTTAGCCAATCAGATTTTAGGACCATAACTATCCATTTTATAATAGAGTTTAGCTTCTTCAACCGTAAGGACCCATTTATGGCCTGCACTGAAGTTTACCAAATTTTCTTACTTAATTGAAAATAATTTGCAGTTTAGTTTCATAGTTACTAAATAATACGTACATAATAAATAATACTAATTAATAAGTAGATAATAAGCTGAGGTTTCAAAGGGTTAAGAGGTTATAAGAGGTTAAGAGAAATTCTTTTGTGTTTTTGCTTGTACGGTCGTGCCTCTGAATGTGCAGTGTGTCTGTCTCATTTATGTGTGAGTAACTGTTCTCTTTTTGTTGTTTTTGTCTTTTTGTCTGGGTGTTTTTTGTACAGGGAGCAGTGGGACTGATTGGACCCACAGGCGTGGTCGGCCCACCTGGGGAAAAGGTAAAGCCTACACCCCCTACACCCCCCTCCTCACCTAATGAGAGACAGTGAGACAGACAGATAGAGCTTCAGGAGGCCTTTCTAGAGCAAACCTTGAGGTGACGACCATAGGACCGTAGGACACACGCAGCCAATCAGAGGCTGGTTCCTCATACCTTCACAGTGATGTAAACGGGAGGAGACAGCCACGCTAAAGCAACTTAGACAATCACAGATTGGTACATTTGACCGAAATGAAAATTTAGAGAAAGGTTCAGTCAGTGACCAGAAGACTGTCCCTCAGCAGTTCATCAGTTTAAAAAGATTCATGTTTCATAATATTGTTTGGGCAACTCTGTATGTTTTCACAGGGTGATCGTGGTCCAGCAGGACCTTTGGGTCCACCAGGGGAGAAGGGCTCTGTGGTAAGAACAGTAAACTTTGCTGCAACAAATAAACTCTGACACTTAATCAACAGGCCAGGCTTTCTCCAGAGCTCAGTGGTCAGTAGATGTGTTACTGTAGTTGATCAGTAGACGGTAGGAATTTTCAATGGTCTAGTGTTACATACACTGGTTATTGAGTCTGTAGTTTCTGCTGTTGGTTATTTGTAAGCAACTTCAGTTATTTTGGGGGGCCGAGATTATAGGTTTGTTTATACGTTAGTTCATTACAAGGCTATGAAGTTAAATTAATTGGTCAGTGAAAAATGTAATTCACACAACTTTTAATGGCCAAACGTACAAACAAAGTGCAAAATTCAGCTGCTGCTGTTTTTATCCATGCAGTATACTTTTGTCCGTGTTTACAGATAACAGTATGTCAAACAGGAAACAATAAAACAAGACTATTTGTGATCACTTAACAAACGAGCACAGTGTGAGCCGAGTGTGATGATTTAGGCCTGCAGTTAGCATCATGCTAATTGGTACAGTATAAGTAGGGTACAACTATTGTACAACTATAACATTGCAACATTGCAATTCCTGAAGATTTTTTCACAATACACAACATTTAGCACAGTATGTATTTCCTCCAAACCTTTCTGTTGGGAGTCTTTAATTTGAGCAAAATTAGGCAAAATTGTGTAAATTAGATTTTCACCACTTTCACCGTCACTTTCAGTGTTAGTGTTGGATCATTGGTCAGTGTCAGAACTGTTTGGAATTGTTTCACGTTTAGTTTGAAATATAATCTGTTTATTGCTTCTCTCTGTTTAAGGGCTATCCAGGCTTGCCAGGAGGTCCAGGTGAAGTGGGTCCTCAGGGTTCACCTGTAAGTTCTGCTTATGTTTATGTGTCAGGACTGGTTCCTCACACACTAATCGTTACTGATCTTAGACTAGGTCCCGTGCCAGCCCCTCTGACAGCGTCATTTAGACCAAGGCTAGGCCTATTGTGAAACATGCTAGTTTCTATGTAATTGGCTGATATTTATCTGTTAATAACACTGAAACACTCCTATTGCTCCTATTGTTTGTCAGGCACTCAGTGGTGATTTTGTTAGATTAAATTATATTGGAATATAATAGATAGATATAATAGATGGTTTACACTTTAAAATTTAACCCCTTAAACTACAGACATATTTTTCATAACTTTTCATTATTATTATTCAGTAATTGCTATGAATAATTCAGTATGTACTATGAATTATTCAGTATCTATTAAAGCTAAAGTGTAAGTTCTGTAGATATGAGAGTGAGGAGCTTAAATGTGAACTCCCTCTCTCTCTCTCTCTCTCTCTCTCTCTCTCTCTCTCTCTCTCTCTCTCTCTCTCTCTCTCTGCCTCTCTGTGTCTCTCCAGGGTCCACAGGGTCCGAGGGGTGCTGCCGGCATTCCTGGGCCGAAAGGAAGACGGGTAAGAGATCAGCATTTTTGCATCACTGCTTCTCTCTCAATCAGATCTCAGCTCCAAGTGTTTAGTCCACTCTTCACTCGTTTGGGGAGGGTGTTATCTCCCCCCTTTTCGAGGGCAGGTCTCTTACCTCCTGTGTGGACTCACTGACTCTGATGTGCCCTCGCTCTGAATGTCATTGCATGCAGTCATGTCTCCTCTAATCTGCAGACTGAAGCAGCTGCTGTTCTTGTTTGAGTAACGCTGCTTTTATTTGTTTAGAGGAGATTCACTGAGAATCAAGCAGTCATTACTGGAAACCAGGGCATGTTTAATGCAGAGGTCTGAGCAGCCAGTCCACTGACTTTTCACCAGCCACTTATTCAGAGTGTCTCTCAATCTGTCTCTCATGAGCTGTGCAGATGAAGGATCATAAAGTCTGTAGAATGGTACAGTGGAGTGACGGGGTTCGACTGAAATTAAGAATTTGCAGCCATAATAATAGAAATATGCTTATCATATATGCATTTTATTTACAATTACCAGGCATGCGTCAGTACCAAAAACAGTCAGGTGTTTTACATTAATAAGAGCATTGTTGTTGTGGTGACGGAGCTGGTCTGCTCTGATGTTGTCTGGTCTAGGTTATTTTATTATGTACTCTTTAGCTACTACACTGATAGCCTCTTAGTGTAACAGCAGCTTATTTAACACCTTATTTTATTGAAGACCTTATTTCATATTTCATAGTGATATCAGCCAGTGGAACAGCATCTATGACACCAGGTGGACCAGCTCAGCAGAGGGGTCCAACTATGGCCACTACAGCATCACTTAAGCTACTAACTGCAGCAAAATCCAAATAGCTGCAGGTAGTTTTGAATCCAACCAAACGGGCAGGAGGCCATACATCCTTTTTAGTGGCCAGGATGTGAAATGTTGTGACCAGGGGAAACAGGCTTAGATCTTTTGTGGAGAACTTTTTTTGAAAAACTGGAAGAGCGAAAAGATTTCCTTTCAGTTCCTGAAGTGACTGTTAGGGTTGAGTTTAAGTGTTGGCAGCATTCAGCCACAGTTGTGCTTGGATTAGTGGAAATAACCCTCAGAGATGGTTTGGCAAGACTGTGTGTGTATATGTGTGTGTGTGTGTGTGTGTGTGTGTGTGTTACGGGCCTGTTTTGGAGAAGTACAGCATAACTGTGAATGAAATGCTGTCCACAAGCAGCCCAGTGAGACTCCTAGTGGTCTGGAAATGAATGACATCCATCCCTCCAGAACAAGTCATCACATTGTACCCTGCACTAGTCTGACACTGCTTGGCTGAAATGAGCAGAAGACTAACTCTCAAGTCAAGATACAGTCATATGCAAAAGTTTAGGCACCCCTGGTCAAATGACATGTTATGTTGGTATTCTAAATGAACATTTAGTTAATAATAATAATACATTTTATTTTATTTAAAATGCGCCTTTCAAGACCTCAAGAGAGCAGAACAGAGTATAATACATACACAGTTAGGAGTGCGTCATGGTGAACAAGTGAGTTTTTAGCTTTTTCCTAAATACTTTGGATATTTAAGCTGTAAAGGAAGACGGTTCTAAAGTCGCTGGGCATATATGCAAAAAGCACAAACTCCCATAAATGAGAGATGGAAATGAGGAGCGTAAAGTAGTCTGGTCTGGTTACTGTTTGCATTAAAAGTGCCTTAAAATGAGCAGAACTGTGTTCTCTGTAGAGGATATGGTACCTTCTAATCTCTTAGAAAATCAGTGCCCAAACTTTTGCATACGACTGTATGTTTCACCAGGACAGCTTGTCAGTTAAGAGTGGATAATATGGATGAGATGTTATTGTTTTTATGGGAAATTAAATCATACTGCGCTTTTATTAGTGTGTTGGTATCATCAGTAGTTCTCATTAATATTTTATACACACTTAAAATGTTGATTCTTTAGTAAGGAAAATGATTCTCTATAGAACCCTTGAACACTCGAAGAGTATTCAATCTTCAGACTGACGGAGAATGTGCTATAGATGGTTCTATACTGAACCTTTTTGAAAAGGGTTCTATGTAACATCGGAAAGGGTTCTTCTATTGTTATAAGCCTGACATCGTAACAATAAAAGAACCCTTTTTGGTGTTATATAGAACCCTTTTCATTCTCTGCCTATCTGAAGAACCCTTTCATGATGCGAAAACCCTTTAATCATGCGGAGGGTTCTTTGAGTGTTCATGGTTCCATACAGAACCATTTTCTTTACTAAAGAACCGTTGAAGAACCATCATTTTTAAGAGTGTAGAACTTAACAAACGTGAGAGGAACAAAATATTGTATATCGAGAAAATGTCGAAGTATTGTGATGTTATATTTTTGCTGTATTGCCCACCCTCTGCTTCTAGTACACTAACAACTGCATACATAGAGAGCTTGTAAACAACACCTAGTAACTGCATAGTACCAAATAGCTGATGTCAGCCCATCGTGCCTCTTCTTTTACCTCATTATAATAAGCATCTATTGATTTTTGCAAATGTAGAATTAGGACAAAAATCATTGTTTTTCATGGCCTTTTAAAAATTTGCCACGGCTACTTTGCAGATGCATGTATATGTTATGTTGTGTCAAAATCTCAGAAGAAGGAAAAAACGTTCTCGATGTTGAATGGAATTTGACAGAGCTAGATTTTTTTGTAATTTTGGAGCATCATGAAATTTTGACCCAGTATGAAGGGCAGCAAGCATTTCCAATAAAAAAAAATAAATACAAGATTTTAATCTCACAGTGATGATACAAATCGTGTATAGTGAAAATGTTATGTATTGTAATGTTACATTTAACCCATCCTCATGGCTTATTTGTTATGTGGTTCATTGGTGCAACACGAACATACAGCACTAGTGAAATGCTTCTGTTCTTCATATACATTATCAGCATAATAATTGAAGAATAAATATTGCAAATATTTACATGAATTTCTGAATTTCTTACTATTAGGTACATCCATCATGTGCGTTAGTGTCAGCGTGCAAGTTGGACAATTGCTGCAAGTTTAACAAGCCTCTGATTAGTCAGTCAAATCCGTTTGGGAGTCGTCTGGACGTAGGGCTGGGCAATAAAACGATTACAGTAATTATCGCGATATAACTTTCCTCGATAGAAATATAATAAATGTTTAGTAAATGTTTGATATAAGAGACCATTCTTACACTTCCGCGTTCTCGAGAGCCCTCAAGGCATTTTCTACTGCAAGAAAAGTGACACTACTCTCCTGTCACCACAAGAGGGCGCACTTCCGAATGGGTCACCAAACATCCTTTAGCGGCCGTTAAAATATATTCTGTGTGTATGTATGTATCTGTATGTACATGTATCTGTATGTGTCTTTGACACACTTTTGCTTTAAATTTGAATCTAGAAATTGTGCAGAATTTGCAACATTTCTTCGTGTTTCTGGTCTAACAGAAACAGCTGCAGCGAAGTAAGAACCCAGAATGCTTTTCTCCCACATGAGAGACATGTGGGAGCCAGCCGAGGAAGTCATGCTAGAGCCAGCCGTGCGTTTCTCACCGCCCCAATTTATAGCATCATTAGGGATCCTCCATCTGATAGTACAGGAACCTTTTCCTGCATGTCATTCCCATATACCATTACTTACACATGGTAGTACTTACTCACTCCACACATATGATGCTGCATGACTTCCTTTCCTGTTTGTTTGAAACATGCTTTTCTTAAATGAGACTGAAGTGATTGAGTTAATGATGTGGCCTCTGGGTGGGTTTTCCAGACACAGGTTATGCCTACTGTTTCATTTCGGATTCCAGTTTACTGGGAATTCTCTATTAAAGGCCTTGTCAGCCTTGCTGTAGGCCAGGGATTGGTCACATCTGAAGAGCTGCACCATGGATTTAGCATTTAGCATTTAGTGTACAGCGTTTTTTAAAGGCAGTAGCGTGTTGATAGTGAAGTTTCATGAGCTAAATTATATTCGTTTCAACACAGTGAGGACATTTGTAACACAGACTTACTGAGTGAAAACATTTATTCACATTTTTATTTTTTATTTATTCACATCATCGACCAAGAGCACAGCCGGTTTGACTGTGATGAACTCAGAAGAGGTGGTCCTTCATTTTGCAGTGCTGAAGATCCAAATTTGAGGACGCACCCAATCTAAGCTACAAATAATACATAAATGAGAGAGTATCGGGGTTCCCAGTGATCCTTAAAGAGTCTTATAAAGTTTTAAAACAGCTTTAAAAATAGAAGTTCACGGTTCTGAAGTCTGAAAAAGTCTTATTTTTCACTATTAGATGTATAAAATTGTAAGATGAAAAATTAAAGACCATGTTGAAAAGAGTCATGTATATTAAAGTAATTCAGAATAATGAGTAATAATAATTTGTCAACCAAAAATATCCAGCCCACAAAAAACCCACAAAAGCTTGACCACTGACAGAATCCTACGTGAATGTTTAGAAATGCTTATTCCAATAGGAATCATCTGTCTTAAAGGCTACTTTAACTAACTTTGATCAAAATTGGCAAATGTAATCTATCTAGCGAATGAAGCATGTTGGAATAAGCCCTTATAAACATTTATGTAGGTTGTCGGTTGTCATGACAAGCTTATATAGGTGTCATGTAGCCTGTTGAAGTGTACCCTACAGTAAAGTGTTACCAAACCTTGTATCTAATTTATACTTTTTTGCATGCTTTGAAAAGTTGCTAGTAAAGTAACTAGTATCTGGTCTAGTCTCTGTCTGTATTGTGTAAAATTTCATAAAGAAAGGACAAAAAGAAACGGTCCATAATTCCATAATTTCCATAATTACTTAGTTATAATCATGTTTATCAGGCTTTTATTAATCTGTTTGAATGAACAGACATAATAAGCCATATTTGTGTTCTTGTGTGATAGAAATGATGTTATGTTTCCTTTGTTGATGTCAACAAAAAAGGTATTGAAAAGCGTTAAATTAAGATCTTAGAAATGATTACGACTGGATTAAATGTTAATGTCTTTATATTATCCCTGTTGTGGTTGGGGAGTTAGCTGGCATGCTCTCAACTTGGACAGTTCACTCATTCTTACGCCGCTCTAGCTGCAGCTGAAATGATAGGTCACTGCTAAATTGCTAACCGCAGTATTTTTTTTCATCACCAGTTTTTTGGTCCACCTTTTGGTCCATCGGTCCCATTTTAGCAAGACATGAAATGTGACTGAGGCTTTATGCTAACACTTTAAATTCAATTGAAAATGAGTTTCAAGCTGGAATGATTAGAACAATTAACTGCTAGCTTTCATGCTATCGTTCAGTAGCATGTAGCCGTAGGTTCAGGCCTACAAGTGAGTCTCAGATTCACATGAATAATAGCCAACACAAAGTTTGTGTTTGGTGCCTCAGAGTTACTAAGAATGGCACGTTTTGAGACCCAAGGCTGCTGCGAATGGACTGATTGTGTTTCAGCTCATTTTAGAGAGGACGGATAGATGGGCTGGCCGTTAAAAGTGCCGGTGTAAAAACATGGCTCACTTACAGCTTGTTAACAAACGATGAATGAAGCATTCATTACGCTGGGCCTTACACAATGCCTGGGTTTGTTTTGAAAAGGATTTCAATGTTTTGAAAAGGATTAAATCAGTAGGGCTCTCTCTCTCTCTATTTCTGCTCTTGGCTCGTTGTGTTTTGACTGGCGTGAGCTTCTGGCTCGTGGATCGGCTAACTGGACTGCAGCAGTCGTTCGAAAGAGCACTCTGATAATTTATTTAGCCTTTCTGGCTATGAAATTCATTTCAAGAGTCATTTTATGGCACAGATGTGGATCTGAAGGCGTGAATAAATGAACAGGGCTTTTGACTCAGTATGGGTGATAAAGACTTCCCTAAAGCAGTGCTTTGCGTAGTGTGAGTCTAATTGTGTTGAATCATATCGAACCTTAAACTGAAATTCCAGTGGATTCAAAGGGAAACTTCTCCTTTTCTCTGTCTTTATCAGGGGCTGAGAGGAGCCGATGGACCTCCTGGAGAGCCGGGACCCGAGGGCGGCAAGGTGACAACACTGCACACTTTTATATCATGCAACACATAACCTTATGACAGATACACGCTATTGTTTATAGGTTTGTCAGAATGATAAACAAGGCTGAAGATGACTCCAAGAACATGCCAGGTCTATTTCATACTGTTGAATTGAGTTTAGTTCAGTGTGGTATATGAAATGATATGAAAATAATAGAATTTATAGATTTTGATGGCAGTTTTTAAATGTGACACTTCTACTAGTGTATTGTGTCTGCGTGTCAAAATTTGTGAGGTTTGTAAAAAAATGCAAGCTCGACAAGTTTGATTAATAATCTCAGATAAGTAAGGTAAGTACAGTGATCCTTTATCCGAGCACCACTAAGCATCCCATCCACACTGGCTCCAACACAGGCAGGCAGGAACACCTTCATTTTCACATCATCTCATAGACTGTTTTATAGTTTTATAGGGCAGCAGGACATCAAGATCAGAACATTTTACTAACTTGTTATTTTAAATATAGTTTAGATGCTATAAAAGCCTTAATGCATGTGCCCGGATGCAAGAGCTCTCATAATGACTGAAGTAAGATGTGCGTCTAGCGCAGCCAGTGTGACTAAAACATTGATTAAAATAATAATAAACCTACTGAAAGTTATGGTTCATTCTGAAATATAAAAGATATCAGTGTTAATGTGTGTAAGGTCTTAAAGCAATAAAGTATTAACTGCTCATGTGCTGTATGTGTGACTGACTCAGTAGCTCTCTTATTTAGATACAGCTTTTAAAAGGCAAGTTTCAGTGACGACTCTCCTGATAAGACTTTTTTCCGGCTACTGCCACAGTGCATTTATCACTGAAGTACATCGAGTCTGAAAAATCATTTATGAGAAAAACACTGATGAGGCAACATCAGGAGAGTACAGGAGAGGACGCCTTCAGCAGCCTGGGCTGGACAGTGCTCATAGATGGATAAATCAACATCTCGCACACTAACAAAAGCAACAAGAAAGTGTAGCTCCACAGTTCTTCTCAAAACAAGGTGTAACAGTGATGTGAGAGTGAGAAGCTGCAGCCACGGAGGAGCTGGAACATGCAGCCACTGTTTCCCTCACTGGATGCTGGTGATGAAAACTGGAAACTGCGTTAAACTGTGTTCACATGATTTTATGTTCAGGTTCAAGTTGAATTATTTAATGTAATGAATTCATACTGGTGAAGCTCATATAGCTGTAACACAGTGCACTGCTTTTAAATGGAGAAGAATCTTTCTGTAAGGGTCAAATTACAGATACAAATGACTGTTAACTACACAGACTAAATTCTCTCTCTAAAATCTATCTATCTATCTATCTATCTATCTATATATCTATCTACCGACTGACCGACTGACCGACCGACCAACCTACGGACCTACTGATCTACGTACCTACCTATCTAGTCATGATGAGTTGTGGTATAGGTTGTTTGATATCCCTAATGAATATGATTCATTTTTAAGGGTGCACTGTAAAAAATGATTTAATGTTTAATCTAAGCAAGTAAGTTACCTGGTTACCTTAAAATTTAGAGGTCGTTCAAATAGTACAGTAACAGAACAATAATCTATGGTGTATATTATGTTAATGTATCATTTGAAATTCAGTGAATGCAAAATTTTAAGACAGTCAGATTGGCACCTTTTTACAGCGTAGTATTAAGAAATGAGTCAGGTGCTCATCTGGAAATACTAACAAGCATGCAAAGTCTGAAAAATGCTGATCGGACCAGGCCTGAAAAAAATACCCCATATGATCAGAGATTCCAAACTTTTGAACAGCAGTGTCCTTTATACTGAAGCGTGTTCAGATATGATGAGGCTTTGAAAAGCTGAGTACTGTGTTTGTGCTTCATTACAGGGGGAGAAGGGTGAACCTGGCAAGAAAGGTGCTCCTGGCTTTATTGTAAGTACTGCTCTCTCACTTTCACTCTCTCTCTCTTTCTCTGTCTCGCCTGTGTGTGCAGGACCCAGTGAGGCACTCTGATCTCATATGCCCCCCACTTCCTCCACCCCGTGCACAGAGGTGGTCTGATACACAGCCTAAGATTAAAGGAATAGTTCAGCTGAAAAATAATCAAATGTGCACAGTTTTCCTCCAAACCCCAAATCCAGTCAGTGCCAAGACATGTTTGGTGTCTGAAGTTTTCTCCTTTAGTTGTGCACTGGAATTATAAGGCTAGGTAATGGAAGCTTCTACCCCATCAATTAGCATGGTGCTAACTGCTTAAATCTTCTTACGCTGGCCAAAGCGTGTTGGGTTGTACAGTAATCTCTACTGGTTTGGCTCGTGTGGTTTCTTACACTGTATGACACACTGTAAACATGGACTAAAGTACATCACATCACTCAAAACGGTAGCACCTTGAACTCTGAATTTTGCCTGTACTACATGCCATTTGCGCAGTGCTAATTGGTGGGATTTAAGCTTAAACCATCATAGATTACCTGTATAGATTGTCATTATTTTTTGGATTATCACTGTGTCTATTGAAGACTCCTTCAGTATACCATTCAAGCCTGAGTGTTAACAGTAGCTGGAACAAGTCCTGCAAAGATCTTTAACTCTATTGAACTGAGCGTTTTGTCGGCGATCTATGCTGAGAATTTGGCCCCTTCAACTCATCTAAATGTGCTGCGGGGAGAGTTATGGCACATGTATTTCCTCTTTGGCGGCAGTGAAACGTATCAGCGTGTAGAATCTGAGATTTTTATGTGCTACCATGTTTTCTATCACTGTAAAAAGATGCACTAGGCTTCCTTTATAGTTGCTTGTGATTTTTCCGAGCGTGTGTGCAAACTGGATTCCTATTAAACAGACCACGTTCTTTACAAATCACACAAATACAACAACACCACTGAGAAATCATGTCATTAATGGAGGACGGCTGATTACACAGTAGAAATAGCCACATTTTGTGTCAGCCTTAAATTGTTAAGAACCTTTACTTTGCAAAAAAGTGATTTCAGTATACCTTCCATTTATTTCAGTATCCCTTACAAGGCTGACTGCAAACAGTAGCTGACACCAGTCCTGCACCTATACTTTCACAAAGCAAGCAACCGCAATACAGCTGTGAAACATTTCAGTTGATGGTTTTTGTAATTTATGAGATTGATGTGTGTTTTTACAGGGCAAAGCTGGAGGTCCAGGGAAAAGAGGCAATCCAGGACCACCGGTATGTACATACTACACATTACACCACCTTGTTCTGCTCTGTCTGGAGAACTTGCTGGCTGTACTGTTCTGCAGCACAAACGCTGATAGGCCCATCGTTACATTTCAGCTGACAGTTTATTGCCATATAAGTAATTGGCTGATTTCCTATCTTCTTTTCTGGCTGTCAATACTAAATAGCTCCCACCTGAAGGTAAATGCAGCTCAAGCTCAGATAAACAAACATTACTCACTGCTGCCCTCTAAAGGTGTAGTCAGAACTTCTGTTGGTTTCGTAAGACCCACGCTGTGTCTCAATAAATGTATTTGCTGCTTTATTTACATCCGTTTGCCTCAATTAATTCTGATTAATCATCAGATTTCATTGATTGTGAAAGCTAACAACTGCGGAAAATGCTTGTGGGGTATTTGGTAAATTGTTGCCATGTGGCAACAATGCACAGTCGTAGCACGGCACCATAAAATCTACAAAAAGCACCATAAAATCCAATTTTTCTCTAAAAGCATCCTTTTATTGAAAACAAGACGAAACAAATCCAACTTATTCTTAGTGGAATGTACGACCCAGTATTTACAAATATTGGAAATAAATAAATTTCTGTTGGTATTTGTAATGTATGGTAATAACAACATAATAATAAGAATTCCTGGTCATGTCATGTCATAAAGTATTTGCCCTTTCAAAGTAAAAGGCCCTTTTTCCACAAATAAATAGGTAAACATAGATTTTATATTACTGCTTTTTAGTAAAATTGAGATAAAGTAATTGTAACACCGTACAGTAGATGTCTAATTAGTTTAAACGCTGTACGTATGAATGGCCATGCAGAGGTAGTATGTGTAAAACAGGCTTCACAGACACCTTCACTAAAACCTCACTCTGTCATTACCCTGCCCTCAGTTTCCACTGGATTTCACTGCACTGGGGCAGTTAATTGCTGACCGCAGCGGGAAGTAGATGTTTTTCCACCTTTTACAGCACTTACTCTCTGTCATTAAGGCTGTCAGTGACACTGAGAGTCAGAAACACCTCAGCATTTCAGAACAGAACTAGGACGTGGATTAAAGCGCTGGGATGATTAAACTAGACCAGATTTTTAATAGCCTGAGGATTCCCTTTCCCTCCCTTCTTTTCTTCCCTCCCTCTCTCCATCCCTCATCATCACTGCTCCTTTAAACCCACAGTGCCCTCTAGTGCCAGAAACAGAGCGTTTGTTACTGAGTCTGACACAGAGACTTCCTGAGGCTCACTTGCAGTCTCCTATGTTCTAGATATTAGCCCCTTAAATGGCCAGGGCCAAATTTTATTACACACTTTCATAACCTGTGAATAGCTCAGCTTTAGCTTCAGTTTGCACAGAAGTCCCTATAGTTACTGAATAATAAGACTTATGTATGTAATAAGCCTGTGATTTTAAGGGGTTAACTCAGTAAGTGTGTGGTACAAAGTATGTGTAATTATTTTTTTTTTTATTTTAGGCAAATGATGGTAACTTCTGACACACTCTGACTAAATTACACTGAAATGACTAACATATTCTAGCTATTACGCTGATTAGGACATAGTAAAATACCTCATAAACATTTGGTCAAACATTTAAGCAGGAAATCAGAAACACTTCAGAGAACTGGGACTGAGTAAAACCACAGTCAGAATTATTGCTTTCAGTCACAGCCCAAATTCAGTTAATAGGTAATAAACAGGTACATATTATGTAAGAATGTTTGTATTTTGTTCGTGTGCAAACTTTTGATGTTCCGTAACTTCCTGACCCAAAGTAATTGCACGGTGTTCAATATAATTACCCACTTAATGCCTAGAACTTGTTTGGCATTTCAGTGTAATACAGTTAGGCTGTCTTGGAACTTCCCACCATGTTAACTAAAACTAGATTAAAACTTTAATAACTAGAACTTAAGGCTGTGAAAGAAAGTGCAGCGCACAAGGGTAGAGTTGTTGTTTTGCTGTTTGTTACCTCATCATTGAAATGTAATTACACACTGAATGACATTATGTAATTACATAGTTATGTAATGTATTTCATTTACCATTGATTTATATTCTGTGTTGATGGGTTTAAGTCTGCATTTCTGACTATTTGGTTTATTTAAATGTCAAGCAATGACAAAAACACAGGAGACATGTAAAAAATGTTCTACTTTACGTAAAACATAACATGCCAGATTCAAATCTTGATAAAATATCTCCTCTTCTGCCTAGAAAAATGCTTTTAGAAACGCTTAGAAACTGAACTTTTGACAGAAATAGACAGAAATAATTCATCTAAAATTACACTATGCTTTTATCATCACCAGCAACAAGTGCAAATTCTAAGGGTTAATGTCTGGTGGAGGAGAATTGGGAAATACAGGTTTAGCCTGTACGTATGAGAGCGACAGAAGCTGTGCATCATTATTTGATTTGATAATTAAGAATTCATAATTATTTTTAAAAATATCCTGAAGTGTCTGGATGAACTGTTTACACAGTAGTGTAATACTGACAATAATAATAGTATAAGAAGCTTTTATTTTGATTTTTACATTTGAAAATAGCCTGAGATTTTATTTCAGCCCCAAAAAAGGAGCACATGCTATGTAATTTTTAATTGAACATTATGTGTCTTATTCAAATTTGTTCTGATCTACATTGTAAGCTATATTATATGGCCAAAAGTATGTGGACTCCCTGACCATGGGCACTAATATGGAGTTGGCCCACACTCCATGGCTGTAACAACCTCCACTCTTCTTGGAAGGCTTTCCACAAGATTTTAGAGTCTGCAGGAATTTGTGGGTCAGGCAGTGATGCTGGATGTTCTGGCTCACAGTCGACGTTCAGGTTGATCTCAAAGGTGTCAGGACTTTGTGCAGGACAGTAGAGTTCCTCTACATCAAACTTGTCAAACCTTGTCTTTATGGACCCCACTTTGTGCAGGGGTACAGACCCCGCTTTTTCGCCAGAGTACAGTCATGCTGGAACAGGAAAGGCTCTTCCCTAAACTGCTGCCACAAAGTTGAAGGCATACAATTATCTAAAATGTCTTGGTATACTGCAGCTTTAAGGCTACGCTTCATTGGAACTAAGGGGCCAAAACCCTGAAAAACAACCCAGCCCCTTTATTCTTCACCAGCCTTTACTGTTAGCACTGTGCATTGGAGTAGATATCGTTTTCCTGGCATCCACCAAACCTAGGCTTATCTATCAGGCTGCCAGACAGACAAGCATGATTCGTCACTGCAGAGAACACGTATCCACTGTTCCAGAGTCCAGTGACAGCATGCTTTACACCACTCCAGCCGACGCTTGGCATTGTGCCTAGTGCTCTTAGGCTTGTGTGCAGCTGCTGAGCCATGGAAACTCGAAATTTCGTGAAGCTCCCGACACAGTTCTTGTGCTGCTGTTGCTTCCAGAGGCAGTTTGGAACCCTGTAGTAAGTGATGCAACAAAGAATAGGTGATTTTTACTGTGCGCTTCAGCACTTAGCGGCTCTGCTCTGTGAGCTTGTTGCTCCTAGATGCTTCCAATTCACAATGATAGTACTTACAGATGACCATACCCACTCATTTTCTGAGACATGATTAATCAGTTGCTTTTTCCCCTCACTCGTCCATCTTAGACAATATTATGGTAAAGTGTTAACCAAAAAGTTGTTGGGGGGCCCCTGGTGACCACGGGGCCCTCAGCAGCTGCTTTTGTCACTTAGTAGAGCCAGCACTGAATGAAGCCCGAATGAATTAATGTTAAAGAATGAACGTCACACTCTATATAGAGACCTGCTGTGAGTGTGAAACATGTTATGATGAAGACATGCTATGATGTATAGTTTAGGGCTCCTCCTGTTCAGAGGACACTTTTGCGTTTGTTCCTGCCGTGGCTTCACAGGAACAAAGCTTTTGGAGCAGCATTAAGGGTCCATATTCAGATCTTATTCAGAGTGGCAGTGTAGGTGGGGTGGGGTAGAAGTAGTTGACAGTCATGCTGTTAACAGTGGGTGTCAAGCCAACATTCTCCTTCTGGCCTGCCTCTCTAATTATAAGGTCATTGCCAATGTCCACTTTTGCTACTATGACTTGATCTTAACTACCTGAAATATATGTGATTGTGTTTGACCCACATAGAGTTCTTCTGTGTGTGTGTGTGTGTGTGTGTGTGTGTGTGTTTTGCAGGGTGCTACAGGTCCTCCTGGCAGTGCTGGTGAGAAAGGCCCACATGGTGAACCTGTGAGTATTCAACTTCACACTCTTAGTCTCATATTAGCTAATTCAGTTCAATTTAATTCAGTTCAGTTTAGGTTAGTTTAATTTGGTTTCAGTCAGATTAACTAAGCTACATTTAGTTCAGTTCATTTTCATTCAAGTCAGATTCATTCAATTTTGTCTAATCCAGTTCTGTTTCATTCAGTTCAGATTAATTGACTTTCTTTTTTTCTGTGTAGTTTAATTCAGTTTGATTTTGATTCAGTATGATTTTGTTTCATTCTGTTTAGTTTCATCCAGTTTCATTCAGTTCTGTTTGTCAGTTTAGTTTCTTTCTGTTTCATCCAGTTTTGTTTAGTTCATTTGGTTTTGTTTTGTTCAGTTTCGTTCGTTTAGTTTTGCTCAGTTTCGTTCGGTTTTGTTTTGTTCAGTTTTGTTCGTTTAGTTTTGTTCAGTTTCGTTCAGTTTAGTTTTGTTCAGTTTCGTTTGGTTTAGTTTTATTCAGTTTCATTCAGTTACTTTCACTACAGTTTGCTTTAATTCTGTTCAGTTCCATTCAGTTCTGTTTGATTCAGTTTAGTTCAATTTGTTTCAGTCAGATCTTTTATGCCCTGAACCAAGAATACATTACATTGCTTACATTTTCAGCTGACCGGTCCACTGACCATGGGCCAGTCTGTAAGCAATATGTGATGGATTTTGTTTAAACATCAGATGGATTTCCTGAAAGATAACATTCTTTTGGCGTGTGCACAAGACAGATGGATACAAAAGCTTTCATTCTTTCTTACTGAACATCTAAACCTAATTTGTCCGAAGTGAAAGGTTGTGTTTATGAGTTCAGGCGTTTGATGTGAACTGAATCTGAAAGCCAGGCCAGGCTGGTGGTGTGAAGATGTGAGGAACAGTGTGAAGCGCTGAGCTTTAACTCCTGCTATTTCCTGCGCTTCAAGTGTGTGTTTGGATCAGCTAGTGCAAACATGTAATCTGTCTGACGGACCCCCAGCCGAGAAAGGCTGTGTGAAAACACTCTTACAGCCCGGAGCTGTTTGATGTGGCTGCACTAGTTTTCCATTCGTTCACACACGCACACACACACACACACACAATCTCTATTTCCATTTCTCTCACCAAACAAACAAGCACATGCACCAACACATGAATATATATAGTACTGTGCAAGCGTTAAAACACCAGCTGAGGAAATCTCTTCTGGAAGAACAGAACAGTGTTCCATCCCTGCAGTACAGTTCCAATTGTAAACTCTATACTGAGCCGCACTGAGGTTGTTCTGGCAGCTCGTGGTGGCTCATCACCTTACTAAGGCTACGTTCACATTACCAGGCTGAAGAGGCACTGATCAGATTTTTTGCCCTAATGTGACTCAGATCTGATGTTTTCAGGCCTGTGTGAAACATGCAAATCTGATCTTTTTCAAGTCCGACCTGAGCCACTTTCATATGTGGTCCTAGATCGGATACATATCCGATTTGTGGCCATGCAACCTTAATGTGACACTCAGATCGGAATTCATGTGCTTTTTTCCACTGCGCGTGCGTCATCATTCAGCGTTACCATGGCAGCAGCACCGAACAGAAGTTAAAGCCTGTAAACGATGGAAAAGAAACACATCTCACCTTTTTCTCCTTCGTCTCGCTCTAATAATGAAGCTGAGAGCTGATCAGAGTTAATTATCTTCTCAGTGAAGCTCGTTCTGCTCGTTAGTTTGTGTTGATCATTCACGTGACGTTACTGAGTAGGATGTGCACATGCGGGTCATTTCCGGACACTGCTTCATTCACATTAATGACAGATTTGAATCACTTACCTAAACGAGTGTGAACCATCGTGTCGTAGAGATCGGATTTGAGCAAAGAATCGGATTTGAGCGATAAGGCTTGTAATGTGAACGTAGCTAAAGACTAATGTTGGTTTTTCCTTGAAATTTGTTACTAATCTGCCCATTCCTATTAATTTGAATCCAATTTTCCACAGAAGTAAATTCTAGGATGAAGTCAAACCATTCAGAGTAGTTTGATCTGAAATGCTTTATTCTAGATGAACTTGTTCACAGTGGCGGTGGATCTGAAAAGTTTAGCACCTCTGAAACCTCCATCACAGCAAATTGTCATGTGAAATAGTTATAAATATGCTGCCTGGTGCCTGAGACTTTGTTTTATGATAGTTCTGTGATAAACTCTTGGCCTGAAACTCATTTCTTAATTTCATTTTAGGGGAACATGTAGGGTGTTGTAAGTCAAAATAGTTCATGGAAACACTTTTTTCAGATTAATCATTATCAGCTTCTCATGTAAAACTCAGAGGGTGGTTTTGGACGGTAAATTAAAGGGCTATATTTGTGTGGTCATCATTGTGGCCTCTTATCACCACCACTGTGAAGAATTCTGAGCCGGTACGTTTTCCTTCAGTGAACCATTTTGCATCAGACCACTCTGAATGACTTTGTTTACATCTCAGCCGCTGAATTATGTGGAAAATTTGCAAAATCGCCGGAATTCCTGTTGAAGACACATCACACAGTACCCGAGGTCATTGTTGTGCAAGGCCCCCTGTAAACTTTCTCCCGCCAGTAATGTTGCTGCCGTCAGCTGATCCGCGCACACTTCACCCAAAGACAATACATAGCAGTCACGTTTATTTGAGTTAGTGCAGTGGGGTAGAACTGTTTATGCTGAGTTATGGGAAACGACTGCGTGCTGGAGTGACTGGTTATGTAACGATGACCTGAATTTTATGGGCCGTTTATGTGTGCTGTGATTGGGCAGGGTGTGAAAGGGCCTCCGGGGGAACCAGGACAAGATGGAGAGCAAGGACACGAGGTAACGCAGACAGTAGTGAATTAGATAGTTAAACTCACACAACTTACTAAGAAGATCATTTATCAGATCAAATCACTCAGAAAAATGATGAACTGAATTTACTCAAACTACTCCACTTACTAACATCTCAGAGATGATGTACTGGATCGAACACTACTGTTCAACAGATTGGAATCACTTGTCATATTAATAATTGCTGTTATTATCCTACAGCAGGGGCTATTTAATTAAAATTCAATAAGGTCCATTTAGAAAAAATTTCCTCAAGCAAAGGTCCAGAACATCATAATGCCTAACTTGCATTATGATTCAGTGACATATACTGTTTACTGAGGGTAGCCTGGTAGGTATATCAACTTATGCAATCTTATACAGTCAACAACTGAATGTCAAATCAAATGAAGTACAGTTCAGTAATATTTCAATGATATTTATTGTCAGTTTTCTCTTTTTAGCACATCATGTGAAATAACTTCCCTCTGACTCACTTTCTTCTCTGAGTGCTGTGTCTCTGCTCTGTTGTTCATTCTAGACCAATCCAAAATTTTTTAGTGTCCTGCTATTCGTTGAAACTTCATAAGTGGAATTATTTTGAACATTTGTCTTTAACAAATTGGCTCTTATTATTAAAAACGTTGATTCCAAACTTTTGAACGGTCATGTATGTTCTCTATTAATATTTGAGGATCAGTAATTTACAGTGTGCTTTCTGATGTTCTTCTACTCTTCAGTTATGTTCTAGCTCCCATTTTCTGCATTGAAGTCAGGGTTGCAGAACATTAACAAACAAATAGTTTTATCAAAGACGTTTTTGCCGTCTTTCTCTGTTTCTATGACAGGGGCCTCCAGGACCTGAAGGAGAGCAGGGGCCTGCTGGAGAACCTGGGCTGAAGGTGAAAAACGTTTTCCAAATGTTTTTTTTTTTCATTTTTATACAACCCTTAGTCCAGTTATTATTTCCTGCGCATTTGGTTTACATGACCTAGTGATTTAAATATACATACATACAGTTATTTACTGTAATGTACATTACTT
This sequence comes from Colossoma macropomum, assembly GCF_904425465.1. Classification (NCBI taxonomy): domain Eukaryota; kingdom Metazoa; phylum Chordata; class Actinopteri; order Characiformes; family Serrasalmidae; genus Colossoma; species Colossoma macropomum. The sequence goes on from NW_023494802.1 coordinate 37,167,439, forward strand.
ACTTAGTTCCGTAATTAATTCATATGTAATTAATCCATCCATTAATCCGTACTGTACATTCAGAGTCTTTGTAGTTGTTGAGCATCTCCACGTTGGTCATAGTAAAATGGATCAGCATGTGGAATTGGAGCTATCATATTATGTAAAACGGATAGTTCTGGTCCTGAAATCTGATTGGCTGAGCCACGTTTAATGCTGTTGTAAAATCAACATATGCACAGCTATGACGGCCTCATAACAACTCTGTACTGTTGCTTCAAATCACTAAACCTCTAGTGCTGTTAGTGGAGTAATCACTGAGCGTAACACTGCTGACATGGACCACCAACTGTACTGATGAAGGAAGAACCCGGTTCTGTTTAAACTGAGGATCTGACATCTTATTTTCTTAAGTAGAACTAAGTTAGTCAGCTAGCTAGCAGGCTAAAACATAGCAAATAGGTAAAACAGAGTCCTCCATTAATACCACATGCTTTTAATTAAAGTACCTACAGTTCAATACAATTCACTGTAAAAATGAAAAATAAGTTAAGAGTATAGAAGTCTGGTGTCAGTTGAACGTATTACACACTTTCAATGTCTGTGTTTTAGCAGATCTGCCTTAAGCAGCAATAAACTCAGGCCGAATCTCAAAGCTCCCTCCTTTCTGTACAGTGCACTCTGTACATCCTTGTCCAGTAAGGAATTTTGCAAATGTGGCTCAATCTTTATTTATTTTTTATATATATATTATATATATATATATATATATATATATATATATATATATGTGTGTGTGTATTATATATATTATATATATTATGTACTATTTGGCTGCAGGAGTCACTTGTTTCCTCAGTTGTTTCAGTGAGGAGTAATTAAAGGGCCCATATCGTACATTTTTCAATCTTTTTCCCTGACGTTTGTGTGGCTTTATGTACCAAAATCAGTCATAGTTCATTTTTACATGACCGATTTTCGACCCTTCTTTCTTTCTTAGAATCTTAGTTTGTTACTGTGTCTTTAATATGGATGTGTGTAAATGCTCTCTTTTCTAATTGGCTGTGCTGTATTGTACAGTGGTGCTTGAAAGTTTGTGAACCTTTTAGAGTGTTCTATAATTCTATGATCATTTTCCTCAATAAATAAATGACCTAAGTCTAATATTTTTGTCTCATTGGTGTAATTTGGTTCTCTTTATGTACTGTTAGGACCTGTGTGAAAATGTGATCAAGTTCTATGCAGAAATATAGAAAATTCGTAAGGGTTCACAAACTTTCAAGCGCGACTGTACCTCGTTTGAAAAGCAATCTGGCCTGGAATTTTCCCTGTAACTTCAGCTTGAATGGGTGGAGCTAAACTGCAGTAGGTTGATGAAGTGGATCCATGTAAAGTCGGTGTTTGTGACATCACAAAAACAAAAAATAAATAAATAATTAAATAAAACAGGCTCTTTTTATAGGTTAGTTTACCCATATGGACTGTAAAGGCTGGTAGTTGAACGGCACATTTTGTAATTCTTGGAATTCTTGGAAAAAGTGAGGAAAAATCATCCTTTAAATTAAAATAATCACAGGCAATAACTGCAACTTCTACAAGTTAAGAATAAGAATGAGAGCCTTTTTATAAGCAAAAGGAAAATCCACCATGATACCGTTTATCTGACCACATGGTCCTGATGGAGACTCTAAACAGTAAACCTCTGAAGGAGGTAAAATCTGATGTGTTTGTGGAAAAATCATTGCAGTGATGTAATAGAATTACCATTAGCTGATTCATTTATTCAGTGTTGTACTGGGAACAGCTTACATAACTGAGTTATGGAGGAAACTCAGATGAGTGAAGGTAATTGTTTTCCATGAACCATTTCAATAAACTCATCAGACGGGGTTTTATTGCAGCGTTCCCTAAACTCAATGATTGTGTGAGGAGAGGACGTTCATGGCTGCTGCTGCATTAGATGTGATTTAGGTAGAGAGAAGGTATTCAGACTTTCATATGCCAGGGACTCTTACACCACGTACATCTTGGCTGAGGAGCCCCACTCACACTGAATTTACTTCATATGTGTTCGTCACATATATCACATCTTTCAGTAATTAACTGTGTTCAGTTTTATTTTTGTGGAAATGATAAACAACTAAATGTGTGGCATTTCTCACAGCATAAAAAATAAACTGCAGTATTGATTTGCTTGCTAATATGCAAAACGTAGCTTTTGATGTCCTGCTTAATTTATGATTTAATGATTTTTAGATAAACATAAAATAATTCTCCTATTCCTTTGCAGTAAAATAAAGCTCTGCTGGTCGTTTTAACACAGTTTTAACACTAAATGGTCTTAAACGCTGGAGTTAATGTAGAACTGCTAATTCACACTTTAACCCTGAAGATCGGCACACAGATCGGCTGGTCACCATAGCAACACAACAATCTTGCCTAGCTAGTAGCTAACGAAAGGCAAAGAGAGAAATTTAAGACGAACATCGATAATTTGGAGACGAATGGACTTATTTGCTTTTATAATCACTCCAGCTGGTTTCGTGATACGTTTAATCTGCAACGAGAAACTGTCAAACACTAAAAAGTTGCAGAGCTTCTCTTTGAATTTTCCCAGGTGGATTAGGAAAATTTGAACAAGAAGCTGGTGAGTAAGAAGCGACTTCAGCTTCATAAAAAAACAAATGTTGAGACACATTTTACAAGAAACTGTTCTACTTTTGTGGAAAAGTTTCCTGCTGGAGATGCGAGAAAAGCAGCTATAGCTGAGCTAAAGCTTAAAGCAGAGCAAAGTAAGTCTGCATCTTCGTTTATATCATATTTTTTATCCTGTACCAGGGCATTAGCACATAGTGAGACATATTTACAGCCAGAAAAAGGTTGCCTTTTTTACAGTCATAGACAGGACTAGCACACAGAAAGCTCCAGTTCTACACGCTGATACGTTTTTAATGTGGCCTACATGAACATGCATATGCCGTAACTCCTCTGGCAGCAGATATAAACGTGCTTAAGGGACCATAGTCAGAATGGGTCGCTGGCGAGATGGTTGGTTCTATTGGGTTAAATAATCTTAAATAAACTTGCTTATAGTCACATATCAAATTAAATATTAAAAAAACCTTTTTGGGGGGCTTTTACATCAGTGTGAGAGCTTACAGCATTGCGATTCAGCACTGTTAGTATTTGATGTACAGTAGTTAAAATGTTGTGACACTGTATGATGTTCTGTTATCCATAAAAATGGAAAAAAGTATGTTGTATCGTCTGTCGTCCTTTGTTTATTATGTAAGTTTGAGATGTGAATGTAAAGTGTAGTGATTCCTTCGTGTCTTCATTGATTTTCTCTCGCTCTCTCTGCAGGGTGAAGTGGGGCCAGTGGGTGCAGAAGGGGAGCAGGGACAGCAGGGCTTAAGGGTAAGTCCTCATTCTTATCCACAGCTAAAGCCCACACCAAGTGTTTGCCTAAACTGGACCCTCTGGTGTGTTTTTGTTTATTCCACCCTGAGCCTGTGGGCCGAGGGGCTCTGCAGTGTTATGTCTGCTCTGCTGTATGGACAACCTCACCGAGAGCAGGATTCACTGCTCCCTTCTCTTCTCCCTCACTCAGAGAGAGAGAGACTTTGTTTGGCCACTCACACAACCTCCTGTTCTCCTGTTACACCATAATTCACTCAGTCCTCATGATTTCATTATAGCGTATTACTTTATTCACACTAATATCCGTCTCGCATAGCTGATCTTTTCCAGCGCTGCTGCATGTTTGTTTTTGAAATTGAGGAAAAACACTCAGTGGGGTTTTAGTTACAAAGAAGAGGATTTGATTAGGCTGGTGACCCACACACGCTTTCAGCATCCAAGTAGTAGTGAGCTGTACGGCCGAAAATGTAGGTTTCGTGTGTGTGTGTGTGTTTTATTGTCCTGGGACATCCCTTCAGTTTTTAATAAGAAATATTTGTAATAACCAAAGTAAATATGCAATAGTTTTAATGTGCGAATAGACAAAAAAACAAAAATAAACCATGTATAGACAGACCTCTGTCAATATTTTTTCCTAATGCTCCGCAGGCCCAGCAAAAACAGTGCTGAATTTCTACAGAGCTAATGTTGGCTTCTTATTCGCCAGATTCCTGTTAAAATTTCCATTCCACCTAAATGGCGCATTAGTTACATTCTGACACCTGTACGTTAGGCTAATGCGAACCTCAAAATGTTTGCCATTCCTGTATGCCTGCTGCCTCAAAAACAACATCGGCTACTTTAGATGTGACAGTGGGAGGTGATGGAGGGACGGCTGTGTTTTCTTTTTTATTTGAAACATGACTCAAACATCTCTGACTCTGGATGTTGTTAGCTTATTTTGCAATTCATACACAAGTTTCAACCGGAGTATTGTCAACTGCTGTATCCGAGAACTGCCATTCAGTACTGTCTTATGGGTTGGTCAGACACTAGAGGGCACACTCGAGCGAGTCTGAATTGACTGAGTTCCTATGGAGATTTAGTGCAAAACCATAACTTGTAAACGGCTACTAATTTTTATACAGATAAGCGAACTTGTTTCCTCAACACGGACAAGCATCCGATATTTGAATACTGTTGTCTTAAAACCCAAAACCTATTTACTGAGTATTCGGTGAGTTTCAGTGCTTTCTGATGCAGTCTATTCTTCTACTTTACAAATTTAAAAATAGATTTAACTAAGGCCTCTAACCTTTTAGCTCCTCTCACCCCCATTTATTGAAGACTCTATAGTGCCCTCTAGCATTTTACTGTCAGGTTTTGGTACAACGGGAGAAATAGGAAGTGGCCAGGATCTGGTAACACATCGGATCCGCCAAAAGGAAGCAGCATTATTACTGCCAGAGTTTCAGCTCCACAGTGCTGCCTCAGCCTGTTATATACAGAGAATCTAAGCATAAGCATTCAGACATAATTCACATCATCAGCAGTTTATTTCTGATGTCAGAGACATTCATTTAAATAAAGCAGTAAAGCGGTTACTGAAGTCAGAAGTAATTTACTATGCATTTATTTACATTCTCAAAATGGTAGTTACTGGCAAATGTTCTCTGTGAAGGATGTGTTCATTTAATTTCACTTATATGTATGTAGCTGAAGTTGTGAAGCCTCCCAAATGTTCCTTTTTAGCTTTAATTGAGTGTTTTTTCCCCATTTATAAATTATTTTTCTGCAATATTCCTCTCTCAGGGACCACCAGGTCCAACAGGAGAAGACGGACCTCAAGGAAAGGACGGCCCAAAGGTCAGTAACCATCACCTGAATTCATGCGATTATTGGGTAGGCTCTTACGCTCATGTTACATGCTTACCTCGCTCCTGTCCCACCTCAGGGGGAACCAGGTGACCGTGGACCAATGGGAGAGCCTGGAGAAAGGGGAGAGGTCGGTGACCCTGGACCTCCAGGACCTCCCGGAGAACCTGGTGTAAAAGGATTCCCGGTGAGTGTGTGATGAAGCATTTATCTGTATGAATGCTGAGATATATCTCATCTGTTCTTCTATATTGGTATTGGTATCACATAACAATATTGATTTGATGATACGTAATAAAAATGTAATTAACTGCACTGTTTGTCATTTCCTTCAGGTTGTTTCAAACAGTTCAGTTTGAATATACTTAAAAAGTAAATATTAAGTTTGTCATATTATTGTATTTTATCAGTACCATTAGTTTGAGAGATGGTTTAATATACTCTTATGAGATATTACATGTTAAATGACACATATTAAATGTAAGACTTACTATATGTATTATGGAAAACATACAAATGTTCAATGCGTTCCAGAATTAATAGACTCTATTATCTTGCAGTTTTCCTGTTCTGGAAAAATGGTTGCATAATGCTAGTTGACTCTTGTCATAACAATACGTTAGACTGAACTTGCCCGTGCTTGCTTTGGATACAGGTGTCTGCCAAATGAATACATACAAATGTAGCTTTAGTAGCAAACATGTGTATCTCTCCATTAGGGACCAGAAGGAAAACAAGGGCTGCCTGGCAGCCGCGGCCGTCATGGAAAGAAGGTAAGAGACTGTTTTGTAATGTGAAGATCAGCCAGGTTCTTCAGCAAATTCATCACTGACAACTCAGCTTACAAACACAAAGCATAGAAAAGCCCAGTCCGTAATTTTTATTGCATAGGTAGTCATGGCAACATACACGAGTTAATGCACATGTTTACAGGTACTAATAACATTTCAAAAGTAGTAGATTTCTATTATTTAGAGAAATAAATAGAAAAATACTGGCCCTTGAACTGCACCCTGTGGTACTCCTAAAATTGTTTACTGAAGAACAAAAAATATATACATGAACAGATGATATTACATTACAAGTTTATCTTTCAGTTTACTTACTTTTGTAGCTGTTGATATAATATATTTTATTTATGCAGGAATTATGTACACATTTGAATAAAAACTCAGTGCACCACTTTTTAAAGCTTGTGTTGCTGTTGTTTTGTGTCAGGGTGATCGAGGCGCCCCGGGTCAGCCGGGTGAGCCGGGATCTCATGGGGAAATCGGACAGACTGGCGAGAGAGGACTGAAAGGAGCTCGTGGGACCAGAGGACCACAGGTTAGCACCTTCATTTTAACTCTTATCTCACCTGCTCTTTCTTTCTCTCATAGTGTCCCTCTCAAGGTTCTCACTAGCAAAAGTCTTTATTGGCACAGAAGAATGTTGGTGGTATTTGGGTTCGGTACAGCTCTGTGGTGTATAAGTGCACAATAAACAGGAAGGTAGACAGTAAACCACAAGACAAGGCAACCGGTAAAAAAACCAAAAGACATTACTCCACATCAAGATTACGAATAATAACACGAGATGTCGAGTTGTAACATTATGAAGACAAAATAGTGTAGCATAGTATGTGCAAACTTTAGTGCAAATATAGCAGAATACAGTGGTGAATATTGATTAGTCTGGGGCCAATAATTGGTAATTGATCGTTTAAATAAGTGCTGATATTGTGTGAATGATCATTCTTTCGTTCTCTTTCACATGCCATGTAGTCTTTGTACAATCCCTCTAATCTATGGTTTGTTCAAAAATGTATACAATAGAAAAGATTGCACCTAATTATAGGCTGTACAAACAGGCATACATACACTGAATGCCACTTGGAAAGATTCTCAGTTTGGCCAAGAACACTGGGGTACATGCAAATAAAACAAAACTCCAGAACATCAGATCTGCACTCTAGTAAGGTGTAAAATGGACAGAATGAACATGGAGAACCACTTGATGTAAACAGTGTTACGTGCAGTCTGTGCGGATCATAGTTCTTGCTATAAATGATAGGGTAACATAGGAAAGTGCAAGCATAAGGTAAGCTCTGTAATACTCGTGTGCTACGTTCACTGATAATCGTTTAAGTTTACATTATCATCCAAGCTTAATATTAAGAGTTTGCTTATACTCAAATAAACTTTTCAGGGATTTTTACTTTCCTTAGTATGTTTGAATTATAATACCTTTACTAAAGTATCTATTTCAGGAAAGTAAACATTTTACTCAGTTCTATATTAGTAATTAACATTGAGTCACAAATTCCTTTTTTCTGTTATAATTTTATTCTCTTACACTGGTAAGTTGGGAGTACATCAAAAAAGAAAAATATAGTCTAACCTACTTCAGTTCCTATGCTGGTAGTAGCTGGATGTACTAAGACATTCTATTGCGGTTCTTGAAGCTACTCAGTACTTAAGTAGTTTTTTGAGCTGCTACTTTTTTCCTTTTACTCAAGTTGTTTTTTTGGAAAGGTACTTCAAAGCAATATTAATACTTTTAGAGGAGTATGTATTTAGGCTACTCTACTCACCTCTGGTAGTAAAATATCTGTAAACGTTACAAAAATGTAGCAGCTCTCTTCATCTTTCTCAGTCTTCATGCCTTTTTTCATCTCTCAACTTTTTGTTTCTCCACCTTTTTTCACTGATATAAGAGTCTTTACTCTGCTGTTCTCAGGGCCAGAAGCTAACTGCAGTAATGTTCTCTCGTTTAGCAGCAGATCTGAGAATTGATTTTGGAGAAATTGATCATTAGTTTGCCTATTAAGTTCATTTATTGCTGTTAAACTGTAGAAAAGCCAGAAAAAGAAAGAGGGATTTGTTGCAGGCTGGAACTAAGTAATGTCTTGGCCAGCTTTACTAAAATACACTCATAATGAATGCTGTCCTTTGCTTGGCAGTAAAGTGAAGTAGCAGTTGTCCCAGGCTGTCTTGCAGGCCATTACACTTGACCTGACAAGAGGAAAGCCAGGGCTTTAGACACAACAGTCCTGCTGAACTCTGGCTGCTAAAATCCAGCCAGTCTAAACATTAGCGGTGTTGGGACCGGAATCAAAGGCTCCTAATGGGGTATTAGGCTTTTCTTTTCCTCAGTAAATCCACTAAGGATTGTTAGCAGCCCAGGTGTTAATCCTTTTCTTCTGTACACAGTGATTAACCACCCACTACTCCAGTGGCCTGAGGACAGACCATGTGAGCTGAAGGTGGGAGGGTTGGGGACAAACAGCAGAGCTCAATGATATGAAAATATGAAAAATCTTACTGTGTATATGTTGTTATATATTGTGATTGCCGTATACCTTGAAACAGAGATGGGGCACATATTGACTGACACCTCAGCCCAGACTAGCCCTTGAATGCATCACAACATAAAATGATTGGTTAGATCTAATGTCATTGCTAATCTAGCAGAATTATGAAACACTTGTTTTTAGAAAGTTATAAACAATAATGATATTACTGTCAGACTGTATAAACTACACACACTATAGATTCATACTGGATTAAAATCGCTCCACAATTATTACTGTCAGACTGTATAAACTACACACACTATAGATTCATACTGGATAAAAATCGCTCCACAATTATTACTGTCAGACTGTTAAACTACACACACTATAGATTCATACTGGATTAAAATCGCTCCACAATTATTACAGTCAGACTGTATAAACTACACACACTATAGATTCATACTGGATTAAAATCGCTCCACAATTATTACTGTCAGACTGTTAAACTACACACACTGCAGATTCATACTGGATTAAAATCGCTCCACAATTATTACTGTCAGACTGTATAAACTACACACACTGCAGATTCATACTGGATTAAAATCGCTCCACAATTATTACTGTCAGACTGTTAAACTACACACACTATAGATTCATACTGGATTAAAATCACTCCACAATTATCACTGTCAGACTGTATAAACTACACACACTATAGATTCATACTGGATTAAAATCGCTCCACAATTATTACTGTCAGACTGTATAAACTACACACACTATAGATTCATACTGGATTAAAATCGCTCCACAATTATTACTGTCAGACTGTATAAACTACACACACTATAGATTCATACTGGATTAAAATCACTCCACAATTATTACTGTCAGACTGTATAAACTACACACACTGCAGATTCACACCAGATTAAAATCACTCCATAATTATTATACTGTTGCAGTTTTTCAGAATGGTGAAGGCCGGTATTGTTATGACAAATAACAAACGAGGTATTTTTCCAGCCCTGTGTGAGTTTTTCCAGCAGAAAGCAGTAATTTTTTCTGTGAAGCTGTTTTGAAGCTGCGCTGAGATGATGTATAGGAGAAATTTCTCCAAATGCTTCTGGAGCCCAAGAGACTCGAGCTGACTACACGCTGTTTTTAACAAATCTGTTCAGGTGGCAGTGAAGAGTTCTGTGCCAAATACAAACTCTGTGTTTTGTCCATTACTTTCAGGGTCAACCAGGAGTTATGGGGCCGCAGGGGGAGCCGGGAATGGAAGGGTACACTGTGAGTTACTCTTGCTTCCATTTAAAACACAAACACACACACACACACACACACACACACACACACAGTTAAACATTTACGTGTATTCTCTCCATTCGCATGAAGAGCCTGAGGGAGTTCCTGCGCTGCAGATTGATAAAACAGAGACGCTGAAAAACAGAAAAACATTTTTCTCCATAATTCATAGCAAACACACAAGTCCATCAGCAGGCCCACAGCACACACACACACACAGAAACACACCCTGACGTACGCTGCTCCAGCCGTAGACTCTTCGTATATCACCGTCAGATAATGAAGCTTCATCCTCGCTCAGTGAGACAGTGTCGCAGTCTGACTCTTGGCTCTGGAAGATATAAAGGGAGCCAGTTCTTTACAACTTATCCTGTTACATCTTGGCTTCTGTCGGGGTTTATATAGTACTCTTACTGTTTCATAGCAGTTTCAGTGATTTAAGCCAATCCAGAAGCCAGTAGGATTAAATGACTTTTGGACAGCCTGGTCCTGTTCATCTCCTACACGGTCAATAAAATACCTAGTAGTGCTTTGGCTGGGTTTTTTCTTTTAGTGAGTGGATCTTCACTGTAAAACATTAATGCGCAGAATGTGCTGGATTCAGATGTGTACGTTAGGGACGATTCTCAGTTTGAAAGTCTTGAAGGTTTAAAAAATTGAATAGTAGATTAAGGTGATTGATATGCAGATGAGCTGCTCTGTAATGTTATACATTCTCATGTTTAAGCACAGATGACAGTACACTGTAGAGGGCATTGAGGAGTCTACGTTTTATGTTTCTTATCTGTTTATTCCAAAGAAGTAAGTGTCCAGCTAAAGGCTACCGTCACGCTAGAGGAGAAGCGCTGCGCTGTGCCACAGTATCTCTGGCACTGGGTAGCAGAAGATACAAAGCACAGGTGTAGCTGATAGAAACCGTCAGAAAAGTGCTGACGTCAGATAAAAACGGAAGCTGAAGTTAATTTACGCTACATTCATTTTGATTAAAACTTTCGAAGTCATTCAGTTCATTTCCGTGTTTAGTATCAGCTCACTCTTCACGTACTCACTGGCTTTGAGCTGAAAGTTATGAGGTGAACTACGATGGCATTTCTCAGTTAACAGTTAGCATTTAGACTTTAGATTGACTGCCTTTCTCCATGTAGTTTCAAGTCCCATATCGTCTGCTATGTTTTCGTAGTGTTACAGAGATGCTGAGTGGTGCCTTTTCAACACTGCATGCTGTGTTTTGTCCACCGAATGCATCCCATACCTTAACTTAAGAGTTCTAAGAGTGTAGTATTTTTTGAAGTTCAAATTTCAGGTTTGACTGAAATACCCATCCCTACTGTACATAAACACCATGTAGAAGTGATATAGACATTTTTTCAGCTTGTGCAAATTGTCCAGTGATTTTTTAGCCTCTTTCCCTTTGGGTCACTTCTACCAGAAATCGTCTCAGTATCTCCAGGATTCAACCTTACCTTCTTACCAATAAGTGAACACTGGTGTAAACAAAGTAACCCACATCCTTGAATGTGCATCAACCCCCTTCAGTGTAATATACTACAGGTATCTGTGGTATTTGCCACTTGCTTGTACAGTCATACGAGTATATGCAAAATTTGTGTGTCTGTGGTCAGATTACAGTTTTGTTTGATTTTCTGAAAATAAGAAGTGAAAATAAGTTGAAATGTCCTCTACAGAGACACACTTCTGCGCATTTTAATGTACAATTGCTGCTTATTTGCTGAATTTAACACATGTTTTTTTTCCAATATGTTAAACTCATAGATAAATACATCAATAGAATAAATACATAATACATACATAAATACAAATTGTGCAATAAAATTTGCAGAAAAGTGCTATATTTAAGTTTGTTCCCTGTAAACGATGTTTTTTTCGCTGAGAAAATTCACAAAACGTAATTTGACAGAGGGCGTTCAAACTTTCATACACAACTGTATGCTGTTCTGTTGTTTTGTAAAGTTCTGGTGAGTGTAAATATAGTAGTTTATGTGTGCTGAGTTATAACATCTTAAAAAACCTTTTGGTTTTTGGTTTTTGGAATTTGGTTCGGGGCAGTGAATTTTCAGGTCGCTTGCCCAACTGGCCAAGTTGGCAGAAAAGTTAACATTAAACCCTGTAATAATAATAATAATAATGATAATAATAATAATAATAATAATAGTAGCATTAATAATAGCAACTCAAATGAGTGACTGAAGCTACGACAAAGCAAAGGGCACATGTTTATAATCTTGTGTTTTTTCCTCCGAAGTCTACTTAATGTCATTTATGTACCAAAATTTAGAATTAAACAGTCTGTTTTTTACTGTCCCTTTAAGACTGATACACAAATAAGCTCTGTTCTGATTGTCTCTCCTATATTGTGTATATAAGTCCAGACCGAGATCTTTAGGGTGGTAGGAAATGGAAATTAAGCTTTAAGTAAATTAAGTACATTTCAGCTGCTTCTTTCAGTTTTGTGGAATCTATGGAAAGCTACAATGATCCATTTGTTTTCCACTCCAGTAACTCTGCTACACACTGTAGGACTGCAGGAACAACATCACTTCCATGGGAGTGGGTGAAGATAAACTACGATAGACTAGTGGGCAGTCGTATTTAAATGTGGTCAGGGCTTTATGAACTGGCTAGTGAACGTTTAGCTTACCTTTCATTTAAAACATCTAAAACCTCTTTCATAACCTCGTTTATGTGAAGCAAAGCAAGGAAAATGTGGTTTTCCATGATATGGGCCTTTTAAGCTGTGCATATAGCTGGAAGACTTAGTTGCTGACTTGTTTTAATGCACATACATTCACATCCACACAGTGCATGTCTATCTGCACGTGTGCACAAACTCATACACCCGTATAGTAGCCTTATAAGAATTGCTGTGTATCTAACCGGGTCGCCTACAGCTTTGTTGTAGATACCTGACTCAGAGCACACATACCACAGCCTCTGATAAAACAGCCCCAAATGCGGCGTTTAACTGCAGGCTACTGTAACTGAGTCTGATCTTCATTCTTCTGTGTGTCAGCCCTTCTCTTCTTTCATTTGCCCCCATCATTCATTTCTTCACCCTGAGCTGCAGGGCCCTGAATCTGAAAGGATTACATACCAGTGATTGAAGAGACAGCATATATAAGTCACGCACACATTCCCATAGAAACGCACTCTACATGCACATACATGCAGCAGCCGCACTCACTCCTGCAGTTCATTCGCATCCACTCTCTCACTGTTTGGCTGATTCTTTTCTCTTTCTCTGTTTGACATTAGGGTCACGTTGGCAAGCCTGGTCCACCTGGACCTCCAGGACCAAAAGGTGAAAAGGTAAGTAGTAAAACGTCTTGTCACCCTGTCTATTTGTTATTGTACAATCAATTACATAATTGGTGTGGTGAGCGGGAGTCGGCAGGATGAGTCCCCTGGGTAGCTTTATTTAGGGGCTTCCAGCACTGAGGGTCAGATGTATGTATGAGCACAGGTACAGTGCAGAATGTGCCTTAATGTGACCACGGTATTCGCCCACAATGTGTGATTTACCAAGCCTGGGCCTTATCGCACACTGTGAGTAGCCCCAACCACTAACTGCGGGGTTTACAAGAAGCAGTGAAATAATGATGCGATCGACACGTTTATCGTGTTAATAAATGATGCACTTTCCCACCAAAACATTCTACAGGCATGTTATTTCACAGGTAAGAAGAGGCTAAGAAGTCTGTGAAATGATAACACTTTCTTGTATCCGTATCGTCATATTTTCTCCCACGTTATTATGTACACAGACATCTGAGCCCAAGAGTTAGACCAGTTATTCTGATGGTAAACATTATTTCAGCCATATGTGCAAAATGGATATGTGTGAGGATAAGAAGAGCATTTTCCATTTTACCATAAAAGGGAAATCGTGACAGCAACGGTTAGTTAAGGAATGAATAATGTGCCTCCATTGAAGTTCAATATCAAAAAAATCACAAAAAAGTTCTTCCTCTGCTTACAAAGAAAAATCTGGTATGAATTGAAAGTTTACAATCTACTCTTTCCACATAGTTTCTCCTCCTGTTTCTATGATCTATCAGTGAAAATGTAAGAAGGAAGTGTTTCTAAGTAAACCTCATGGGGGAGCTGGCTGAGCTAACTCAGGCAGATTATGTATAATTTCCTTCTCAGCCTCATTATTGTTTGTTGTAGCGCTACATTCTGATTACTTCCGTGTGTTTATTTTCTCAGGGTTACCCGGGAGAGGACAACAAAACTCCAGGACCCCCGGGGCCCTTAGGTGAACCAGTAGGTCTAGAGCTCTTTACACGTCCTCTTTCTGCCCTCATTACTGACATAATCAATCATTATACATTTCCTTCTCATTGTACTTACATAATCAGTCATAATACACCTCCTCTTTCTGCCCACTGACATAACCAGTCATAATTCACCTCCTTCTCTTGCTCTCTGTGCTGATATAACACATCATAACACTGGAGCTGTACACTGGTTGTATAACTTTACACTGGTTTGCACCTTACAGGTGGGATTGTCAATTTTGGCCAACGTTACCTAAAGCTACCTAAAGCCCCCCCCTTCAGTGTTCTCTTCAAAGCCCCACCCCCAAAACATATGAACGTCTGCTGATTAGTCTTTAACGCCTGAATACTGGTGCTAACCCAGCTGTTACTGATTGACCCAAATGATGACACAAGCGGACGTCAGCCCAGCTGATTAGTTAACTAATGTTAAGTGCTAGCTAACTAGTTAACACTGCCCTTGTTGACTCCCACAAGGTCCAGAGCCCAGATGTGCTATGCAGAGTAAACACCTGCCTAGCAGATATGCACTCTTAAAACTAAAGGTTCTTAAATGGTTCTTGGCTTGGAATGTGTAGAGCCTTTGCATTATGTGAAGGTTCTTTGAACATTTGACTCGTATCACACTTACAAAAGTGGCTCTTTAAAGAACCACACATCTGGTCCTTTAAGGAACCAGAAGTGGTTCTTTTCTGGATTTGCTTAAAGGAACCCTTTTTGGGTCTATTTGAAACCTCTACATTTAAGAGAGTAGAGCGAAGTCGGCATCAAGCTTTACGGCTTTCTGCTGTTGGAATTGGCCTTTATGAGAACTCTGGTTTGTAGCTTACTCGCTGTAAGGCTACAGCTCCTCGCTATGTGCTGCTCTGATCATATATTTCATTAACATTTGCCAGAATGTGAGGATAATTTAGTACAACATTATGAAATATTCAATAAAATGTTTAACTCCACCTTTAAATGGAAGCTTTTGTTTTGCCCCATGTATGTTATTTAGCACCTGTTTTTAGGTGGTACATCATATTAATAAATAAATGCTGAGTCTCCCGTTATGAGCGATTTGACTGATTGATCAGTTGGGGCAGCTCTACATCATACACCTTTCCTTTATACTCTCCTCCCTGATACAGCCAGTCATAGTGGTTAAAACGGTTCTGTCTGTCTGTGTGTGGGCAGGGTCCTCCAGGTGAGAGGGGAGAGCGAGGAGAACCAGGACATGACGGATATCCAGTGAGTTCCATACATTAATACATTAATAGGAAATTCCACCAAATCAAAATTTCTTTGTGGTTAAATGTTTAAGATGTAAACAAAGTCATTAGAGTGGTTTGGTGTGAAATGGTTCATTGTAGAGAAGCTTAGATTTCTTTACAGTGGTGGTGATGGGAACCAGATGTCTGAAGAGTTTAATGCCCCTAAAAGTTCCCTCACAGAAAGTTATTACATGAAGTGGTTATGAATACACCGACTGACGCCTGAGATATTATTTTACTGTAGTTTGAGAAGGTTTTGGCTTAAAATGCAGAGACATGCATGCAGGGCACTGTAAGGCACCTAAGCATTGTTTAAAACCATTTATCTGCCTGTAAAAAACACCATATATCATGAGAATAGATGCAAATACACATAAAAACAGCTAGAAGTAAGAAGATTTTTTTTATTTTGATAAAAGTGGTTGATTTCTTGTGAACAAATAAACGGTCATTTGCACAAACAAATAGCTTTTTAACTCTAATTTCCTCAGGTGCATAGTACTGTGTTTTTCAGATTTGCCATTGTCAGCATTACAGAGTGTAGATTCACTGATCATTTTGGAGGTAAATATATTTGCATAGTAGGCATTGTGACATCTGGTTCCTGTCACCACCACTGTAAAGAAAATAGAGTCAGTAAGTTTCAATGAACCGTCTCACATTGAAAATTCACATGCATGAAAGATGGAAGCATTTTTTCTATGCACATAATCCATAAACTGCATGTTTAGTCTTATATGCTAATTTAGTAACACCTGATTTGTGCCTGAAACGGTTTAGTAGATCGGACCCTCACTGTTTACGTGTGTGTCCCTCATTTTGCTGCTTGTGGAGTTCTATAATATTCTGAGATGATGTGCCTGTAGTGGTCCTCTATAACAGCTGTCACTGGACGTCCTTCACTTAAACTTCTATTGGAACCTTTTAATCAACACTTTGGCTCGTCTTCAATGCCCAGATTAATCAGAGTCAGATATGAAGCAGGATATTAGAGTCAGCCTCAGTTACAGGCTGATTAAGGTGGTCTTTTTATCCTCCTCCTGTAACGTAGCCAAGACCTGAGAGGGCTTTTCAGTATTAATGTGCGTCTTTGTGTTTCAGGGTCACATTGGGGTCCCTGGTGCTCGAGGGCCGATGGGCCAGCAGGGGCCACCGGTGAGTTCTCTAACTTACTGTAGCTGTTTACAAAGTGATATGCAGACGTATGCAAAAGTTTGGGCGCCCCTTGTCAAATTCCACGTTTTGTTGATTTTCTACGTGAAAAGAAGTGAACAGAAGTTCTGCACATTTGAATTTACAGTTACTGTTTGTTAGTTGAATTTAACAGTAGGGAAAAAATGTAACATAAAATGTCATATGTGCAAAAGTTATGGCACATTTTGTATTTTATGTTCTGTTTTTTCGAATGTGTTAAACTCAGCAAGCAAATCTGATGTCATATTTAAACATCATCTATATCATCCAATATCACATAGAAACCTGTATGATGGTTTGTTGTGCATTATGATGGCCTTTTTTCAACAACTTTTTCTCAGTATACAGTATGCATTACAGTATTTTTCAGAGGTTAAATCGTACGGCCACCTTTAAAAGTGTTATCAAAAACTATGACTGCTGTGCTCTCTTAGTAAATCCAACTAAGCAGGAATAATTTTGCCTTCTTTGTAATGAAGTTGGCCAGTTTGTTGGCCCTCTTTGTAATCACAGTTGATCAGTGCTCCTGAGTCCCAATGATGTCCACAGTATGCTCAGAAAAGCGTGCTGTGCTGTCTTTTATCACAGAAATGATAAATATCATCGTATTGCCCAGCTCTAAATGACTTCTAAAAAGATTGCTAATAACTGTTAAATAAGATCGGGTGACTGTCTTTAGTACAAGGCTAAAGATGAAAGCAGTAACGTCTGTAAATATCTGTGTTATTTTGTAGGGTTCTCCTGGAGCGCCTGGAGAAACAGGACCCAAAGGAGAGAAAGGAACTCAGGTGTGTTTCCTGTCTGTCTGTGTTCTCTTTACAGAACTACAGGCTGGATTTTATCTCACCTTTCCATCTCCCTCTGTGTAAATCTGAGAGGGGCTGACAGACGTTTTTACAGAATCACCCATAAATTCCTGTTGTCAGTGAGCTGATCAAGTTAATCCAAATCAAACCAAACCAAACAGCGCCTCTCACTGCAGAGTGAATGAGCATAAACCCACATCAGTCATCAGACTCACCTGCCTTTACCTGCTCAACTGAGAGAGACAGAGGGAGAGAGACAGAGACACAGAGGGAGATGAAAGTGAAAGAGACAGATGAGTGAAAGAAAGAAAGTGGGAGGGGAAAATAGGTTGGGGAAAAAGAGAGATAGAGACATTAAAGTGAAAGAGATACAGATAAGAGAAAGAAAGAAAGTGTGAGGAGAAAGACAGAGAGAATGAGAGATGAGAAAGAAAGAACTAAGAAAGAAAGGGAGAAATAGGAGAGAGATGGGACGACAGAGAAAGGGAAAGAGATGAGGAGGAGAGAAATTAGAGAGAGATGGAAAAGTAAGAAAGAGGCAGATGACAGAAAGAGAGACAGGGAGAAATATATATCAAGACAAATAGAGAGGCAGTGAAGAAAGAGAGATTAAAAAGAGATGATTAAGTGAGAGAGAGAAAGAAAATGTGAGACATGAGAAGGAAGTGTGTGTGAAAGAGAAAGAGAGAGAGAGAGAGAGAGAGAGAGTAGAGGAGTCCAGAACACTTGATGTGTTTTTCAGCTGCCCATCTTCAAATCAGCAAATGAGTTCAGAAGAAATTCTTTATAAGTCAAACATGGAGTGAAGCCGTGACCTCATACCTCTCATAATGAGCTGGAAGGAGAGAGAGAAAAGTGGGGCGGGGGGTGGTGGTGGGGGGGTGACGAGCTTCATAGGCTGAGGAGAAGAGTGCAGTAGAGAAGGAGGGAGAAGAAAAGGGAGGCTCAGTTTTTTCTTTTTTTGTGAATCTCTCTGCTCGGCCACCCAGAAAGACTCTAATAGGATTCTCTACATCAAAGGGTTCTTGTGAATTTCTCAGCTGGCTCTGTTTTCTCTCTGTCCATGTGCCAAAGCTGCGCTCCAACAGCACGTTCACCACTCACACTGCCGCTTCTCTCCAAGACCAGAGAAAAGGCCTCACGCTCAGTTTATCTCTCTGTCCATTACCACATGCAGAGCTGATAGAACAAAGCAGAAGATCCTGATAAACCAGCACCGTCGTAAGAAAACCTCGTATCTCTGAGACGGTAACTTCATAGAAGGGAGAAACAGCAGTGAGGAACCTTCAGGGCTGGACTGGTAGATGTGTTAGATCAGCATAATTAGGAACTGATAGTGCAATCATCCAGTCACGGTTTGTGGGACCAACATGCAGCTAAAACACACAAAAAAGTTGCGGAGCTGAAGTCAGATTTTCATTCATCAGCTTCTTGTTCCCGTTCCACCTTAAATGGTGCAGCAGTTACATTCTGGCGCCTCAGGCACCGTTTAAGGTGGAACGGGACAATTCGAACAAGACGTTGGCAAATGAGAAGCTGACTTCAGCCTCGTAAAAACACATTTTACAAGAAACTGTTCTACTTTTGTGGAAAAGTTTCCTGCCGGAGATGCGGGAAAAGCGGCTATAGCTGAGCTAAAGCTTAAAGCAGAGCAAAAGTAAGTCTGCATTATTTTTAGCCTACACTACAGCATCAGCACATACTGAGACATATTTACAGCCACGATGGTAAAATGGACTCAAAATGTTGTGGCTCCCATGGTGGATTGATTTTTGTGGAAAGGACAAAATGGTTCTTCTTAACATTTGGGTTGCCGACCTCTGATCTAGACCTTCTGGAAGTTCTAGACTGAATTTCTCATGGTTCCCTACTTCCTATATAGTCATGAAACTATGGCTTTCTACACCCAAATAGTGAACTAAATGTTAGTTTGGGAGTTTGGCTGAATATTAATAACCTTCTGTTAGACATATAATGCATTTGGGTGTAAAAGCTTTTTTTTTCACAGCCTGTATGGTGCGCTACACAGAGAGCCCTCTGAGATTCAGCCTTACCCCTAACTCTGAGGCCACCCCTGACTCTGAACATGAGCCACAGTCTAACCAGGTTTCAGTCGGGTATTAGGAAGGGAAAACAGCAGCGAGTCTACGCCAGGACTCTTCACTGGAAATAACACTTTAATGTCTGTTACAAGCTTTAATTAAAACATATCAAGTGTCGTTTACAAGCTTCCAGTGTCCAGGTTTAATTTAGAACAGCCAAAACGGTTAGCTTAGCACTAAGGTGACACCAGATTTCTACTAGTCCAGTTTTCATGAGATATTCACACAGTGTAAAGGGCAGCTAAATCTAGATCTAACTGTGTGTGTGTGTGTGTGTGTCTTTTTTAGGGACTGCCAGGAAAAAAAGGTGCTAGGGGTCTTACAGGTTCACCTGGACTAGAGGTAATCAACACACACTCACCTGCCATGGAGCAGTTTCCCCACCAAAAGACCTGATTCTGACCTCAATCTCAATACACTCTGAAATTACTCAGTATCTACTAGAAATTACTCAGTATCTACCGTGAATTATTCAGTATTTTCTACAAGTGATCAGTTACTACTATAAAATATTCAGCATCTCCTATGAATTCAGTATCTACTATGAATTATTCAGTATCTACTATGAATTATTCAGCATCTCCTATGAATTCAGTATCTACTATGAATTATTCAGTATCTACTATAAATTACTCAGGATGTACTATGAATTATTCAGTATCTACTTTGAAATTAATGTCGAAGTTCTGTAGTTTTGAGAGTGAGAAACGTGTGGACCCTCATACAGAGTTTAAGTGGTTAATTTTATATTTTGTGTTCTAGGGGCCTGCTGGTTTGCCTGGGCCCAAAGGGATGATGGGATATCCTGGATCTGATGGTCCTCCTGGTTTGCCAGGATTACCAGGACTGCCAGGCCTGATCGGCCGCACAGTGAGTCTCTCTCTCTCTCTCTCTCTCTCTCTCTCTCTCTCTCTCTCTCTCTTTCTTTAACTACACCTCTCTCTCACACAAACACAGACACGTACAGCTGTGTGTGGTTTATTTCATGCTGCTTTGTTGATAATGGCTTAATTTTCAGCATCGTTAAGTCCAGTGGTGGATAACTAGTTGCATTCATGGTTTTGTAGCCTTTAAACTCTCAGCACACTCTTCTTCTGCCTCCCGCCCATGTTTGAAGTGGGTGTTTTAGAGTGAATGGGTGATTATATAACTGTGACAGTGTGATGGAAAGTCATGTTGAGTGATGGAGTTTTGAGGAAACTCACAGCTGGATAGGTTTACCGTCCACTGCTGGCACAGCATCACTCTTAACTGAGAACCAGACCATTAACCTCATCCTAACAAAGGCCTAATGGAAGATCATGAAACCCCCTGATTACAGTCATCTGCCCTTAGCTTTTCAGAGTTAACTAAAGCCCTATTTGAGCTGGATTAGTGTGAATCATTCTTACAGCCTGGCAGTAATAACTGTGGCGTGAATGAGTGATGTACAGCAGACTCCTGGGTCTAAAGTACGGCTGCACAACATATCGTTTCTTAATCGTATCACAATATTGACCTTACTGATATTTACATTATTTACAGTACAGTAATTTTACAGCACTGCTGCCACCATCAGGTGAAAGGATAAACTGCAGTGCACTGGCTGGCGGGCCACAAATTCTAAAACAGAAGCCACGGGCCAATTAAAATCTGTCTGTGGGCCACCAGACGTGTCAAACTGTGACATTCCTCTTAATGAGAATTTTGCATAAAACTGCACATATAAATTAGCCCTTTATCGAATCTCAATGTTTTGTTATATATTGTGAGCATATTGATCGATAACTGATGCTCCAGATGAGTTTCTGGTGATTTTGATGAATCAGAAGCGCCACGTGACCAAAAAGTGTAGATTATTTCAGTGATAATAGTGCAGGATGATCTTTAACCATGTCACATATGAACAGGAGAGAGACAGATTACTGAGTCCACATGTTTCATACAGAGAGGTGTCTGTGTGTTTGTCTTGGCGTCGGGACCCCAGCTGTCAAGTGTGTCAAATCTGTATATATGCCGTAGGCAAAACACACCTCACACACACACACACACACACACACACACACGTTACAACAAACACCACACACTACTGGTTTCATTTCTCTTTCTCTCTGTTTCTTTCTCTCTCTCTCGCTCTCTTTAAGTTCAGTCCTAAATATATTTATGTTTTACTGACGCGGCTGTATTCAGTGGTGTTATTACTCAATATTACTCAATAAACAAATAATCACATCACAAACACAAACAAAGTTGAACACTTCAATAGGGTAGTACAGTGTAGTTAAACTACACTGTAATGAAGCCTTTGTTTCTGCTTTAGAGCAAACTCTCTCTCTCTCTCTCTCTCTCTCTCTCTCTCTCTCTCTCTCTCTCTCTCTCTCTCTCTCTCTCCCTCCCTCCTCTCGCTCTCCTTCTCTTTCTTTCTCTGAGACTGTATAGGTCAGGGGTGTCCAAACTTTTGAGGGGCCAGATCGGACCCTTTCAAAATCCCTGGGGTTCAAAACTATTATTCACAAATGATGCAAAATATCAAGTCTTCAAAACATGAAAAATACAACCATGTAGAGCAAAAGATCGACTCGAGCCTGTTGCTGGTGACCCATTCTGAGAGTTTGGCGATGATCCCGTAAACACGTATAAATCTGTCACCAGAGGAGTTACGACACGTACATGTTCACGCTGGTCATAGTGAAACATATCAGCGTGTAGAATCAGAGCTTTCTGTCAGCTGCTGTGTTTTCTCATCACTGTATACAAGTGCCTGAGGTTTCATTCATTGTTGGATCGCTCATTCAGAGTAATTTGAATCAGTAAGCGCTTATAACAAATTATCAATTTGATTATTCAGTGTAACAACAAGAGGTAACTAATGTAGTAAGTGTGTTCTTATAAATGGGTTTACTTGTTCAGAAATGTGATATGAAATCTGGGTGGACCTCTAAATATTTATGTCCATGCTTTGTTTCAGGTCTATTGATAGTCTGCTGATGTATTGACACACTCATTTATTTTGCCTCTGAAAGAAAAAGGATTTCTATCTCGCCAAAGTCGCTGGTTCAAGCGTTAAGGCTGTATTCTTGACTAAATGTCATTCAGTAGATAAAGTGCATTACACTGTAATTATACAGCACTGCTGCCATCATCAGCACTGCTGCCACCATCAGGTGAAAGGAAAAACTGCAGCGTACTGGCTGATGGGCTGCTTTAGAACAAATTCTAAAGTAGAAGCCACAGGCCCATCGAAATCTGTCTGTGAGCCACATTTGGCCTTGGGGTCGGACTTCGGACACACTGCAGTGTATAGCATCATGTCTTGTAACATCACGTAGTAGATACAGGGCAAAATGCAGCCATACTGTGCTGGATGTATCGCAGTGAGAGTGTCGATAAAAGTCAAGCTCGAGTTTATTTTTACACTCGTATAAATTCAGTGAAATAAAACGTTATCATGCTGTTTGTCTAAAAGACTGAGTGCCCCCTTCTGTGTGAATTTTAAGCCACCGGCCACATGTAGTTGTGATGTGATGATTTAGACATATCTTGGCACGAAGATAATTGATTGGTTATATGCTTCCGTGCCTGATTGGCTCCTGTGTTGATTGTGGTGCGGTTTCAGGGTCAGCGTGGTGCTCCAGGTCTAGAGGGCAGGGCGGGGCTTCCTGGTTCACGTGGTGAGCTCGGACTGCCCGGGCCGGTCGGAGAGAGAGGACCAGCTGGACTGCAGGTAAATAAAACCCAGAGAGCATCTTCTTCCACAGCATTTTGATCCTACACAGCTCTCACACTCTGTTATTGCTGCTGGAAACTTGACCAAATTGGCAAATATGTGCCTGTTTGGACAGAAATCGTCTATTATTGTCATAAGCCAATCCACATAACTTTTAGATTTGTCTTCAGGAGGTTTATATTATAGGTTTAAGTCTACGTATGGGTGATATTTCGACCTCAGACTGAGCTGTGCTGTTTTTGCAGGGTGAGAGGGGTTTGCCTGGTGAGAGAGGCACTGCGGGGGCAAAGGGTTTGGAAGGAGCTCCTGGAGACCAGGGCAAGAAGGGTGAGCCTGGCGCCAAAGGACAACCGGTGAGAGTTATTTCTGAGTACTGAATGCACAAACCAGCTGTCAGTCATCTATCAGATATCTGCCAGCTGTCAATCATCTCTAAACAGTCTTTAAAATTAGCTTTAAGAGTTTTAACAGTGTGTAAGAGATTTTTAGAAGTGAAGAGATATATTTGCAGGAAAACTGCTGCAGGACCAACAGTTTGTTGCCTTGTGTGGTCTTTCATACCAAAACAGGTCTAATATATTTTTATATCACTGGTTTTCGACTTTGATTTGTCTCTTAGACAAAAAATAGGCTGATTAATAATTCATTATCACTTCAGGGTGAATTGTGTGGTAAACTGCTGTGGGCTGAACGGGGTGATATATGAATGCATTCATGGTTGTGAAGTCATAACCACGATGAATGTAAAATGCAGCTTAATGTGGAGATGTGGACTGGGGAGTGAATTAACCATTTTGAACCAGTGTTTACACAGTATATCTACTATATCGCTGTTGTCGGAACAAAACCTCATATCTCCAAAATGAGAACTTTACAGGAGAAGGAAAAAACATACTTTACTTTTAATGTAAGTCAATGGAACCAGACTTTTTTCCAAGTTGTTTTGGGCCGTTTCTTTTGGTCGATTCATCATGAAATTTACACACAATGCAAAGGGCAACAGGTACTTTTAAATTATGCCAAAAACTAAAAAACGTTGAAAATGGAGATACGAGGTTTTCTTCCAACAACAGCGATATATATATATAGGTATATATATATATAACCTATTTTATTTAAAAAATGAAAGGAAAAAATGACATTTTTTGGCCCTTTAAATGGACTGCTGTGGCGCGCTGAAGCCTTCAAGGTCTGTATCTGGATGTCAGCACATTTGACTACAAAATACCATTTGATTTATAGCACCTGTTCTCAATCATCAGGCAGTGCTAAATATAGCAGCTCGCCTGTGGAGACAAAGCTGAAGGAAAATCCCAGTGTTCCTGCTTCTCCTCCAGCCTCAGAGAGGGGATCAGAGTGAAAACCCTGCATCTGGCTAATCTCAAAGAGCTTATGTAAGAGATGGAGAGCAGGGGGATGTAGGGACGGTGCAGGGGTCAGGGCGGGGTCAGTGCAGTGGTGAGGGTGGGAGAAGGTTTGGAGAATGTAGGGAGAACCCGGTGCTCCTGTTTCTTACATAACACAGCTGGATGTTGAAGCTGAAATGGAGCCCACATTCCAGAACTACTGACAGGTTATATCACCTTACTGCCACGCGCTCCACACTGGGGGTGTGTGTTTGGTTAAGCAGCAGGACAAGGAAGCTAAACCCGCAGAGTGCAGGCGTATTATTCAGTTATTAATCTTTAGACCTGTTATTCAGTATCTACTGTGAAACTGCTGTGTAAGACATGACAGTTATACTGACAAAGTCATGCATTGAGATCAGTTTTAGATTTGTACTTTTTTCAGTGTAAGTGAATGACTAACCGAAGCTGGGCCCAGGGTTAAAGAGGTTAACTCAGCTGTCAGTCATGTTTATGTATATGTGTGTATCTGCAGGGTGAAGTTGGAGATCCAGGCATATTAGGACTGCAGGGTTTCCCAGGACCGAAGGTCAGTTCACTTCCTCATCTTTCTCATAACTGTACACCACAGCAGCCTGAAACTCCATCACCGCTGGAAGAAACTGTCTTCCTGCTGCTGCAGCTGCCAAACTCTAAACTACAGATACGCCAATACGGATTAAGCCTTTGATGCTGATGTGAAAGAGTGGCTATTTCCACTGTTCAGTCTACTCTTCTCCAATAAGTACATGATTTCTCAATGCTGTTGTTGCATTTATTGGAAATGTAAAGAACAGCGTCTAACAAAGTCTTTTTATTGTAATAATTAGTGATTAATTTAGACAAGCTCTGCTGCCGCTGTGAAAAGTCTCCCAGCTCACAGCTCAAACTCCATCACAGGTCAAATTCTGCTTCAATAATAATGAATGTCACCAGTGAGACATTCAGTTTGATGATCAGAGATCAGTCTGATTAGTCAAGTGTTCAGCCAAAGCACCAAAAGCATGAAATAGAGCTCAATTATCATCATCATCATTATCATCGTCATCACCATCATCGTAATCGACAGCAGAAGCTGTGATCCCTCATGATCCTGTCTGCTTTAGTTTCTATGCAGATACTGTACCAGGACCTGGGCTGAGTGATTTGGGGAGAATATCTAGTTGTGATTTTCTGACCAATGTTGTGATTGTGGTTTAAATACGGTGGTTTTCTCTAAATTAAGCTTCAGACCTTTTCTTTCAGTGAGAAAATCACCACCATTCTGTGAACTAAAGGCTGAATGTAGTGTGCCAGGCTTCAGTTCCCGAGCTCTGCATTATAAGATTATATTTCCTTACTTAAGACAACTTTGAATAATGTGACACATAGTTAAACCTGCTGCCCTTGTGGTTTGAAAGCTGCACTTTCAAGATAAAATGCAAATTGTGATTTGAATTTGATTTTTCAACCCTCCCTATAAGAGACATTAGCTGGATCACTTTAGTTTAACTGGACGTTACTGAACTGGAAATTGTCATTGTCTTTATTATCTTAGGGACCGAATGGAGATTTAGGCTTTGTTGGCATTCCAGGACCCAAAGGGCCTGTGGGCACACTGGTGAGTTACAGCAATATCTGTGTTCGTCCTTTCTCTCTGTCTGTCTGTCTCTCTCCATCTCCAGCTCCATCTCCATCTTGCTTTCTTCTCTGATCACAGCTCATCTGTGTATATGTGTGTGTGTGTTTCAGGGTTTTACAGGTCCTGTTGGTCCAGGAGGAATGATTGGCCCAGAGGGGAAGCCTGTGAGTCCCTGTACGCTGCTCTTTTTGTACATAACTCTTAATATTTTGGTTTGTTTAAATAATCTACGTGTTTTCCGTGTTTTTATTTTCCCTACAGGGTCCACAGGGTCCTAAAGGCGGAAAAGGAGAAATGGTGAGGAAACGTTAATTTCTAGTTAACTTGATATTAACCTCCTGAGTGGTGCAACTGTCCAAATGTTGACCCTCTAGTCGGGAGATTAATTCACCACCTGGTGATGCCACAGCCGCCCATGGCTGGGAAGCCAAAAGAGCTTAACTGTCCTCTTTCTCTGTGGCCCTCTATTTTCCGCTGTCACTCAGCAAGATGCTAGCCAACGTGGGCGTCTGTTGGCTGAAATGACTGGACCCCCCAGCGTTTGCCTTCTAAAGCATGCCACCCGAGCAGGGGCTGCTCAGGCACGAGAGGGCCATTTGAGAGAAGCTCTCCTTTCACTTCCATTCATTTCAGGGTGTCTTTGATCCAAAAATAATTGTATCTCTATTCTGTTTTTGGTTACCATATGGCCCGTGGTGTCTTCTAGAGATACTGGACTTTTTGTTCACATCCACTGTTTTTTAATGACCGTACTGCAGATCACTTTCTTCAGCACATTCTCAAAATAGTCCTTAATAGCTCCTACAAACAGTACAATTGTTTGAAACGCACACCGGAGATTTACACCTTTAGGTGTGTTCCTGCGACCCTCTGCATGAGAAGCCAGTCAAGAGGTGACTGATGGAAAACAGCAGGATGACCGGGTCCAGTTTCTGCAAACTGTCAATTATAGAATTAGCAGCAAGCGTGTAGAAGTGTCCAGTGACAGTGTCCAGTGTTAGTGGCAGCTTGAAAAGCTTTGGTGAAGCTTCATGTGTCTCCAAGGGCACCAGTGCTCACCAACAACAGTGCAGGGAAATAAACAGCACTTAACCTTGACTTGGGTAAAGTGCACAGCTACATACCTGGCTTTGATTTAAGCCTGTAGTGCAATAGATACATGGATCTTTCTACTGAATTGGTTCAAAACACGTTTCTAATTTTTAACTGACTCGGGCTTCAGACTAAAGCCCTTTTGCTTTGAGTGACCCTGTACCTTAATTATGTTTGTTTTATTGAAATAAATGATTGAACATTTCATTTTGTCATTACCAAAATTATCATAAAGCTACCGAAACATTACCAAGTGTTTCAGTAGTGTCTGTTTACTTAATTACAGTAGAAAGTTTACTTAATTACAGAAATATGTGTTTCAGCAGAGACAAATATTAAGAATATACACACATTGTCAGATTTGGGAATCTTTTGCTTCAAATCAATGGGATCTAACTGCTCACCATGTGGCCATGAGGGACACGGATGCAGTCTCACTTCCTGCTCTAAAATGCAGGGGTGTGGCTAAAATAAGGTTCCGCCTACAGATTAAAACTCTGTGTTTTGGTAGTGACATGAAAATGTAGGACAGCATTTTTGGAATTTTTTTTTTTTTTCATTTAAAAATTAAACTCATGATAAATCTAAAACTTTCAACTTTTTTAAAAAACAAGTGTAAATTCACACAAGTGTGTTGTCCTAATTATAATCCTTGTACATATCCAATGTCTGAGTACTTCATTGTTTTGTTCATAGTTTTTTCATGCTGGACTGCAAATTTGAACTGATTCAGTAGAACGGTCCATATATTAAGATGTCCGTATAGTATAATATGATATGTGAGACTCTATCCTGTATGATGAACAAACAGTAGACGTTTCCACGTTTCTCTCACTCTTACATTTGCACTTTGAGTGTAACTCACATTATACTAGCAGTGCTTTGTCATAACATATGTGTGATGTTCCATATAGAGAGTAATATATGACGCATCGTCTCCCATAAAGCTGTCTAAAGTGTAAACTCTGTGTTCCAGAAAAGAAACTGTAAAAACCTTGACCTTAGTGTGTTAGATATTGCGCAGGATGAGCACTACCTGTCCTGCTTAAAGGTGTACGTCCTGATTTGTCCTTTAGTGGGCAGTAGCGTTCCATCACTGAGTCTGTCCCTAATTTCCTTTTTTCCTGTTGTTTTTCCTCCTCCTCCTCCATAACATTGTCTTTTAACTACACAGGCTGACCGAAATGTGTTCTTTTTACCTGATTTTGGACAGTGAGCTGAAGGTTCCTGACCACAGGACTAAACTGTGGTTGTGTTTGTTTTGCTGAGCCGTTGTTGATGTGCTTTCGATAACTATTCACAGTGACAATTCACTTTGGGGTTTTCCCATAAACATTTTGTAATTAGTACAGTGGGCACATTTTCGTCTTTCCAAAAGAAAATAACATTGTGGTTGTTGAGTAACGTCTCTATTCTGGCTGCGCTGTTTGGTTGATGGATCACTGATGTATTCAGTCATGTGTTGTCTTACACTTGTCAGAGAGACACTACCGTAACGTCTCTCTTCTGTCTCGACAGGGTCCTCAGGGGCCTCAAGGCAGTCCAGGACCGAGGGTGAGTGAGCAGTGTGCAGCATTCCTGTACAATCACTTTAAAAAAGTTACACAATTACATTCAGGTTTACATTATGTTGTTCAAATCTGAACATCTGCCCTTTTTTTCAATATCAGGAAAATAAAAAAGCATGATAAAAATGTAAAGGATGGTCTTTTTGTTTTACAAAACAAGACAACAATGATGTGACATCAAATTCAACTCATAATAAAATATCTCCTGTTCTATTCATAAACACTGTGTGGGCTGGATTGAGAGTTAAGAAGCTGCGCTTTCCACACAACATCTGCACTCATTCCAGTGAGCTACGACTGAGAAACCATTACTATAAAATTACAACATGCTTTTGTCATAATTTGCTAATCACGTCAGACAGTAATGCCAGGGGTCCCAAACTTTGCTGGGTTTTGTTTAATTTCAGTCCTAACCAACATACCTTGTTTATGAAAGCCTGCAGGCACATCTGACTGTTAGTGCTGAGGTTTTGATCTCTCTTCAGGGCTGTAGATGTGCAGGCGAAGGTCCTTTTCTGTGCTATTAGAATGTGTTTTATAGACAGACCTCATGTGGCTGGTGCTGAGCTATGTTTTCTCTATCCTGATATTCTTCTCTTGATTTTGTATCTTAGGGTCCTCCAGGTCCTCCTGGTCCATCGGTAAGAGCCAAGTTCCACAGCATATATTCTATCTTTCATTGCCCTTTACTGGTCCATACTGTAGTTTATTGTTAGTCTATTTATAACATCTGTGTTTATGGAGCTCTGCTGGTGACGTCCCGTATAAATCTTGTGGGAACGAGATACTGATGAGTGGCCACCACTTAGTAATGTGTGGGAACGAAATAATTCAGTCGTGGCCACGACTTATGAAGGCATGGGAACGAGATCATGCCTTATTAAGCTGTGGTCAAGGCTTAATCATCTCATTCTCATGCCTTAATAAATCGTGGCCACGCATTAGGATCTTATCCCTATGCCTTACTAAGTTGTGGCCATGACTTTGTTATCTCATTCCCACACCTTACTAAGCCACACATTATTTTTATTTACACATGATGTCACCAGCAGGGCTCTGTATGTGTTTGCTTATGTACTAGAAACGGTTGTAATTCAGTTGTATCTGACCTTTTTCCAAACTCTGTTTATCTCTTACAATTAAGCCGTGCCTTTAAGACTGGTATATGTAAATGAACTCTGTTCTGATTGGCTGTGCTGTGCTTCATTCACAAAACATCCCGGCTGACGTGCAGTGACAACAGTCCTTATCACTTCACCATGAATGGATGAGCTCAACTGCTGTAGACTTCTGTAGAGATTGTATATGAACGTGCTCATAGTTATGACATCACAACCATGATGATGTGGCAGTTTTTGCACTTTCCTTATATGGACTGAGGACTGAACGGTACATTTTGAAACAATCACAGCATGTATTACATGCTGCAACTCTTCTGTGCCAAAAAGACAAAAAACAAATTCTGTTACGTTGCAGTTAAAATTAAAAGTTAACTTATAATACTTTCCCTTACCATTAATCCAACTGCTTGTAAGCTTATCTGTAATAATAACAGTGCTGTAAACCTGCCTGTAGCTCTGATTAGACGGCTGCTTTGGCCTCTGAATGTCCCACTGATATCAATATCCACATCTCTTTTTATTCTTTTTCCATTGCATTCACTGCTGTATTCCATTAAGAAACACAGTAAACCCACTTTCATTCATTCTGTATGATAATCTGTTTCTTGTTCAGTAAGTAAACAAGCTTAATCAACACCACACACTCACAGGTTTCCTCAGCCACCGTGAAGCCAAGCTAAACGTTGAATTAGCTGGAATTGAACTTTTACCCCCATGTTTGTACTTTTGCTGATGGGGTTTGGCTGGAGTTCAGGAGACGCTGTTGGGGCATCCATGTGTGAAAGGCTTTTTGACTTTAGTTTAGAGTGAAGATGAATCACGACACTGACTGGAAGATTCCTGTTATGATTTAGAGGCTTACAGAGCCATCCTCAATGTAAGAAAGCACAAGCACAGACGGGAATACACTGATAGTCACACAGTGTACAGTAAACTGGGACAGCCAGCGTTGAGCTCTGCCAGCTTCAGGCTTCACATCAAGAGCTGATATGACCATCAGTGTTTAAACATCAAAACTTTTCCCGTAAAGAGGAGCCCTCACCGAACGAAATGTCTCCAAACTGGCCGCCAAAGGGCAGACCAGAGGTGGCTCAACAGATGCTTACAGAAATGTGCTGAATAAACCTGTCCAGTAAAGACAGAAAGACAGTGTGAATCTGCAGTGTGTGTAGTTTAACAGTCTGACGGTAATAATTGTGGAGTGATTTTAATCCAGTATGAATCTGCAGTGTGTGTAGTTTATACAGTCTGACGGTAATAATTGTGGAGCGATTTTAATCCAGTGTGAATCTGCAGTGTGTGTAGTTTTACAGTCTGACAGTAATAATTGTGGAGCGATTTTAATCCAGTATGAATCTGCAGTGTGTAGTTTTACAGTCTTCTGTTGTTGGCTGAACTTGAAACTGTCTCACTAACAGTAGCCCTGCTCCAGTACACCTCACACTAATGGAATGACAAAACCTATTAATAAACACAGCTGAGAGTCGTGTTCTTCATTTTATTGAGTGTGTCCTGCGGTGTAACGCTGACGTGAACATCCAGGATATGAGCTTTAATGTGGGAATTTGGGGAAGATACACAAATACTTTGTCCTGAACCAGTCGAGCAGTCAGATCCCACAAAACACATTACATAGGCTTTTCCTCTGGGAAAGCTAGTTCAGCTCCAGTAGTGCTTCAGTCCTCATTCGTGGTCATATCTTGCGTATCATGCATGTGAAAGTGTGCTAATCTAGGATCAGTTTTGAGTTTGTAAATTCAAGTATTTAACAGTAATTTTTGCTTAACTTGCCTGATCTGATCTTTCTACAGAGACGTGTGCGCACAAACGCAGCCATGCAGGCCGTAATGGAGTCTGACACAGCACTGCAGGAGGTACAAGAGCATACATCCTCTGTGTCTCTCTGTCTCTCTCTTTCTTACCGTCTCTTTATCTTACTGACACATTAAGGAAGCAGGAAAATATCACACGAGCCTTATATGGCGGCTTTTGTTATCTGAATGTATGGCTATAAACAGCTCATAGCATTTTTCACTTTTACGGAAACTGACTCCCAGAACGGGAAAAAGGTTTTATTTCTTTGAGAGAGAGATATAAAGTTAGCTGCATAGTTGTCTTCAGGCTAGCATATGTCACGCATTAAAACAGAACAGAGGAAACTATTACAAGCTTACGATATTTATAGAAAGAAGAATGCGCGCTTTGTTTTGTGCTCACTGAATAGTTTCCTCCACTGATGGGGCTCCATAGAAATGCTTGTGTGCAATACTGATACCGCAGAAGCCTGCAGTTTCCAAACGAGTCCTTAAATACACCATAACATTTTCATTGTAAGGTATGACCATCTTGACCAACATCAGATGTTCCAGATGAGTCTCTGTGAGTGTTTTGACCAATCAAGGCTCTCATTTAATCCAGTAAATGTAATTCATTTTGGTCAAAATGATGCAGAGCCATTTTATATTGTCAGGGTGTTCTAAATATATTATGGGTCAGTATACATCACAGCGTGCAGCAGTGTAATCACAACACGTCCAGCTCTGTGCTCTAACACTGTCCTCTCTCCTCCATCTCTCTCTCAGAGCTACCAGAACACTGAGGTTTCTCTGGAAGAGCAGAGCTCTGAGGTGTTTAGGACTCTGCGCTACCTCAGCAGCGTGATTGCTAACATAAGAACACCGATGGGCACTCGACAAAACCCCGCCCGCTTCTGCAAAGACCTGCTGGACTGCCAGCACAGCCTGGCTGATGGTGAGGGAAACGGTCATTCGTTTATTCATTCATTCGGTCTTTGGCATTAGTCCAAAATCTTTGAGTCAGAACCCTGATCTGTATCAGTTTTTATGTTTCACTGGAGTTATTGTTGTTTTTATATTAATGAAATATAATTACACAATTACATAATTTATTACATGGAGAGTTTCGCAATGACTTACATTTGCATTCGAATCAACAGGCTTGAGTTTATACGTCTGACGTCTTTCCATTTTCAAATGTAAGAAATGGCAAAAACTTGGCAAAATATCAAAGGATGATTTCGGCAAAACAAGACTGTAAACACAGAAACATTTAATCAAATTCAAATCCTAATATATCATCTCCTCTTCTACAGATTAAAAGCTTAGAATCTGCACTTTCTAAGCAATTTTTATGAATTAAACAAAACAGTTAAACAAAATGTAAAAACAGATTTCAATCATAATGATTGTATTCATTTGGGCAGTGGATAGTCTGTTTCAGGAGATCCACCCACAGAAGTATGGACCATCTGATAAGTGTCATAACAGCCCCTTCCTGTTAAAGTAGCCAGTTTTCCATCATGTTAAGTGACAAAATGTGGGTAGTCTGTTTCAGGAGCTCCACCTGCAGAAATATGGACTATCTAGATTCTCTTGAATGCTACCCTGGCCTAACTATCAGGACTTTGTTAGTTAAATTCTGATTAGGCATCCAGATATCTGTGCATACACACTTCCATCCACTGCTTTTAATCTGTCTAATGGACCTCCTCTGCACACCATGCTGAGTCATTTGGAGCAAGAAATAGTTACTGGATCGACCAAAGTTTATGAAGTTCATGGTCTCACAGCTTGCTTAACAGTTTTCTTTGAAGCACATTGTAGGCTGCCAGAGATCACTGAGCATTTTAGCAGCTCATAAAGTGAATTAGATTACACTCAGATTATTACAACAGGACTTACATTATATTATGTGCTGACATTATTACATTATTTTTTTTAATTTGCTTCTCATTTTATAAAGTATTAAACAGCATATAATGAAATACCTTCTTACATTATGAAAAAAGTTTTTGCATTATTAGATGAGGATATTATTACATTTTAACAGTTTTTACATTATGAGTTTGTATTGTAGCCCCATTTTAAAGGCCTTTGTACATCGAGTGTTTGATTTATTCAAACAACAGTAAATTAAATTGAGAAAAAGTATAACTGACAATGTCTTGCGCAACAATTGAGGTTTTTCATATGACAAAATGCATATTTTATTCACTTTTTGCGAACGTTCGCCGGCAAAATGAGCTGTCTAACCGATCCCTGTCAGAAAGCCGAGTCCCAGCAACTGGACCTTCAAACAAACAGTCAAAAGGATCAGAATCTCCAAAATCAGCTCAAGCCAAGCTCAGACTGGGCTACAGACATCCAAATTATATTTGGAAGCACACAGTGTTTGAGTTTTTGAATGAAGCGATGAAGCTCTGCTCACTGATTTCACTTTTCCAAAATGGACAGCAGCCTAGTGTCACCGCTTTCCCGTTCTGTGAGGAGCAAAGGAGATCTTACTTGAAATTGAAGCATTCTGCCTTGTTCTGTGCTCAGTTTCATGTGGAGCTGCTTCTCCAAAAGTTAAGGAGTTAAAGTTTTAGTCCTGTTCGCTTTTCCAAAGTGGAAAGCTGTTTGCGTGGTGTCTGAGTTTACACGCAGAGACTGAGGTGTTTATTCTCACTCTACTCAACAACCTGATAAAAAATCTCCGTTTACATGCTCACTACAAGTAATCTGATCCAAAATTACACGCATGCAAAGAGTACCACTTAGTGTAGACGTTACCATGCCAACAAGCATCACGAGCCCAGTCCGAGTGAGATGAGCAGCAGTGAGCAGTGCTTGTGTTTTTAATTGCTTTAAAATGATGTCAGACTCAGGAAAACGTCCTTCACATGTCCTTATTAAAGAAGGCCGAGAGGAAGACGTCGTGTTCTGAGACACATAAGCTGGACGTCCGTCCCACCGCCGCCTTTTAAAGACCAGAGCATAAACTTCGTCTCCTCTGACCAGTTTCTGCTCCGCCATGTTGAACAGTATAAACTTTCACTATGACGAGACGAACATGATCAGAACGGACTTAAACTTTCCGATAGGGAATGTAATCAGATACAGGCGTTTACACGGATATTATTCTTCTGTTTAACTGATTATTTACAGGATTACCCACCTCGTTCAATCAGATAGAAACTGTATTCTGTACTAGACTATTCCGACCGAGGTGTATACATGGACATATTCTATTCCGATTGGGCTATTAGCCAGATTATTAACGGATTATTAGGCTGCATGGAAACATGGCTAGTTTCACAGATTTCCTGAAGGACATTTTGAGAGATATTCTGTCTGTTTTGACACAAACAACATGGCATTTTTTTTTAAATCATGTCACGTCCAGTGCACTTAGTTTTGATGGGAAAAAGTCTTGTAAATGTTGTATTATCATGTAGTTTATTTGCATTGCTTTCAGTGTGTAGTGGCCTTTAAAATGGTTTGCTTTTATACATCACACATAAGCATTAAAGCTTTATGTGGTTGTTTATTTTGTGTATCCATCAGAGCGGCCCCTTCCTGTTGAAGTAGCCAGTTTTTCACCATGTTAAGTGACAAAGCATACCAGCCTCTGTGATGATAGACAGAAGTCTGTCTTACGAGGCTACACAGAGGAGAACTGATGCCAGACCCTTAACTGGTGTAGTCTGACTTTATATGGCTTTAAAGCGAACAGGAATGTCTGAGGTTGTTTCTCCGTGTCTCAATCAGGAATGTTCTGGATCGATCCGAACCTGGGCTGCACATCTGATGCCATCCAGGTGTTCTGTAACTTCACAGCTGGAGGCCAAACCTGCATCCATCCGCTCTCCACAAACAAGGTAGCAGCACAACACAGACCATCCTAGTGTTTGAGTTATAGTGGTGCTGACGCAGCCAACAGCAGGAGTGGCTCAGACACGGCCGAACAGAACCAGAACACTTCAGAGAAACTCCACAGGACAGACACACAGCAGCAGAACATCTTCTGTCGAGAACCCAATTACAGCAGACATGCAGCACTCACAGGCAGACACGCTAACTGTCTCTCTCCCCCAGGGCGGCTGCGTTACACAGACATTTTCAATTAGCAGAAAAATTTCAAGGAAATTTGGGACCGGATTTACGCACGACTGTTGCTGGAACATCAGCAGTTCTCTTGAATTGACTCACACTGCAGTTTAGAGGATTGTTTAATGGCATTTTTATTAATAGTGCCTTAAAATTGTTTTCCAGAAGGATTGTTACTGAACACATGGTGTGACACATCTGCACATTCTAATGCACAATTACTGTTTATTTTCTACATTTAACATACACAGACAGACACATCAAACAACAAAGCTGAACAATGGACTGACCACCCCAGAGTCCAGACCTCAACAGCACTGAATGAGTTTGGGATTATTTGAACTGTGAGCAGCAAAAAGAGCAAAAAGCAACTTCTAAGACTGAACTTTGGAGGTGTGGCTGCAGATTTCTTTAAGAGTTTCCTGAAAGGAAGAGAATCTGAAATAAAGGCACGACCAAAGAGTGGACGCACTAAATACTGGCAAATTAGATATAATATGTAATAATAATAATAATATAATAATAATAATAATAATAATGATGTTTATTTATATAGCACCTTTCATACATTAAAAATGCAGCTCAGGGCTCCCGAGTGGCGCAACCGTCTAAGCGTTGGCCCTATCATCAGGAGATCGTGAGTTCGATCCCTGGTGATGCTACAGCCATCCGTAGCCGGGAGTCCAAGAGAGCACAATTGGCCTCGCTCTCTCTGGGTGGGTAGGATGGCCCCTACTTCTCCCCCCATCACTCAACGCGATGCTAGTCAGCGCAGGTGTCTGTTAGCTGACGTAACAGATCTGGCGGTTGGCGCTTTCCTCCGAGCGCGTTCAGCTGTCCAGTGACGTTGCGTGAGCGGCAGTTCGAAAAGAAGCGGTGGTTGGTTTCACAGGTCTCGGAGGAAGCCTGTGTTAGCCTTCACCCTCCTAGCGTTGATAGCATCGTGTGATTGGGGGAGTCCTAACTAGCGGGTGGAATTGGAAACGACTAAATTGGGGAGATAATTGGGTAAAAATAATGCAGCTCAAAGTGCTTCATAATACAAAGTAAGAACAACAGAGGAAGAAGAGAAAAAGATTATCAAAAATAAAAACAAAATATAATAAACAAATAATAAATAGCAGAAAATGGATATATTAAAAAATACAATTAAAAAGCACAAGATAAAAGTGTAAATAAAAAGAAAAAATACAATAAAAATGCAACTAACAAGAACATAAAAGTAATAGTGATATTTCAGTAAAAATATAGGAAACAATAAAAAACCTAGTTAAACACTGAAGTAAAGAACTACGTTTTTAACTGACAGAAGGAGTCTGACGGACGTTTATTGATAATGTGTTCCATATCTTTGGTGTATAAAAACAAAACGTGGCTTCTCTGGTTTCATATGTGGGATATGGAGCAGGCAGAACTAGATGATCTTAAAGCTCGATTAGGAACATCATCTGTCAGAAATGTATGAAGCTGCTAAACTATTAAGAGATTTAAAAACTAGTAGTAAATTTTATAGTCAATTCTAAAAGAGACAGACAGCCAGTGCAGTGAAGCTAAAACTGGTCTAATATGATCCTGTTTTCTAGTCTGTGTTAATATTCTTTTTGGTTTGTTGGTTGTACTTGCAGGACGTCCTATAAACAAAGCGTTACAGTAGTCAAGTCTCGAAAACTTAAAAGCATGGATCAATTTCTCTGCATCTTGCAGACAGGGATAAGGTTGAACACATGCTGTTCCTTAAATGATGAGCCAGATTTCCAAGTCTTTTATTCACATTTTTCCTCTTTGTTTCACTACCAGTTATAATTATTTCTGTCTTTTCTTCATTAAGCTTGAAAAGAAATTGCTATTCATCCAGCTAACTATGGTGGACAGACATATAGGGAGCTTATCTACTGAACTAACATTGTCTGGAGCCGCAGATATATACAGCTGTGTTTCATCTGCATAACTATGAAAATTGATGCCATACTTCCTAATGATTTGACCCAGTGGCAGCATATACAAAGAAAACAGAAGTGGACCTAGTACAGAGCCTTGTGGTACACCACAGAGAATATCATGCTTATCTGACATGTCCACCTATGTTTACAAAATACTGTCTTCCAGTTAAATATGTAGAGAACCAGTTTAGCACAGTTCAGCTAAGACCAACCAAGTTCTCAAGCCGATTTAGAAGTAT
The DNA here is from genome assembly GCF_904425465.1 of Colossoma macropomum. NCBI lineage: Eukaryota > Metazoa > Chordata > Actinopteri > Characiformes > Serrasalmidae > Colossoma > Colossoma macropomum. Next base: position 37,205,493 of record NW_023494802.1, read on the forward strand.
TCTGTGGTTCTTAGTATCAAATGCAGAAGTTAATAAGTACCGAAAACAGGACCTGCGTCAGCATTTATTCTCAGATCATTCACTGCCTTCACTAAAGCAGTTTCAGTGCTGTGATTTGCTCTGAAGCCAGACTGGAATTTTCTCATGAAGATTGTGTTCATTTAGGAATTCATGAAGCTGTGAGAAAACTTACTTTTACTTAAAAAAGGTTAGAGATTGGTCTGTAATTGCTAAGAACTGAGGGATTGTATTGATTATCACAGCATAGAGATGCTCGCGGATGAAGGGAGACAAGCAGCTTTATTGATGAAGTCAAAATCCAAAATCGTCGTCAAAAACAGGCAAAAAGGTCAAAACACCAAAAGCAGAGATCCAGGGCAAACAATCCAGTGGGCAAATCAAAAATCAGAGTCAGATAAACGAGAATGCAAGTCATACACGGTAATCAACCCAATAGAAAGAACGCTCAGTAGTTTGCAGATGAAACAATACCTCGCAACTAACTGCTGCTAAAGCTCGGGCTTAAAAGCTAAACTGATGGGGTCATGTGATCATAGATACAGGTGCTGCACATTAAAACTCAGGCGATCTTGAACGCTGATAGGAGCGTGTGTCAAGACCATCAACCAGCTAATCTCCCAGTGTATTCTGGGAGATGAAGTCCATGTGTGTATCAGGGTTTGTAGGAAGTGATAGGAGGATTCTGGGAGATCGAGTCCGTTGCCTCACTAGTGACATTCGTGACAGGGATCAAGGTTCTGTTTCTTCAATAGTGGCCTTACGACTGCTGTTTTGAGTGTGTCTGGAAAAAATGCTGGTTTCCAAAGAGCGATTTACAATGTTCAACACACCTGGACAAGTATGTCAAATACTTCTTTAGAAATGCTGTTGGAACAGGATCTAAAACACAGGTAGACATGTTAAATGCATAACAACTTTCTGAAGTTCTGTCTCAGTAATCGTTTTAAAACTATTCATAGAGTTTTGCTGTTGAATAAAACTCCACTATTGGTAGTTTTGGAGTTATAAAATGTGACTGAATATTAGTGATTTTTGTATTAAAAATAATGGGAAATCATTACATTTTGATGTAGAAGCCTCAGTGAGATAATCATTGGTTAATTTAGGATTTAACAGGCGATCAGTTATTGAAAATAAGACTCTTGGGTTGTGTCTGTTGTCATTACTGAGGTTTGAGTAGTATTTCTGTCTCTGTTCGTGCTGCATGGTTATAAATATTAACACAATTTTTAAGTGAATAGTTAGTTTAGTTTTCCTCCATTTCCGTTTTGCTTGGCGGTCCCTTTTCCATTGGTTTATCTGTTCATTTTTCCGTGGCATTTTTGTGGTCAGGATTTCTTTTTAGTTTTTTTTGGTGCAACACTATCTAGAACAGGTCTTAGCGTACGGTTAAAATTGTTGACCCTGTCGTCGTAACTAAAAGCCGCCGCTGTTGACGTGTTAAAATACTGCTTTTTCTTCATTTTGCCGACAGAACAGACATACTAAAAAATGATATGATAAAAACTAAAAACACCAGAAGTTACGCAAAAGATGCTTTTCTTAAAAACGTTGAAGGTTTTGAGCTTGTAGGTGTGAGTTGTTCTAGCTGTGAGCTGTAGTCTCGTCGTTCCACACCGACACTGCGCTAAAATTAGCAGGAGAGCAATACTTTTCTCTGTTCTGTGTTGTACTGTAGACTAGTTGCCACTTCCAAAAGTAATGCTGTCATTTGTCTGCAGATCTGACAATGTTCTCCCATCAAAAACACTGTCTACATACGAAAAACAGTGTCCAGACACACAGAAGTCCACTGCGTTCCCTATTCACAGCACCTAATTTATCACATCAGTACATCAGCATGGTTTCACATGCGGAGGGAAAGGGAAATGGTTCTTACCGCAAAGGAAGAAGCCGGTGTGAATGTGTTTGCGGGCGCTATTGAGTGGTTGTGTTTTTAACGGGAACAGCTCGTAATCTGAACCAGGATGGCACCTGTGGGGAAAGCAGAGGCAGCCTCTGAATGAAAAGCCTCTTTGTCCCAAAAAAGCCCAGGTATTTTCACCGAGGCTTTTGTTTTTGTTGGACACAGATATCCGTAGAGAGGCTGTGAGTCCTGTAATAGATAGAAAAACATTCCTGAGACCTTTCAGAGCCAGTTCTGGAGGTATGATGCACACTGTGTCCAAAAGTTTGTAGACACTTTCTCAGCGTTTCTCAGAGTTACTTCTGAAATGAAGGGTATTAATTAGGGAGTTTGTCCTTCTTTGCTGCAGTAACAGCCTCTACTCTTCTGGGAAGGCTTTTCACAAGATGTTAAAACATTGCGGATTTAACTGGATCAGTGCCTTGATTCCAATTAAACAAATGAGCTCAGAGATGTGACTAGGCAGGTTTTATTGCCTTCCTCCTTTGTGGTCTCTTATAACTCAGTTCCACAGTAAAATAAATCCCAGTCCAGATGTCTTTGGTTCGACTGGGTTTGTCATTGCTAATACCACAGTATACTGTGAGATTCTCTCAAATCAAATGCTCCTGGCCCAATGTCAAAAGCCTTTTGCGTCAAATTCAGGCACAAATCTGACACGTCCTGCCCGCATGTTATGTACGAAACTGCCGGACAAGTCTAAATGTGGGGTTTATAGGCTGTGTGTATAGATAAAAATGTCAAAAGTGTGCTTTTCTGAGACTTTCTTTAACAATGGCATCAGATACTGCGGATAGACAGAGGCACGAGCCTCAAATACATGCTGAAATAATATTTACCGTCAAAATAAATATTAACTTAATAATAACTATTTCAGCCGTGATTTGTTGTTCAGAGGAAATCCACTGATTTTTCAAAGTTCCTGCATAATTGAGTACTTGATTTAAACAACGTCATTCAGAGTGGTTTGGTGTAAAAGTTCATTGTAGAGAAACTTACAGACTCAGATGTCTTTACAGTGGTGGTGATAGGAACCAGGGGTCACCATGACTACAACACAAATATAGCCATTTTATTTACTATCCAAAACCACCAGTGAACCTACATGAGTCTTCTGAGTGTTTATATGAAATGCTGATGATGGTAAAATAGAAGTAGATCTGAAAAATATGTATATTTTCTTCTGGGTGCCCTTCATGTGTGTTTCCACCCTGTATATACTTTAAAAAATACAGTTTCAACCAAGAACCTTATTGCAAAACATTCATAAAACAGCGTTTCAGGTGTCAGGATATGTATTAGTAACTATTTCATGTAATAGCTTTATTTGAAAGAGCTATAAGAGGAATTACAAACTTTGGATGTCTGGTTCCCGTCACCACCCTGTGAATATTTCTGTCTGGATAAACTTCTCTAGAATGGTGCATTTCACGTGAATGTTTTTGTTTACATTATAACATTACAATTATGTGGAGATTTCCCTTTCAATAGTTTCTATCAATCTTTATTTAAACTCTGGAAGTACGTTGAGGGTGACCTCAGGGTTAAACAGGGGTTTACAAAACGTTTAAATAAAATTTACTAACTAAAACAAATCAAATTCAGTATATAAAGTATATCAATATAAAGAAAAACCTATCAACACTATAACTCCATTATTTATAAAGAATAACTGATCAACACTGTAACTCCATTATTCATAAAGAATAACTGATCAACACTATAACTCTATTATTGATGAAGAAAAACCTGTCAATCTGTCATTGAACTTTCAAGCTTTTTCCACTGTTTCATATGAAGCACTAAAGTTAGTGGTCAGTCCTGGGGGCTGTTTGTGTGATTAACTACAGCTTTAGTAAGTCTTACATTTATTTCAGACTCATTTTGTTGTCACAACAAGCCACATTTTGTTCTACATTTTGGATTTTTGTGTCATAACTGTCTTAAAAGCTAATTAATAAATATCATTATTGACACTGTGGTATAATAGCTGTGAGATTCACAGGTGTTGATGTGCAGTGAGATACAGGCCAGTGCAAAATGCTGCAGTGCCAGAATCCCTTTCTTATGTATCACTGCATAAAACTGTCAAGAATAGCGAATAACAGAAGCCCATTTAGCATGTGCTGTTCCTCTGTGTGCCTCTAGGTGGCGTTCAGTGTAAGTAAGGTCCAGATGAAGTTCCTGCACTTGCTGAGCATCAACGCCACTCAGACCATCACCTTCCACTGCTACAGTGACCCAGCAACCGTCGCCACGGAGACGCCCGGGGCTGTGCGTTTCCAGGGCTGGAACGGTCAGGTGTTCGAGAAGAACTCCCCACTGCAGCCCCACGTGCTTCAGGACGACTGTCAGGTACTCGAGAGAGAGACGTGATGAGGAATTTGTGAATTTGTTTGTGAATTTAAACAGAATTCAGTTTGAACATGAACATTAAAGTGAAAAATCAGTTTTACACAGTTTACCTCTCATCCTGAACGCAGTCAGTCAACCAAGACATGTTTGGTGTCTGAAGTTTGCTTCAGTTTTCCACGAGGCTCATGTTGCTAACAATCGCCATGTAAACAATTAGCATGACGCAATCTTTATGACCAAATCATCCCACTGATGGGGTTTCTGATGCTGTATGAGGTGCTGTTAAATAAAAATATCTCTAAAAATGGACAAAACAATGGCAGAATTCTACCTCTGTTAATAGCTATGTGACGTATTTTGTCCATTTTTTTTATAACTGTGTGTCACACAGTGTCAGAAACCACATAAGCGAGACTATAAGAGATTAGTTAACAGCTTGACCTGGTTTGTATTTAACCCTTCAAATGGCCAGGGCCCATCGGCGTGCCCAAAGTTTTATTATACACTTCTATTACCTAAGAATAGCTCAACCAGTTTGCATTGGAGTCCCTGTATTTACTGAATAATAAGCCTTAGTATGTAATAAGTGTGGTACTGTAATGGTTAATGATTTAGGTTTAGAGTTTGTACAAGGTTAATTGGTAGCTTCCATTAATTGTGAGCTACGTCAGCCTCGTAGCTCCAGTGCAACATTAACAGAACCGAACTTCAGACAGGAGATCGACTACATTTAGGATAAGGGGGTGAATAGATTTAGTTTTTTTAACCGTCGGTTATTAAAAACCTCATTACTGCTGTTAACATGAATCTGAATCTCACTGTGGCTCTGAAAGTGAATTCACTGTGAATGTGAACAGGTTCGTGATGGCCGCTGGCAGCAGTCTCGCTTCCTCCTCCTGGCTCAGGACTCGGCGCAGCTCCCTATCGTGAACATCCAGGACCTCCCGCCGGAGCAGGCGGGTGACCAGCGTCACCTGGAGGTCGGACCAGTCTGCTTCCTATGAGCCGTCTGTGAAATCACTGAAGGACTTGTTTCAGAACGGCCGGTGTTTGGCCACAAAGGAACGAGGTGCTCCTCCCATAATTCAGCGGGTTACCTGGGGTCACTGACGCCTGACCGGGTCAGGGAGAAACCCTGTTTTCAGTGACAGCTGGCTTGTCCAGAAGAACACGAGTGGTTAGTGGAGCGAGGCTCGCTCTGATAGAGTCTGAGACAGAGGCAGAATTGTGGCCCAGCGTTTATTGAGGAAAATGGTTTTGTCAGTTGTGGTGCTGCAGTCGGGCTGTGTTCACACTAGCATGTTCTCCTCAACCATCAGCACAAACTTTACTCACAAAACAAAGGAAATTTGCCAGTTTCTTCATAATGCTTTTAAAAAGTTGAACAAACAGCCGACCAATCAGGTTGCAGCACCCAGGCTGGTGCAAACACCCAAACTGGGGGGCCGACCGCTGAGTGCTGAGGCACTTCATGCCTCTACCGCTACACTGCTGAGGCTGAGGCAGGCAGACGGCTCCTATAAACGATGAGAAAAAAGTGTTATCTTTATTATTAATAATAAAAAATCTTTTCTAGTCAGCGGTACAATCAGATCTCGTTGAGCTCGTCACCATGGTTACAGAGTGCACGTTGCTTGAGCCTCTTTTGTTTACATATCAGCGCAGAAGGGCTTCTTGCATTTTTTTCTATTAAAAAAAAACACCTAGTGTGAACACAGCCTCAGGGCCAGGCTTTCAGAACTGTTCTAGATCATGTTATGTTCTGAATGTGGTGATTACAGAGACCAAATCCATCGGTCAGAGAGTTCTGAAAAACTGGCCCTGTTTGGGTAAAAGTGATCCCAACAAAACACCAGCAGGCCACTAAAGCACTGTTTCCCAGCCCAAATACTTATGGATAGTTTCGGGGTGAGACTGTTGGTTTGGTCGTGGTTCTGGTATCATCACCTCTGAGACGTTCAGTAAATGTGGTCCTGATCCTGGAGTGGTGCTGCACCGCAGGGGTCAGGTGAATCAGTTGGAGTACAGGGCTGTGCAAAAATCAGAGACCACCTTTCTCTTATTTAATTTCATGTCAGAAATGGCCATAAAGTACAAGCTGTTCATTTTTCAGGAAAATGTTTAAATGGTAAATAATCCACTTGCACAAGGAGTGAGATTAAAAGCTACAATGAAAATGACCTCCTAACAACCACCTGGAAGACCTGGTAGACCCCAAAACTGCCCCCATCAGATAAACAGCACTTAAAGCTTTCATCTTTGAGAGAGAGGAGAAGATCAAGCTGCTTCAGATCTGAAAACATCCACAGGTGTTTCTGTCCATCCTTCCACTGTGAGAAGACGACTCAGCGCTGTGGGTCTGAAAGGATGTGTAGCTGTCAAGAAGAACCTCACTGAGAAAAGGAGACGGACACATCAAACAAAGAAGCTGAACGATGGACTGACCACCCCAGAGTCCAGACCTCAACATCCCTGAATGTGTTTGGGATTAGTCTGATTGTGAGGTTGTGATTTCTTTGGAAAATTGAAAGCAAATCTCCTGAAATGCTGTAATATAAACATGTGTTAAGTGTTTGTTCTCTGCCTTTTTACTGAGTAGCTTCTGCCTAATGGCAGTTTTAACTGGAAATTAAATTCATGAAAGTTGGTCTCTGACTTTTGCACAGTACTGTTTATATTTTCTTTTGTTTGGAAAACTGTCGCTGTTTCTTTAGTAAGAGTTTTCTAAAGTAAAGAAGAAGTTAAATCATATGAGACCTGAATATCATTTCGAATATATATTAGTCAGTAGTTCCATCTCACACAGTCACTGTTGTTATAAGTAGCCACTGGTCAGCAGATACAGTGATACAGCTGTGGTGAAGAACTCAGACTGTGTGGTTGGAACCGTTTAATAATGACAGTAATGAGAAAGAACTGTAAGTGAGTTTACAGTGTTTTGGTGCTTCAGGCCTCAGACGTGTAAACGCCGCACTAAACCCATTCTAACAGAGTGCAATAGCTTGCAGATGGAGCGTTACACAATAACTGCATGTCACAGTAGCTTTTCCTGTTTGTAGTTGTTTGTACAAAGTGAAAAAGCCCAGTCTGGACTCGTCCATCTCTTCAGATGGTGCTCTACCTCCTACACGTATCGCCTTCGAGGACAGCCCTTCAAGGACGGCCCTTCGAGGACGGCCCTTCGAGGACGGCCCTTCGAGGACGGCCCTTCGAGGACAGCCCTTCGTGCCGAGCCATTTGTATGTACTGGCTACATCGAGGTCACTCGTGTTTTAAGGGTACTTTTAGTTTAAATCGGTCTTTTCATCCATTCAGAGCCTAATTTATATGAATATTGTGTTGATAAATTGTGTTATATTGGCTTTATTTACACTTTATGATAGAAGGTTTGTTCTGCTGCCCTTTCAGACGAGTCATACGCCAAAACCAGAACAGCTAAATGGAATTTCAGCATTAGATCACATGATATTTCATAGCTAAGGTCAAGTGTGTTGGGAGAAACGTGGACAGTCCTGCTTTGTGAAGGGTGTGTGACTCTCTGGGAGGATCAGGCTCCTTCTTTATGGTGCTGCGCTCGACAGCTAGTTATTCAGTACGTTTTTTTTTGCCTGTGTATATTTTGACAATATAATGTTTGTTTATTTATATTATCTTTTTTTTTGTTCTTTTCCAAATTACTGTACTCCAATAAATTATAATAATATCTCTGTCAGAGATCTATCTGGTCCCTTAAACATGTAGTACAAATGATTATTTATGTAAAATTTGTATTTGTATATAAACAAAGCGGTTTGTTTGTTGATGAACTGTTGTTCACTGGCAGCCGGAGGAGGCCAGACCACCACATCACTCACTCACCATTTACACGGTTTAACTTATACTGCAGTGAAGAGGCTGTAAGAGCGTCAGCCCGACAGAACAACACTAATGTAAATATTAGATACGTTTGACATCAAATAAATCTGTTTTAATCACTGTGTGTCGCTCCTGATCATTAACGCGTCTCTCTGATGCTCCAACTGTCCATTTCACCTTTTTTTAGTTTAAACAAAAGGAAATATAACCAAGAATAAGAAGCACACAAAGGAAACCTGCAGTGTGGGGGGGGGCGGGGGGTCATCTCCCCAATCAAAAATAAATAAACAAATAAATCATTCTTATTAAAGACCATCCACCTGTTTTCCAGCCCCTTTGGATTAATGTGATATCACTTAAGATTCACACAGTGTGGGAGTTCATGTCAAACGAGTGCAGGGCGTACACACCTGCAGAAGAGGTCAGTCGGGTGCAGTCGTGGGCAGTTGTGGGCTGGAGGTTAGGGAACCAGCCTTGTGACCTGAAGGTCACCGGTTCAATCCCCTTAGCTGACAGTACGTGACTGAAGTGCCCTTGAGCAAGACACTTAACCCCCAACTGCTCCCTGGGTGCTGTGGATGGGGCTGCCCACCGCCCTCGGCAAGTGTGCTCCCTGCCCCCTAGTGTGTGTGTTCACTAATGTGCTTGTGGTGTTTCACTGCACGGTTGGGTTAAATGCGGAGGTCTCAGTCCTCTGTGTTCAAACACAGTTGGCTAAAGGTTCATTTCACTTATGTAGAACTGTGGCGGGTTGGGTATGTTGGGTACCTGCCATCAGGGTTGTCAGGTTTGCGGTTCCCCCACCCAATTTGGGCTAATTTGAAAATGCAGTCGTTAAACTTTTTCAGCTTCTGGGCAACATTTGGGAGATTTTTGCTGGATTTGGCAACCATGCCTGATGTAGGGATCACTAAAAAAACTAAAAACAGGTATGACAGCCTGCGTTAACCTGTCAGAGATGTTTGAAGTTAATAGATCAATACAAACAATACACTGTAACAGACTGTATAGCCTAAAGGATGTGTGTCAGGCTCCAGTCCTCACAGGCCAAAGCACTGCAGACTTCAGCTCACTGCCTCATCTAACACACCAGATTCAGCTCATCTAGGCCTTCGTGAACTGAGTGTCAGATGAGGGTAAACGCTGATCTCCGCAGCAGTTTAGCCCAGAACCTCTCCAGTTTGACACGCCTGGACTAAACGATTATTATAAAAGTGAAAGAGGTTCTAGTGCGTCATACAGAACACACTCGGTTCTGTAGAACAGCAGCACAATCACAATACAGGATAACAGCCAGCCTCACTGGTGGTCGGTTGAACCAACTGTCCACTCTAAAAGTTATTTACAGCTGGAAAACTGGCTGTAGTGACTGAAAAAGCTCAGCGTGATTAACTGTCATTGTTAATGTTTGTAAACTGACTTACTACGTAGTAGAGTTTGGTACTTGCGCTCAGTAAGTAACACATATACAGCGCCTAAAACTGGCTTTTATTATGGTATTCGTGAGGTTATTGCAGTTTTCTGTAGTAAAGTGTTTGTAGAGGGTCATCACTTTGGCTGAATTCAGTTTTATGTCCTGTTTTGTGTTTTTTTTCTATCACTGTTCTTTCACTACAGAACTCATCATGTTCCTCTGCATCAGACAGACATTGGGATTTTTTCACTCAGGTGTCCCCTCTGAACGGCCCGTAGCTTAAAGCCTTTTCACAAGTTCAGTTTGGTGATGATCTTGAAGGTGGGGGGAACTTTTGGGAAAATAAAAACAGTATCTCCTCTCTAAACTAGGCCTGGGACCTCAGGTCAGAATGAATCATGGCTCTGCACAGTGTAGACTCTTTTATTTACCTTTAATCACTGTTAAATCAAAGAAGACCTTTTTTCTAAAGTAAAGCAGTTTCTAAATGTATAAGTAGGATTTAAAGTAAAAATCCAAATCAGTGCCAACAACTCAGAGCTGTTTCTCATTCTAACTTTAGCTTGTTCTGCATTCGTCCCACTCTGGTTTGTCCGGTGTGAGCTGGTCCAGCTCTGGGCTTTAATGAAAACAAGTGTGAACTTGTGAACTTCAACAACCCCATTTCCCAAAAAGTTGGGACGCTGTGCACAATGTAAATAAAAACAAAATGTAATGAGGTGCAAATCATTTAAACCCATATTTCATTGAAAATAGTACAAAGACAACATATCAGATGTTGAAACTGAGAAATGTTATTGTTTTTTTTTTAAATATTTGCCCATTTTGAATTTGATGCCAACAACACGTTCCAAAAAAGGGACGGGAGCAACAAAAGGCTGGTAAAGTTGTGTAATGCTAAAAAAAACACCTGGTGGTTGATTGACAACAGGTCAGTAACATGATTGGGTATAAAAGAGCATCTTAGAGAGTCTTTCAGAAGTAAAGATGAGGAGGGGTTCACCACTCTGTGAAAGACTGCACATCAAATAGAGCAACAACTCAACCATAACATTTATTAACATAAAATAGCAAAGAACTTTTGCTTTTCATCATCAACAGTACATAAAAACATTAGAAGATTCAGAGTAAAATATTCAAATCTCTTTATGTAAGGGACAGGGCTGAAAACCAGCACTGGCTGGCTGTGATCTTTGGGCCCTCAGGTGGCACTGCAGTAGAAACAGTTATGATTCTGTAGTGAAAATTACTGTATGGGTTCAGAAACACTTCTGAACACCACTTTCTATGAAAACAGTTCATTGCTGCATCCACAAATGCAAGTTAAAACTCTAAAATGCAAAGAAGAAACTATATTTAAACAGGATCCAGAAATGCTGCCACCTTCTCTGGGCCCGAGCTCATTTAAAATGGACTGAGGGGAAGTGGAAAAGTGTCCTGTGTTCTGACGAATCAACATTTGAAATTCATTTTGGAAATCATGGACACTGTGTCCTCCGGGCTAAAGACCACTCAGCTTGTTATCAGTGCACAGTTCAGAAGCCAGTATTCATGATGGTATAGGGGTCCATTAGTGCACATGGTATGGGTGACGTGCACATCTGTGAAGGCTCCATTAATGCTGAATGATATATACAAGTTTTGACAACATATGCTGCCATTCAGACGACGTCTTTTTCAGGGAAGGCCTTGATTATCTCAGCAAGACAATGTCAAACCACATTCTGCATGTGTTCCAACACCATGGCTCTGTATTAAAACAGTCCTGGTGCTAAAGTGACTTGCCTGCAGTCCAGACCTGTCACCACTGATAACATTTGGCACATCATGAAATGAAAAATATGACAAAGGAGACCCTGAACTGATAAGCAGCTGAAATGCTGTATCAAACAAGAACGAGAAAACATTTCACTTTTAAAACTACAGCAGTGTCTCCTCAGTTCCCAAACCCTTACAGAGCGTTGTTAAAAGAAGAGGTGATGAAACACAGCGGTAAACAGGCCCCCATACCAACTTTTTTTGGAACGTGTTGTTGGTATCAAATTCAAAATGGGCAAATATTTTTCAAAAAACAATAAAATTTCTCAGTTTCAACATTTGATATGTCGTCTTTGTAGTATTTTCCTTTAAAAATATGGTTTACATGATTTGCTCATCATTGAATCCTATTTTTATTACATTCTGCACAGAGCCCCAACTTTTTTGTGAATGCGGTTGTAGTTCATAAGACTACTCTGTTGACTGTGTCGCCACCACTGAACTGTCTGCAGGTCCGTTACTGTGTAAGTTTGTACAGTATCAAGCGTGTTTGTTATTTGTATTATTGTTATTGTGTAGACTTCCACAGTCAGCACAATAGAAGTAAATTATATAAAGAAAGATGTTTACATTTCTATAGAGTATCTTTAAATACATTATTATTATTATTATTATTATTATTATTATTATTATTATTATTATTATTATTGTTATTGTTATTATTAGTTGTTGTTGTTGTTGTTGTATTAGTATTAAGTTGGGAAACCCTGCATGACAGTTCAGTTCAGTGTGTGTGAATCCTGTTCAGAGGAAAGCTGGTTGGACCTTTTTGCCATAAGCACGACAGTTGTGATGTGAATACGGCAGCGGTCAACGTGCGGCGTAATAGAGCTGCGACTGCAGAGTGTGTGAGTCTCGTGGAGGGGCTACACGAGTGTGTGTGTGTTCTTAGTGTGTGTGAGAGAGTGTGTGTTCAGTGTGTGTTCACTCAGTGTGTGTGTTCAGTGTGAGAGTGTGTTGTAGTGTGAGTATGTTGTCTGTGTCGGAGATCAAACAGGAGGAGAAACCGGGAGAGTCAGCGGAGTCAGAGGAGGCTGCGGAGCCGCGTGGAGTGAAGCGGAAGATCTCCCTGACTCGGTAACGGCGCAGACACACACTCGGGGTTTTTCTTTTCACACCCGTATTCCGGCTGTCTGCGCTGCGATTGGTCAGTAGTTCCTGTCCGAATCGGTTTACAGCGCTGAGAGTCTGAACTAGTGACCAATCACAGCGCAGGGTGGGCGGGGCTTGTCTGAATGCGGGTGAGGAGACGGAGCTGTGGAGTCAACAGTCCCGCTCCGGGCTGCGACCTTAACGGAGCTGAGGTTTTATTATTCACCGGGCCCTTAGTCTGATTATCCGCTCCACCTTAAATACTGCAGCGCTTACATTCAGGCGGCTACTGCACCATTTAAGGTGGAACGGAAAATCCAAATAAGAAGCCAGTTTGAGCCTCGTTGGGACTTTTTAGTCTGATATTTACTCTGTTATTTTCTAAGAGGGCTGATCAGTCGATTTACACGCGTCTCCATTCAGAGTCTAAGCATGAGAGTCACTCTGAACTCTGAACCTGACTGACTCTAAACCTTACTTAATCTGACTAACCCTGACCCGTACTTTAAACAGACTGACTCTAATCCTTACTTAATCTGACTAACCCTGACCCGTACTTTAAACAGACTGACTCTAATCCTTACTTAATCTGACTAACCCTGACCCGTACTTTAAACAGACTGACTCTAATCCTTACTTAATCTGACTAACCCTGACCCGTACTTTAAACAGACTAACTCTAAACCTGAGTGTGCTTAACTTGACTAAAGGAGAACCTGAGCTAATTTAAGATAACTCTAAACATTAGTTTACTTAACCTGCCTGAATCTAAGCTTTAAACCTGAACCTGACTAAAGCTAAACTTTGACTAATTTAAACTGACTAACTCTGTTTTAGCTAATTCTAACCCTTGTTATCTTAACCTGACTAACCCTGACACCTACCTAACTTGACTAATCTTAAACTCTAAGTAAGGTACTCACTCTGACTGACCTTAACCCCTAGATAACTCACTCTGACTGACCTTAACCCCTAGATAACTCACTCTGACTGACCTTAACCTCTAGATAACTCACTCTGACTAACCTTAACCTCTAGATAACTCACTCTGACTAACCTTAACCTCTAGATAACTCACTCTGACTAACCTTAACCTCTAGATAACTCACTCTGACTGACCTTAACCCCTAGATAACTCACTCTGACTGACCTTAACCCCTAGATAACTCACTCTGACTAACCTTAACCTCTAGATAACTCACTCTGACTAACCTTAACCCCTAGATAACTCACTCTGACTGACCTTAACCCCTAGATAACTCACTCTGACTAACCTTAACCCCTAGATAACTCACTCTGACTAACCTTAACCCCTAGATAACTCACTCTGACTGACCTTAACCCCTAGGTAACTCACTCTGACTGACCTTAACCCCTAGATAACTCACTCTGACTGACCTTTACCCCTAGATAACTCACTCTGACTAACCTTAACCCCTAGATAACTCACTCTGACTAACATTAACCTCTAGATAACTCACTCTGACTGACCTTAACCTCTAGATAACTCACTCTGACTAACATTAACCTCTAGATAACTCACTCTGACTGACCTTAACCTCTAGATAACTCACTCTGACTAAGCTTAACCTCTAGATAACTCACTCTGACTGACCTTAACCTCTAGATAACTCACTCTGACTAAGCTTAACCTCTAGATAACTCACTCTGACTGACCTTAACCCCTAGATAACTCACTCTGACTAAGCTTAACCCCTAGATAACTCACTCTGACTGACCTTAACCCCTAGATAACTCACTCTGACTAACCTTAACCCCTAGATAACACACTTTGACTGACCTCAACCCCTAGATAACTCACTCTGACTGACCTTAACCCCTAGATAACTCACTCTGATTAACCTTAACCCCTAGGTAACTCACTCTGACTGACCTTAACCCCTAGGTAACTCACTCTGACTGACCTTAACCTCTAGATAACTCACTCCGACTGACCTTAACCCCTAGATAACTCACTCCGACTGACCTTAACCTCTAGATAACTCACTCTGACTGACCTTAACCCCTAGATAACACACTCTGACTGACCTTAACCCCTAGATAACTCACTCTGACTGACCTTAACCCCTAGATAACTCACTCTGATTAACCTTAACCCCTAGGTAACTCACTCTGACTGACCTGAACTCATAGAAAACACACTTTAACTGACCTTAATCCGTAGAAAACACACTCTGACTGACCTCAACCCTTACCTAACTTTATGTGACTCAGCATTAATTCTAGCCCTCAGCTAACTGTCTGTATGCCGTTGTGTTCTAAGGACCATGATATTGTTGCTATGCGTCATTTTGTTTCAGTGTATGCAGGTTATATTGAGGAGTAGCAATAAAGACTCGACTTTCTGTAAAATAAAGACAAACACAGTGTTTTCAGTGAGCTCTCCGTCTCCACAGCTGTGATGTGTGTGAAGCTGAGGATGCGAAGTACAGGTGTCCCAACTGCCTGAAGTTCTCCTGCAGGTGAGAGACTCCGTACGGCTGTGAGTCCATCTGTGCTGTGTGGTGATGTGAAACGGTGCTGACTGTACTGAAATGTCCCTCTGTGCTCTCCGTAGTCTGTCCTGTGTGAAGCAGCATAAGCATGAGTCGGGCTGCAGCGGCGTTCGGGATAAGACGGCCTTCGTTCGTCTCTCTCAGTTCAGCGAAATCAACCTGCTCAATGGTGACCGCTCACGTCTTACATACAGGAGGACCTTCCTCTGGTCATCAGAACATACAAGATAGGGCCAGTGTTTACTGGACCAACACAGACTGTACAATTAAACAAGACGGCGCCTCACAGCACACTAACTTACAGAGCACTGATAGGGACTCCACTAAGTTTTCAAAATCTCTGCATTATTCAGTCATTAAGATGTAAACAGACTCATTCAGAATGGTTTGGTCTGGAATGCTCTGTTTAGAGGAACTTACTGAGTCAGCCTTATTCACAGTGGTGGTGATGGGAACAAGACGTCCACCTCTAAAAGCTCCCTCCCTGAGTTATTACATGAATCGGTTTATAAATACACTGCCTGATGTCACAGACACTGTTTTATTTTTAAGAAGGTTTTTGGCATAAAACATCTTTTTAAAATCCATTAATGGTGGAGGGATACATGCAGGGTGTTGTAAGGCCAAATAGTCCCCAAAGAAAACTTATTTTTTCAGATTTATCACTATTTTACCATCATCAACATTCCATATAGAAACGTGCAGGTTCAGTGGTGGTTTTGCATAATAAATAAAATGGCTGTATTTCTGCTGCAGACATTGTGACTCCTGGGGTCTCATTTAAATTTGAACATGCAAACAAATAATAAACAATCTTCTAAATAATAAGTAAATAATCTAATAACGTCAATTCTAATGTGTTTACTTTTGATGGTTCAGTTACACTTAACTGTTTTTATATTTCAGATTTATTCCTACAAGTATTAATATTTTACTTATTTACATTGAATTTCTGAATAAAAATGTGGATTAAAAGCTAAAATAACCAACACATCGAAAATCTGTGCAAGCACGATGAGGTCAGCCACTGTCGAGGTCAGCCACTGTCTACATCATCACAATCAGTCTTTGAAACAGCGCTTGATTTGAAGTGTCTCTGAGATTTGGATTGGAAAATGATTCATCTAAAGTATTATTTTCTTTTGTTTCAGTCAAAGTATTTCTTTTACTACTTGCATTAAGTGTTTTTAGGTTGAAGCAGTGAATTTTTACAGTGTATGAGCACAACAGACGCCGGTCGTAGTGGAAATAGCTGATAATTAATAGGAGTTTATGCATCTTGTAATCAGGATACATGCAATTACACTTTTCTACCACCAGGTTTCTGGGTTTCTGCACACACACACACAGTCAGGAGTCATTTTGAATATATGTACTCTTAGGCACAAGGGAAAAAATGATTAATCAGGTTCTGTGTGTAAGAAATGTGCAGATGCACAGTTGATAAATAATAATAAGACCCCTGGTTCCTATCAGCGCCACTGTAAAGAAATCTGAGTGTGTATGTTTCTCTATAATGAACTACTTCATATCAAACCACTCTGAATGACTTTGTTTATATCTCAACCACTGTGCTGACGCTTTGAGTAGATAATTATGCAAAATTGGCCCCAATACCCTCCAATAAATGCCTAGAGTAAGACAGTACGAGGTGCTTTCAGCCTGTTGTTATGCATTTCGTATTTATTGCTCTGTCCTGAGTGAACTGACCATGTAACCTAAAGGAAATCTAAGACATGCTGATGTTGCCCTTCTCAGACTACAGGTTACTTGAGGAAACGGCTCGCGTGGCAGACAAACCCAACAGAGACTCGCTCCTGCATATTAATCCTCAACACAGCACCACTGTAAGTCTGTTCTCTGCACTGTGTCGCTCTTTATTTAATAGATCTAGTCAAATAATAGCAGCACATTGAGTGTATCTGTTCTTCCCTTCCCTTCTTCCAGGTGAAGCTGGTGAGGAGGAACGCAGCAGCAGCCAAAGTCAACCTGAAGATCCTCCCCAAATCCTTCACCAGACGCAAAGAGAACACCTCCATCTACATCAAAGTGTGAGTCTCTGGGTGTCCTACTCGGTTCCTGGTGAGCCGCAGCTCCGCAGAGATTAACGTTTTCCCTCTTCACTCTCGGTTAATCTCGCCAAAGCCGTTCTGATCAGCTGATGAGGTGATCAGGTGTGTTAAATGAGATCTCTGCAGTGCTTTGCCTCACCAGCCTTCACATGACAAACCTGCGTCAGAGGGTGGTCAACAACGTCCATTGGTCACTTTCATCACTGAGAAGTCTTGAAAGTTTTTTGTTTTTTAACTGGCGTCTCTCTGATGAACGAATCCAGTCCCGAACAGAGCTTTAGAGAGAGAGCAGGAGAAAGGCAGAGGTGCGCAGTTTGAGGGCTGGGTCACTGGGGGGCGCTCTTGCCTTATTGCGGTCATCAGCAGTGGAGCTGCAGACTGTACTGTGGTGCTGTACACGCTCCTGCAGCAGCTCCTGAAAGCGAGGCCCATGAGATGGTGCCCACACTCTGACCGCGTTTAACTCACTGCTGATTTCAGTGGCCTTCACATGTTACTGCCACATGACATCACCAGAGCAAAGTAGCCTCCAGATCTCTGCTGAGAGACGAGCGGCGTCGTGTAGATCTGCGTTCTGTGTGGTGAATAGAGGTGATGAACTGTAGAATCTTAATGTTGTTATCAGAAACGTCTCTGCTGTAGCTCCACTTTGCTGGTGTGCAGTTAGAGGCTGTAGATCATCTGTTTGTGTCAGTCATCCTCTATTCTTTCACCACGGGTCAGTTTCTGAGTCGCTCTTGGCTGGATATTTTCAGATGGTGGGCCACCCTTCAACTTTACATATCTAACATACATTTGCATGTATATATTTTACATATTAATAGTAGTTAAACAGCGCTTCACTGACTAATATGACTCAGTTATCAATGTTCACACTTAAAACCAGCAGAAACTCTCAGTCTTAAATCATATAAATATTGTAGCCCTGGAACATTTTTACAGTTTTGGTTTCTGTTAATTTATTATTAGTTTTACAATTCATTATTAGTCTTGTTATTTAGGAAGCACAAGGTGGGTGTTTCTGATAAAGTGGCCAGTGAGTGGAAGAACAAGGTGGGTGTTTCTGATAAAGTGGCCAGTGAGTGGAAGAACAAGGTGGGTGTTTCTGATAAAGTGGCCAGTGAGTGGAAGAACAAGGTGGGTGTTTCTAATAAAGTGGCCAGTGAGTGGAAGTACAAGGTGGGTGTTTCTGATAAAGTGGCCAGTGAGTGGAAGCACAAGGTGGGTGTTTCTGATAAAGTGGCCAGTGAGTGGAAGAACAAGGTGGGTGTTTCTGATAAAGTGGCCAGTGAGTGGAAGAACAAGGTGGGTGTTTCTGATAAAGTGGCCAGTGAGTGGAAGCACAAGGTGGGTGTTTCTGATAAAGTGGCCAGTGAGTGGAAGAACAAGGTGGGTGTTTCTGATAAAGTGGCCAGTGAGTGGAAGAACAAGGTGGGTGTTTCTAATAAAGTGGCCAGTGAGTGGAAGTACAAGGTGGGTGTTTCTGATAAAGTGGCCAGTGAGTGGAAGCACAAGGTGGGTGTTTCTGATAAAGTGGCCAATGAGTGGAAGCACAAGGTGGGTGTTTCTGATAAAGTGGCCAATGAGTGGAAGCACAAGGTGGGTGTTTCTGATAAAGTGGCCAGTGAGTGGAAGAACAAGGTGGGTGTTTCTAATAAAATGACCAGTGAGTGGACCCGCAAGGTGGGTGTTTCTAATAAAGTGGTCAGTGAGCGGACCTGCAAGGTGGGTGTTTCTAATAAAGTGGCCAGTGAGCGGACCCGCAAGGTGGGTGTTTCTAATAAAGTGGCCAGTGAGTGGACCCGCAAGGTGGGTGTTTCTAATAAAGTGGCCAGTGAGTGGAAGCACAAGGTGGGTGTTTCTAGTAAAGTGGCCAGTGAGTGGAAGTACAAGGAGGGTATTTCTAATAAAATGACCAGTGAGTGGAAGTACAAAGTATGTGTTTCTGATAAAGCGGCCAGTGAGTGAAAGCGCAAAGATGGGTGTTTCTAGTAAAGTGGCCAGTGAGTGGACCTGCAAGGTGGGTGTTTCTAATAAAACGGCCAGTGGAAGCGCACGGTAGGTGTTTCTGAGTGGCCTGAAATATTGTGGCCTGAAATATTGTGTTCTACAACATTAAAGTGCCAGGGTTCTAGAGTGTTCTGGATGACTCCGCCCCACCGTGTCCCGATCTCCTCTCAGAGTAGCTCCTCCGTCAGCGCGAGCTGAGAAAAGGAAAACAGTGCACACCTCATCAGACAAGTGCAGGGTGGGATGAAGCACAAAGACTGCATTCATATCCGAGAGCGAGGCTCGTCAGTGTTGTGGAACGATGCAGACAGACTCACAGACACTCAGCAGGGAGTGACACTCAGCTGGAGACACGCCGCTGATGTCACACGTACGCACACACGCTTGAATGGCAGCCTTCATATGTGCAAATCTCCCTCACTGGGAGTCGGAGCTTTAGCTGGATTTCATGTACAAACCTTGCGTCCAGAACAGTTGGGACGGTACGTGAAGTGCAGATGAAAACAGAAAGTACTGCTTTGTTCTATTTGACCTGTATAAAATTCAAAACAGTACAAAACCTCAGTATTTAATGTTTTACCTTATCAGATTTATTGTTTTTTTGTAAACGTGCTCATTTCTGAAATTGATAGCCACAGCAAGTTCCACGGTGTTGGAACAGGGGCGATTTAAGACGAGGAACATTGTGAAATCTTCAGAACAGGTGATGCAATCATGCTTCAGTAAAGGGGCATCCAGGAGTGACCAAGTTCTTTATCGACAAGGATGGGTCGAGCCTCGCCACTGTCCCAAAAAATACATCAGCAAATAATGACACAGTTTAAGAACAACGTTCCTCGACAGTCGAATGCAAGAATTTCCGTTAGTTCACCCTCTGCAGTGTATAATGTAACAAATTGTGCAGAACGTGGCTTGATGAATGGACCAAAAGAAACAGCCCAAAATGACGTGGAAAAAAGTCTGGTTGCATTGACTTGCCTTTTAAAGTATGTTTTTTCCTTCTCGTGTAAAGTTCTCATTTTGGAGATAAGAGGTTTTTTTTAGCATTTATTACCCCAAAATACATTAATGGTGGCTTCACAAATGTGCAAGATTCTCACCAATACCTGGCCTTTGGTCTCTTTCTTCTTTGGGCCCAAAGAACAAAGTGCATCATTTCCGTAAACAGTCTGAAAGGCTGACTCCTCACAGTACACTTCTCTGCTTTGCATCAGTCCATTTCAGATGAGCTCGGGCTCAGAGAAGTGGGCTGAGTTTGTGGCCGCTATTGATGTGTGGCTTCCGCTGTGCGTAGTGCCGTCTGAACTTGGCAAGGCGAGTTTATTTGTCCGGCGCCTTTCATGCACAGTGGCAATTCAAAGTGCTTTACACAAACAGAACAATAAAGCATTAGATAATACATTTCTGAGATCCAGCTCCTCAGAAAGGCTTTTGTACAGATGATTACAGAGACATAAGAAGTGCATGAGAATCAAGAAATGCAATTTCCATTATGCTCGAGTCAGTTTCAGCACCCAGAGTGAGGAAGAGCACCAGAAGTTAACGCTTTAACCTGCTGAATAGCTGCCAGAACCGAACGAAGTCTTGCTTCGAAGTATCACCAACCTCTAAGCTGTTAGTCATTCATTGGGATACTCATGCCAGCAAAAAAAGCTTGTGTTGATGTCTATCACAGAAGCGTGCTCATTTTTTAATGCAGTGCCATCTAATGGAACGAGGTTGTGGTTTTCAGCCTTTCCCTTTATGCGCAGATTCTCTCCTGATTCTCTGGACAGATTAATATGGTTTTACACACCATATTGCAGCCCCAGTTGGCACACTGGCAGCCCTCCAGGCCTCTTTTGCAATTGCCTGCAAGGACCGTGAGGCCGTACGGCATCACAGTCCTCATGTTTGCGTTCAAAGTGGTGCTTTTCAGCCCTGTCTATGAGCCCTTATTGAGGCCTTCATCAAGGGCCTCATTAGTAGCGGACTCTTACCTAACAGGTGAGATACAGATGAGGACCAATCAGCATGGTGGGGTTTGTTTACAGCTGTCTGACCAACATTTCAGGAAGTAAGGTGCTAGTTAAAGTCTATTTGTTCATTAATTTACTGTGTCACTGAGCTGCTTTATAGCTGTGAGCCACTCTAGGTAAGCAGATTAGCTAAAGTACTAAAACGAATATTTCCAGTATTGTAATTTCGCTGGGTACAGTTGCATGTAGAGTCTGTTAGATGCATGAATCTGTCCCAGATGCACACTTTCAAACCAGGTCTCTTGCTATGTCCTACTATACATCTGCATGTAGTTGATGTCAGCAAAGTACAGACTTTGAAGAGGACCTCAGGGCTTGGGGCACGTTTTGGGACAGGCCCATATTTTGTGTTTCTGAAAGCTAAAACTAACCTGTCATGTTGCATTTGCGGTGTTTTCACAGCAGGTAAGACCATTGAAGAGCTGTAGGGAGTAAATCAAGGAAAAGGCCGTCAGGACTACACGTGCAGAAGCGCTCGTGCTGTTGGCAAAAAACAACTCGCGAAACTCTAGAAGCCTCCGTTCATTTTCCGTCAATTTTCCCAGAATAGCACTGGCGTGAGCTACTGTGTCAGAGAGACTTTTCACAGGAGCTACGAGAAAAAAAACCCATCATCAGATGTTCTTGGGCGAAATTCCTCTTCAGGCCTAGAGCTGAAATGGATTTTTAAAAGAAGATCCACACTGACAATGTAATTTAGACTGAGATTAAGGCTTCTCGGTGCAGAAAACAGGGTAGAGAGAGAGAGAGCAAGCGCGAGAGAGAGAGGTGTAGGATGGCTCTCAGCAGCAGCAGTTTCAGAATGTACTCAGTACATAATATAAAAAGCAGATGTTAGGGCTGCAGTGGCTGCAGATGCTTCTCCACATAATCACACTGCCAGAGACACATCATCATTGGCGGCAGCGGGCTTTAAAGCCTGGCCCATCAGCCGAGGCATGTTACTGTGTGTTTGTTTGTTCATGTGAGAAAAAGCGTATCTGTGTTTAGGCACTGCAAAGCCAACCAGATCCTCCAATTACACTCCTCTCTCCCCTCTTGTGTGAGGAGCAGGGTACGTTCAAGTGATAGTTTGCCAAAATATCATATTTGAACAGTTACATCGAATGTAGTCGACCAGCCAAGACATGCTTAGTTTGTTTCTTTAGTTTTGAACTGGAGCTACAAAGCTAATGTGCTAACAAGTCATGGAAACTTAGGTACACTAATTATCACTGTGCACAGTGTTCCCTAAACATTTCCCCAAAGCATTCTGAATTATGAAGGAATCTCAGTTTGGCCTCTTTTTGACTCTTGAGTGGCGCAACCGTCTAGGACCAGTTGTCGGGAAATCGTCAGTTCAGTTCCTTGGCGATGCCACAGCCATCCGTAGCCAGGAATTCCAAGAAATCATCATTGTTCTTGCTCTGAATTGGCAGTTAGGATTCTCCTCCAAGCGTGTTGAGCTTTCCAATGATGTCAGAAGCAGCAGTTTGAAAAGCAAGGTTCATCAGGGTTCTCCGGTAAGCTTTTTGCCAAGGAGCACTGG
This sequence comes from Colossoma macropomum, assembly GCF_904425465.1. NCBI lineage: Eukaryota > Metazoa > Chordata > Actinopteri > Characiformes > Serrasalmidae > Colossoma > Colossoma macropomum. Next base: position 37,228,098 of record NW_023494802.1, read on the forward strand.
TACTCCTGGTTTGAAACAAGCAGGAGCACACAAAAATCAAAGAGATGCTTAAAATCAGAGACAACATGCGACTCTTTTACTGCCCTGTTGCGGCTCCACAGCAAAAATAAAATAATCCTCCTTTACTGTAAAATAAAGCTCTGCTGATCATTCAACATAGTTTTAACAGTAAATGCTCTTAAACGCTAGAATTAACTGCTAATTCGTCGACAGCTCGTCAATATAGCAACACAGACAACAATCTCGCCTAGCTAGTAGCCAACGAAAAGAGAAAGATTTACTGGACTTACTTGCTTTTATAATCACTACAGCTGGTTTCCTGATACATGTAATCTGCAACAAGAAACTGCCAAACACTAAAAAGTCACGAAGCTGAAGGCAGCTTCTTGTTTGCATTGTCCCGTTCCACCTTAAATAGTGCAGCAGTTACATTCTGGCGCCTCAGAAACCATTTCATGTGGAACAGGAAAATTACAACAAGAAGCTGGCGAATGAGAAGCGACTTCGGCCTCGTAAACGAACGTTAAGAGACATTTTACAAGAAGATGTTCCACTTTTGTGGAAAAGTTTCCTGCTGGAGATGCGAGAAAAGCAGTTATAGCTGAGCTAAAGCTTAAAGCAGAGCAGAGTAACTCTGTGTTTTCGATTACATTGTTTTTTAGCCTTAACTAGTACGTCAGCACATACTGAGACATATTTACAGCCAAGATGGTAAAATGGACATAAAATGTTGTGGCTCCCAAGGTGGTTTGATTTTTGTAGAAAGGACAAAATGGCTCTTCTTAACTTTTAGGTCGCCGACCCCTGAACAACATTAGAAGCTGTCATTTTCAGTCAGTTCTTTTCTTGCGATGTCCTCTGGTTTGTCTTAAGTATGTCTTTGTATTAGCAGTTGCTACACTCTGGATGGACATTTCTTGGTAGCAGCTTGGTAGCATGTTGTGATGGGGGAGACTAAGGAATTCACCCCGTGCTTCTATCCCACTCCCCCCGCCCCACCGTTAAGCTCATTGCTGCCATTTGACTTCTACATAGCATTACATGCCACTTTCCCGACTCTAGGTCAGAGGTGACTGCTGTTTAGAGGTGGTCGTCTTTTTGTTATTGTTTTTGTTTTGTTTTCTGCGCTCTTCTCTCAGGCACTTGTACTCTCTGGTTATTTATCGTGTCCCACTTCTCTGCATGTTGTGTTGCTAAATCATTTCTGTGGTATTGTGCAGCAGCAGGCCAAGCGGAGCTGCGCTGTCATGGCAAGTTCGCTCAGGGGAAAATTAGAGCTTCATTATGGAAGATAAACGGCTGGACTGCTGCTGTACTTACAGCAGCATTAAATCACCCGCCCTCTTTTTTCTGTGGTGTTTTTCCTCTTCATTTTCAGCCCGTTGAGAGAGCATGTGGTCCAGGAAGCCTCACGAAGCAGGATTTCTTGCTAACTTTAAGCTTAATTCAAGCTAACCCTGGATATTGGATCACTTTTTACAGGTATATGTCATCATAGCAACTTGCACTGCACGTCTAACCCGCTGCACGGCTGGTTAATTGTGGGATTTAGGTTCATTAACAGCTCTTGGACCAATCAGGACTGAGATTCTGACCAATCAGGGAGCTTCTGGTGGGGGTGGACCCCTCTAGATCTTTTCAGGTCACTTTGTTTCCCTTCCTAATGTCAATCTCAAGAAAATGGTCACTTATCAAAGTGGATACAGATCATACTTCATGGACATCAGGAATATAAAGCGGTTATTGCTCCACTAAGCACTGACTTGGTGGAAATCAGGAAATCATATCCATAGGAAAAGTTAGAACAACTAGCAATCATGATCAGATTTAGTAACCGAACCTCAAAATAGTCCCAGTAGGCCCATTCTTCTTTGCAGATTCATCGATTCAATACATTGAAGAGTTTTCAAAGTATAAACCTAAGGTAAGGTTTTGCCACAGCATCTCAGTGGTATTCAAATCAGGACTTTGCCTCGGCCACAACCTTAATTTTGTTTCTTTTGAACCATTCAGACTTCCTGATAGAGAGCAGAATACATGGTTCCATCAATTATGACGAGTCGTCCAGGTCCTGCAGAAGCAAAGCAGCCCCAGACCATCACACTACCACCACCATGTTTCACTGTTGGTATGATGTTCTTATGGTGAAATGCAGTGTTAGCTTTATGCCAGATGCAAAGGGACCCATGTCTTTCAGAAAGTTCCACCTTTGACTCATCGGTCCACAGAATATTATCCCAAACTTGACTTCGGGTTCATCTAGATGTTTCTGGCAAATGTGAGACGAGCCTTTGTGTTCTTTTTGGTCAGCAGTGATTTGCGCCTTGTACCTCTCTTATGGATGCCATTTTTGCCCAGTGTCTTTCTTATTGTGGAATCGTGTACTTTGACCTGAATTGAGGCAAGTGAGGCCTGCAGTTCTTTAGATGTTCATCTGGGTTCTTTTGTGACCTCCTGGATGGGTCGTCAGTGTGCTCTTGGTGAAATTTTGGTAGGCCGGCCACTCCTGGGAAGGTTCACCACTGTTCCAAGTTTTCTGCGTTTGTGGATAATGGCTCTCACCATGGTTCGCTGGAGTCCCAGAGCCTTAGCAATGGCTTTGTTACCTTTTCCAGACTGATAGATTTCAAGACCTTGATTTACATCTGTATTTGAATCTGTTTAGAACGTGACATCACGTGCTGCTTTTTGAGACCTTCAGTCCTGCTTCACTTTGCCAGACAGGTTCTGTCTAGGTGATGATTAGATTCTACAGGTCTGGTAGTAGTCATGCCTGAGTGTGGCCAGTGAAATTAAATCCTATACTCAGTTGGCTTTGTTTAACTGGTTGATTTAGTAGCTAAGGTGTTTTTTTCACATAGGTCCAGGTAGGGCTGAACAGTGTTTTTCCTTCAGTAAATGAAATCATCATTTAAAAATAGGATTTTGTGTTTACTTGTCACTATTTATCTTTGTTTTTGTGAAACGGCATAGAAGAGGGATCATCGTGTCCGAGCCAGTGTGGGAACACCCAAACAGTACGGGTGTTTTTGTCCTTGCTGTGTTGCCTTGTGGTCAGTATTTAACTCTGGTTGATCGCGGTGTCCCTGTCTACTGGACACATACACACCCACACTCTCTCTGGCTTGGGTTACCTGAGTTTTGGCGCTTTCATATTCAGAGCAGAAGGTGAATAAGTTCACTTAACCTACATCTCTCTGCCTTCTCAGAGCTTCAGTTCAGATCAGCTCAGATTAGCTCAGATCAGCTCCCCTGTCTCTTTATGTCCAAAAGTCAAAGACACTTTCTCATATAGCATTTCCTCTGAAATGAAGGGTATTAATAGGGAGTTTGTCCCTCTTTGCTGCAGTAACAGCCTCTACTCTTCTGAGAAAGCTTTACATTAGATGTCTTTATCATAAAGTCATACACACAGGCTCGAAAAGCAGGTCCAACTCGAGCTGGTCCTCTCTCAATACTCTTTAAGTCAGATTCATCTGTTCAGGGAAGGGTTCCAAAGCACAACCCACTTTACAAAACGTTCTTCTACATTCTGTGCACAATCACACATTTCCACCAGACAGGTCTCCAAATCCCCAAAACTTAGTGTTGCTTTAAGCATGTTTTTTAACCGTCTCATCTTCCTCACTTTCCAATAACGTTATACATATTTAAAGACAATGATAGAGTTAACAATAAAGGGAAGAGTTTGAGTAAGTCAATGAAAAGCATGTACTTGGTCATACTGTCTCTAGTGGGCACATTTAAACCTCATTTTTAATGTTCAGTATCCGTTTTTACGAGTATTTGCTGAAATATGTTTGTTGCCTAGAAGCAACTTTTGTGCAAAGCTGGAATGGAACACAGCTCTGTATCATTTTTTTTTTCCCATTGTCGCAGGCAACATACTCCAAAAGGACCCCTGCACACATTATTTTTCTGTAATGTTTTTGAGTTTAATATTCAGGTCCGAAAAAATAAATCCATTTTATTTTCATTTTTAATTAAACTGATGACATGGACACTTCAGAGAAGACAACAGGTGAGGAGCCTAGTGATTCTGGGGACTGTATCTCTGGTTTCTTGAAGGTTAGCAATGCGATCCAGGGACGTGTCCCGCTTTACTGACCTGTGGAGTTCGGCTTTGTTCTAACATTTCTGATCTACAGTGCTTCAAAAATCAGATACTGAACGCTGTTATCTCCGGTATTCTGAGGACTATGAGAAAAAGTCATCAGCGTTGGAGAGGGGGCATAACGCAGCAGGGTTTTTGCCGAGTTGCGGTGCTCGAAATTTTTCTGGCTCTCTAAACCTCAGCCACGGACGAGCATCTCAGCAAGGCCTAGGGTGCACCTAAGTCAGATACAAATTTACGAGATACGGGGTTCCGTATCTCCGGTTCCCTGAAGACTAGCAATGCGGTCCAGGGCTTGTTGGAAAGGGCACGTCACACTCTACTGACCTGTGGACTAGTGATCTGTCATTTGCGAAAGTTTCAGCTCTTTGAGCTGGCTCTTTCAGGTGACTATTGGGAACCAACTTAAATTGACAAGCTTATTTTTTCCCCCCCGTTTTTAAAAATCAAGACAAAACAAATGTCATGTTTCCAACTGTGCCTCACTAGTTATTCTGATTTTTGACTCGTCTGTTGATGTCTGGTCCTACTTCTCGAAATTCATCCAGTCAAACTACATATCAACATCTATCTTTTCTTTGTTTTGTTGCAAACATAATGCAAGCTTTGTTGATTAGAAAGTAGACAAAGGTTTTCTTGAAAAACAAAGAATAGATTAACTTCGTGAGCTGAGCCAGTTGATCTGATCCATTGAAAACAGCTGCAATGCCCTTCACTAGTGTGGAGTTTGGCTTCTTCCTGTTTTTGTTTTTAGATTTGTGTGTGTGTGTGTGTGTGTGTGTGTGTGTGTGTGTGTGTGTGTGTACAGTCACACTCAGCTCACAGCATTATTGTAGAGGTTATTCACTATCATTATCCACATCAGACGTTAACAAGTAGTTTAAAAGTTTCAGTACATTCACTGATGCAGCATAATTAGCATGGTGGTTTAAGGTACTTCAGGTGTTTAGCATTGCAAGTCTTCATCCTCCCAGTTTGGTAACATTAAAAAAGTGATTTTTCCTGATTTGTATTAAAGCAGTTGGCAGTCTCTCATACCTTACCTCAACTGGATTTGAGTTTTACTAACTTGAATTTACTTGAATTGTGCAGTGTGAAATCCAGGGAGTATTAAATGTCTTGGATTGAGATCGAAGGCAATAAAACCTGATTCCCTTGTTCTAAGTAGTATTGTGAAAAGGAAAACCTTCTTGTAGATCATCAGACCTGACCCCGGCCCTAAAGCCTGACTTTTACATACCATTTTAACTATAAAAGAGACTTCCTGTATCCTCTGTCGTGTCATGTTTGCGATTGCAGAATGGAAAATGTAGTCAGGAGATTTGCCTAGGGTGCGTGATTGGGGCTGAGTCACATATAGACCTGTCAGAAAATTGTTTTTATTGGGATCTTTATCACTTTCTGTTGGTTTTACTAGCTTCTTTAGCAAGCATGGGTGAAGAATGGAATGAACGAGGGCACTCTCTCTTTCTCGTCCTGAGTTTCATCCATTCACAGTGCTGTAACAGTTAGCACTAGCCAATGGAGTTAGAGTAGAGCAAGTGAGAGTCGAATGACTCAAGAACAGTGTTTACATCTGGTTATGTAACCATGAATGCAATAATAATTGCTGATTAAAAATGGATAATTGGCTCCTGATGGCACAGCTGTCTAAGCGTTGGTCCTATTGTCGGGAGTCGCAACATTCCCAGAAATGCCACAACCATCTGTGGCTGGGAGAGCAGTAATTGTTCTCACTCTCTTTGGGTGGTTAGGATGGTTCTCCCTCTCCCCCCCATCACTTAGCATGATGCTGGTTAACCTAAGCAGCTGCTAGATTTTGTAAGAAAATTAGTGTTCTCCTCCAAGCGTGTTGAGCTGCCCAGTAACATTGCAATAGCTGCAGTAAAAAAATGTGCTGGGGCTTGTGAGTGATAGAGCGAGATCTAGTTTGCTGGTGGAATTAGCAATGACTAAACCAGGGAGAAAATTGTCTAGCCCCATAAAAAAAATAAAAATAGATAATTATTTGGAAATTGTCCATGTTATTGGAGTGTGAAAAGGCAGTAATGCCAAACTTGCTTGTCCATTCCTTTTATATTTTGACTCATAATGTGAAAATGTGCTCGCACTGACATTAAGAAAGTATTAAAGGCATTAGCTTTGAGCAGTAATTTACTAGGTTCAGTAAAGCTGAACAAAGTAAGCTTGTACTACAAAGTGAGATCTACTATTAATTTGTTTGAAATCACTCTAGCATGAGGTCATTTCTTTGTTGATTTTTTTTTTATCTGCCTTTGATTATTTTTCTTCTATTGTTTTCTCAAGGCCTACCTTCTGTTCACAACTGAAGGCCAACTTATGGTGCCATATACCGGTGGAGGCCAGAGATAACTGTCTGATGACCTTGAATGTCTGATTTTGTGTGGGGGCTTGGAGTCACATGGAGTGAAACTTTTAAACTGCAGGTACAGTTATATGCAAAAGTTTGGGCACCCCAAGACAAATTCTTTTACTGTTTAGTTTCTGAGTGATGTTGCTTGACCAGGGGTGTTTAAACGTTTGCATATGACTGTATGTTTGACTCCTTTAACATTAGAGCTGTTGACCGTCCAAATTCAAGACTGCTAAAAAAAGAATGCTCTGATGCTTCATGGCTTTGACTTTGGCTTTGATTTGTTGTGATTGTTGATATATTAAATTCAGACATGGAATTTGAAGCACGGGCACTTATCAAAACCAGACTGCAAAGAACAGAGAGTACCCTGCAGCAACAGTGTGGACAACTATAGCAATGTTGTGTTTCTTTTCTGAAGCCAGCAACTATGGATGACAACCCACCAGGTGGTTTAAAGGCTCGCTGTCTTTTTATAGATTTTCCTTTTCCCTTAGGGCATAACAGGTGGATTTAGCCTTAGATTCAGATAGTGACTTCAGTAAAGTGACCAGTAAAATCATTTGCCCCCTCCTGCCACCACCCTGACCATTCATCGAGAGCTAGCACCCCAATACTGCATTTTCTGATTAACATCCACTTTAACTGATCTCAGTAATGAGAGTTAATGGGTGTTATAATTCAAAGCTACACACACACATTGTCTAAGCCGCTTATCCTTCTGTGTCGCGGGGTGCCTATCCCAGCAGTCATTGAGCAGAAGGCAGGAAACACCCTGGACAGGTCACCAGTCCATTGCAGGCTTCAAAGCTCGTTTTGTTTTTGATTTTTCGCCAAGCTGTTCCCTAAAGGTATTCACTTGTCCTCATCCGCTACTTGACCTTCAGCCTTTTATGAAGGCTTTGCCAAAACTCCTCGGTGCCCTCTCAAAGCTGAATCTTGATGGTGAGTGATAGACTGATATTACTGGAATGCGTCCTGACCTCGCCTTCAAGCAACTACCTAGCATCTTTCAGCCAAAGCCCTTTTTCCATCCAAGGGAAAAAAAATAGTTTCCATTCGCCTTTTAGCCAAAACAATGCCTTTCTATGCACCTGGCATTCCGTAGCCCTCCCACCTTCTACCCTGGAGCGGAGCTGCAGCCAAGCCCGAGCAAACTCATAAATACCTGCGCCTGAAGGGCAGCGGAACACTGGAATACCTTCACACCTGCACAGGGAATCCCCTTCAGCATCAAATCGACCGCTGCTCAGACCATTCCCCTCCCAGTGCCCAGCATGCCATGCCGAATCATGCTGTGGATTCTGGACTGACTGTTCTGCCAAAGCTTGATCACGATTTGGATCAGGCATTGCTCACCCCTCATCCCCCCGGACGGCTCTGTTTTCTTCTGAAGTAGAAACAAAGGCTGAATGCTTGGGTTGTGTAATGTTGCCATCTGGCCTGGCATGTGCTCCTGTGGCCAAAGCCAGGCACTGACTGGGTGATGTAGGTCTGTAGGAATGTGCAACTGAACCCTGTCTTGATCCACAGATTTTAGCTTTGTTTTCTTTTATCATATGTTATTCATCAGTTTACCTGTGCATGCTCCATGCTCCACTTGCAAACACGTTCCTTTATAGGTGTTAAGAGGTTGGTCAGGCTTTACAGAGTGTTGGCAGAAATCCTATTCAACCCAGTTGTTCCACTCTTTGTTCAGAGTTGCTCTAGAATGTTTAATTTCCAGTGTAAAATGCTGCGCTGCTGTTACCCTGCGTTCACACTGGTTATGACTTTTCACCTCTTGATGCCCAAATTGCTGATCGCTCATCGCCTATGGGCGTGTCTGAACTTGAACTGACTGTTGTTTGACATGGTTTCAATGATGCCAGGCACAAAGCAGATGCATTCCCACTAAAAAAAAATCCTGGTGAAATCGTTTCTGTGCTTATCTTTATTTAAACCCTGTGTCCGTGTAGTCGGAATGTAAGGAAAACAGTATTTGGTCTTATTTGGTCGATTACTGTCTGTTTGCGTTGAAAGCACTGCCGCCCCTATTCCATCTCTTGTAGGAACAGTTATCTAGGAACCAAAAAAGGAGTGCACCATGTCACAGTGGTGGAGATAAAGCGTGTACTATGCTGCTTAATGCTCAATTCCTATTGGTAGTCGCCATGTCACTTCGCTCCTGATTTGCATAAAGTTAAACTTTGTCGCGTCACCGACTCCACCTGTTTTGCATCACCAACGTGTTGCTGGAAATTCCCAGCTGTCATTGAAAATAAATAACCTCCAGCCACTTTGTCGCGTCGCCTCGCTGCTGGTGTGAACGCAAGGTTAGAAAACAAAGCCTTCAGATTCCGAATTTATTCTCATGCATATGGGAATCTTGCAGGGGCACAGCTCGGTCATCAGTGTGTTACCAGACTTATGAACACATTCTGACAGGGTTTAGGTAGAGACCCTGGGGTCAAGGGAGGGACCAAGTGGAAGGGGAGAGTGGTGAAGGGGGTGTGACTGAGGAATAGAGGAGATGAAGGTGACATTATTTCTGTCTCAGGAAGAACTTTAGAGGAGCAATAACACAGTAATGCATGTTGGTGGTAGTCATTTTACGGCAAACTGGATATTCCGTTGATATTCCACATGATATTCCATGGTTTTCAGTGGAAAAGAGTTCGAAAAATTGTGCCGCCAACAGTGGCAAGTGTCTTCATGTGGAACATTTTCTTTCAATGGCAACATGAAAACCTTTCTTATAACAGATTCAGCTTCTATTCTTTTCAAGAGACTCGCTTTCAGTTTTCCATAGAAATCTGCAGGGATATTTTTCACACCTCAGAAGTTCAGTCTTAGAAGTTGGTTGATCATTTTCTGAAGTAATCAAACACATTCAGGGATGTTGAGATCTGGACTCTGGGGTGGTCAGTCCATTGTTCAGCTTCTTTGTTTGATGTGTCCGTCTCCTTTTCTCAGCGAGGTTCTTCTTGACAGCTACACATCCTTTCAGACCCACAGCGCTGAGTCGTCTTCTCACAGTGGAAGGATGGACAGAAACACCTGTGGATGTTTTCAGATCTGAAGCAGCTTGATTTTCTCCTCTCTCTCAGAGATGAAAGTACCGTTTTATCTCAAACTTTGTTCAAAATGAACCATTTTCTACTTGATGGCTGGAAATAAAATAATTGAGAGGTGGTCTTTGCAGTGCTGCACATCCAATATTTCTTAGTGTGATTTTTCAGGTTTGCACAAAGTTTAGGAGTTTTCCCAAAAGCGGAGTTGTGCAATTATCAGGTTGGATGAGATTTTTGGCAGCGTTTCTGTAAAGCATATCCAGCTTGGAAGAGCATCTGAACAATCAATTATGACCCATCTGGAATTTTCCTGCTATTATCTGATAGAAATCGGTCCAAAATCATCATCTAATGTCTTTTAATATGATATTTGATATTCGTGGTATCAGTGATGAGATGATACCAGTCATCCCAGGGTATATGAAAAACACTGGGCATCCAATAATGCAGTAAACACAGCAGCCAACAGAAATTGTACAATACAATAAAATTTTGATGGGATGTTTAAGATTATGCATATTTATGACATTGCGATGACGTCTGTTGTTGCGTTATTATGATGCCTGTGGTCGGCTGTTTGGCTCTCCTTACAGTCGAGGTGGTTCTTTATTGTTTCTGCCAGTTGCTCTGGCATTAGTGAAGAGCCTGGAGAAGATTGATGTCAGCCGTTGGTTACGTTAGAGGAGTGATTTCTCACTTGTCATGATTTGGACCACGTCCTACAGTCATTTTGTACTTAATACGCACCTCTGCTGTGATCCGCTCCGTGTGTTTGGTGCCAGCTCCCTCACGTGACATCATCCATACTGTCTTATTAGGCCTCCATACACAATAGCGCTTCTTTGCCAGCAGTGATGACGGTGGTGGTGTTGGGCCCATGGTGGTGATTGAACTCCAGAGACTTGTTCATTTTCAACTGCTCTCCATTTGGATTCACACATCAGCAGCAGCTCTAGACAGCTGGATGTGGGCAGTCAGATGTGACTTATTGGGACCCCACGCCCTCCAGGCGCCTGGCAGGCTGGAGAACATGAGGAAGAACCACGTCAGTTGGCAGCGTTTGGCAGTTGAGATGCACGTGAAGAGCGTGAAGCATCTTCTCCCAGTCAGCTTGGAGTTATTTCCCTGTATATTTAGCGGCTCATAGTTTTGAGTTTTTTTAGTTTGTGTGGTTGTATGTACCAAAAACGGTCGTTCATTTCTGACCATTTTCCAACCTCTCTGTATCCCTCGAGTGGGTTTCCAGCCACTGTTAGCCTCATTGGTGTTTTCAGTCTCTGTCCACTGTATTTTGTCTCCTGCTCTCCCGAGCAGTGCCTTATTTCAGATCACTGGGACTGAATCACTGCTGCGCTGTGGGAACAGTCCCAGCGCATGTCACATTTGGGATTTAAGACACTGCAGGGGGCACAGATGACACAGCATATCGTCCTTCCAGCTAATGGCTTTAAGCACTGTTAATTGCCCAACAAAAAAAAGCAGAAGTCTATTGAGACGTCATGGATTTGCTGAATGATGACGTGTGTTAGGTTGTTTTTCTTTGTTTTAAAAACAGGCCTTTAACCCCTTAAACTAAGGGTCTGTATGAGGGTTCCTTCAGTCCTTACTCTGACAATTAGATCTTACACTGTAGTTTCACAGTCTTTACTGGATAATTTATAACAGATACTGAACAATAAATAATAGATATTGAATAATTTAAAGTACATACCGAAAAATTCAACTTATACCAGTGCCCAGAGTCCAGGATTGGCCCTGAGATCCCCTTGGCCCTGTTTAACTGAATGCAGGGATATGGTGCATAAATATTGCAGTTTCAATTTTGATAGCATTCTTTTAAGCACTGGTTCACTAAAAAAATCCAATCCCCAAATTGAATTGGGGGTACCACTATTTAAAATTCATAGTAGATACTGAACAATTTATAGTAAGTACTGAATAATTCATACTAGATACTGAAGAATTGGTAGTAGTTACTTATTTCTTAGTAAATACTAAATAATTAATAGTACATACTGAATAATTCATAGTGTATACTGAAAAATTTATAATAGTTACTTATTTCTTAGTAAATACTCAATATTTCATAGAAGATACTAAATAATTTGAAGTAGATACTGAATAATAATATATAGTAGATACTAAATAATTCATAATAGGTAGTGGATAATTAATAGTAGATACTGAATAATTCATACTTGATACTGAATAATGTGTGGTAGATACTAAATAATTTGATGAATCATACCAATGCCAGAAGTCCAGGAGAGCAAAACTGTCCCTGTTTAACTGAATGCAGTGATATGGTGCCTAAATGTTATATTCAGTTTGAATAACATTGTTTTTGAACTGGTTCACCAAAAAATCAGATCTAACACAAAGATTAATCATCCGAATGAGCAGGTATGGATCACCTCTTTTGCCAGTTGGTGTGACAACGAGTGCTAAACCTTCCATGTCTTTGTTCCTCATTCAGTATGAAATGAGTTCTCATCGTGATGTTCAGATACATTTAAAATGAGGATATTCAATCAGCAGAAACAGCTGTTTGTTTTAGTTGTGTTTTGAGATCTGAGCTTGCGAACATGAAAGGTGTCCTGATCTGTACTGCTCTCTGATTGGATTCCAGAGTGTTTCTGAGATGAAGTCCCCGCAGTGCTGTGTTTCATTGTGTGTGTGTGTGTGTGTGTATTACAGAGAGCAGAAGCTGTACTGGCACCTGAAGCTGCACTTCCCCCAGAGCAGCGCCCAGTATACTGACAGGTAGGTCAGCCTCTCTGCTTCTCTCTCAGTTAATCCAGCTCCATATAAGATATAGTAAATACAGTCGTGTGCAAAAGTCTGGGCACCCCATGTTTGTTGATTTTCTAAGTGTGAATAAGTAAACACGTCCTCTACCTTGTTAATACTCGATGTGCTGTTTATTCGCTGAATTTAAAGGCGTGTTCAAACTTGTACATACAGGTCATCACAAAAACAAAAAGATTTCAGAACAGGCTGCTTTTGGAGCTTATTTGACAAGTATGGACGGTACGGACATTGTATATTGAAAATTTTAGTGATAGGGCTCCAGAGCAGCCCAACTATCTAAGCGTTGCCTCTGTCATCAGGAGATCATGAATTCTATCCTAGTGAAGCTACAGCCATCCATGGCCGGGAGTCCAAGAGAGCACAATTGGCCTCGCTCTCTCTGGGTGGGTAGGATGGCCCCTCCCTCTCCCCCCATCACTCAACGCGATGCTAGTCAGCGCAGGCGTCTGTTAGCTGAGGTAACAGATCTAGCGGTTGGCGCTTTCCTCCGAGTGCGTTCAGCTGTCCAGTGACATTGCGTGAGCAACAGTTCGAAAAGATGCAGTGGTGCTTCACAGGTCTCGGAGGAAGCCTGTGTTAGCCTTCACCCTCCTAGTGCTGGCGGTACTGTGTGATTGGGGGAGTCCTAACTTCTGGATGGAACTGGATACAATTAAACTGGGGAAGAATCTTAGTGACACATTTAGGCTTCGGAGTAATTTTCTTTTAAGTATGTTTACTACTTTTTGCCGTGACACTGAAAATGACTAACTGAACTAATGTTTTGACTGTGAATTAAATAAATGAAGTAAGGTGGACTCTGACTTTTGCACAGCACTGTATTTTAAAATTGCATGATGTGTAAAAACTACTGCAGGAACAGCTTTTTCAGTGGAATTAAAGTCCTTTCTCCTCTGCAGAGTGCCGGAAGACCGGCTTCTGGAGCAGATTCTCAGTGACTACGTCCACCCTACTGAATCAGACCCAGTCAAGCGCCAAAGGTAACACCATCAAACCCTGTTCTTTCTGTCCTCTGTGCTGTACCTGCTTTTCTTCTCGTACTCTTGTTGTCCTGACGCCTGGGCCTGTATTCAGAGAGCGTCTCAGAGTGTCTGAGTACACTGATCTGGGATCTGTTCTTGTCAGTAAAGTTATAGTAAAGAAGAGGGAAATCAGCCGTCCTGCTCTGAGAAGCTCTGTGAATACCAGTCCTGATCCATTCAATAAGGTCAGTATCATTGCAGATACCGATCCAGTACATCACTAATTAAAGACAGTTGTGGTGGTGAAGACAGAAAGAGAGGAATGGAAGGAAAACGTTAACATGCTGCTGAAATCTGTCGCTCAAAAGTGAAAGAGTGAAACAGCCTCAGAGAAAAAATGTTTTTTATGTGTCAAATTGCTGTCAAATCAACAAAAGAAAACCAAAAGGACAAAAGAACCTTTTATGGAGCTCTTTTCTGCTTACACGCCTGGAGTTTACGCCCTGCTGCTTTGTCCACAGGCCAGGTCTCGTTAAAGCGGCTGCTTCAGGGCGTAAATATAGAACCGTGATTGCTGTGTGGTTTCAGGCTGTCACCACGCTCCTAAATCTAACTATGTGATAATAGGTCAAGAAATCAGCAGCAGATCAGAGCTGGACGCGGTTCTGGTCGACCCACTTTCGGCTCGGTTTTTGACTGTTGTCTTGCCTGGAGCTTTTGTGATGGCGCTTTGTTGACTGCGTCCTCCCAAAGCAGAGTGTGATGACAATTCCAGACGAGGCAGCTGGAGAGTTTTGAGTTTTTAGTGAGATGATTGTGTTGAAATGAAGATAAAAGCTGACGTTAATGGCATAATGAGCTGTAGACGTGTAATTCCCCTCGGTACTGTCAGAGATCAGCCTGTCAGTGTTCACATCAGACGTTCACAGTGTAACTTTCCTTCAGTGCTGTGCATCATTTAAAGCTGCACTATGTAAGATTTGGGGATATGGAGACCTCTCTGGTGGAAGTGTGTAATTGCGTGCGATGTGCAGAAGAACATACTGTAACGTGGGCTGTGCTTCGGTTCGCTTCCCCGAGCGGATGAATCTGATGATCGAAAGAGAGTTCAAAGAGAACTCAGTCAAAACTTGGTGAAGGACGTGTTTTCTGAGGATGTTAGTGAATTATCTGTGATGGTCATCATGATCTCCATCAGTATAATGTTGATTTTGCATTTGAGACCTAAACATCAAGCTGGACCCTCTTTTTGAGTCTGTGTTTGTGACTTTAATACATAAAGATGCACAACATCTGAAAAACTCCCGCACAATCTGACCAGGTGAGTTTGACTTTTAAACAATTATTTCAGGCTTTACAGGGCGACTCACAGCAGCGCACACTCAGCATGTTTTAGAGTGTATTGATTCTCCTGACTCAGTATTTTTATCACCACCAAAACAGTGATAACATTCCCAAAACATTTGGTAAAGTGAATATTTTAGCTAATTTTGAGTCATGACGTGAAAACCTAGGACAGCAATTCTTAAATAAAGCTTTTTTATTTAAAAATTAAACTGAGGATAAATCAAAATCTTTAAACTTTGCTTTAAAAGAACTCAAAAAGATCTTTAAAATAAATTTTAAAATATTATTTTCGCAAGTATAAATTTGGGAGTTGGGGTTTGGGACAGACAACTCCCTGTAGAAAGTACTAAATCATTAATAATAATGATTTTTTAGATATTTAGCTAATTATTATCTATATATCACATATATACATATAGTCAAAAGTTGAACTCGTCTGTGATGGTAGCCTCTCCCTCTTGTGGTTTCTAGTTACAGCATACCTACTCTTGAGGTGAGCTGGAGCTCTGCTTTGCTGTTACTTTTGTTAGATTGCTGCTCATTAAATGTTATATAAAAGCTGTATTTGAATGAGAGGTCTACAATCACAGATTCTATCAGAGCAACACACAGCAAGCTGCAGGTGGGCTTCAGCATACGCTACTATGAATATTTCAAAGGGTTTTAATTACGGAAATGCGTAAATAAAATGACACTGTTAATAAAAGGGACGGTCCTATTATATATTTTAGGTTTTATATCTGTTGTATCTGCAAAAGGAAGAATGCTGAAACTGACAGTGGCATGACACTGCATGCCTTTTTTTGATTAAATAAGACTTTTCCACTAAAAAAAAAAAACATTTTATTGGAACAGCTCTTGCTGGCTGCGGAAAACAAGTGAAGTAAAAAAACGAAGTGACGAAAAGAGAGACAAATTTAGCTCTGAAAGCCTTTTGGGCTGCATGGAGAATTCATTAAGCCCTGAAACTCATTCCCAGCCCAAACCGCTTTCTATTATTATTATTCTCTATGTGTGCGTTACGTAACTTGGCCGGGAAGCCGCATTCCGTGTGGTTGAGAAATGATTCGGTTCTCGTCTGTCAGGAGCGTCCTGCTGTTCCACCTGTCCACCTGCGGTTCTGGCATGCGCTGATGCGCGAGGCTTTGAGGAAAGCGGGTGTTCTTCCAGGATGAATCACTCTGCGGGGTCGAGTGTTTTCCAGAAGGCCAAGGTGAAGCCTCCAGACGCCGCTGTAGTACGTTAGAGCAGAGTGGACTGACGTGTGTTGAGCGAGAGTGCATACCTGCTAAGGGTGTGAAGAATTCAGTGCAGTGTTAAAAATTGTAAAAATGTAACTATATTAGGGCCGAATCCCATTTTTTATCATTATAGCGATTTGAGATTCAGTGATACACATTCTTAAGGATGCAAATGACCTAACGGATCAAATGACCAGCATCCAAGTGGCGTAATTAGATTGGTGGGACTGTAGCATTAGAGGCCTAGCTGTGCTTCCCTGTGCTGGGCTTGAACCCTCTATCATTGAAGTAGCTCTCAGCTAATCATACTCAAATGGTTGAGGTGTAAACGGTCGTTCAGAGTGGTTTGGTGTGAAGTGCTCTGTTCTAGAGAAACTTACTGAGTCAGAATTGTTCACAGTGGTGGTGATAGGAACCAGACGTCCACCTCTAAAAGCTCCCTCACAGAAAATTATTACATAAAATGGAAATGATGTCTGAGACACCGTTTAGTGATAGTTAAGATATGATTGTGGCCTAAAACATACTTTACAAAATCCATTAATGGTGGAGGGATACATACAGGGTGTTGTGAGACCATATTTTCCACGATTTTACCATCGTCAACATTCCATATAAACACCCAGAAGACTTGTGTAGGTTCACTGGTGGTTTTGGATAGAAAATAAAATATTTGTGTTGTAGACAATGTGACCCCTGGTTCCCATCACCACCACTGTAAAGACATGAGTGAGTAGGTTTCACTACAGTGAACCATTTCAGACCACTCTGGATGACTTTGCATGTCTGCTGAATTCTACAGAAATTTTGAAAGAAAGAAAAATTGTAATTCCTCTAAAGTGCAATCTTGTGTTGTTGTGTTGTTGTTTTCCAATGTTGTGATATTTATAAGCCTTTTTTTCAGGATTGATTAGGCTTCTGCAGTCATTAACAGCCCTGCTGACTAACATGAACATCACTGCCAGCACCCTGAAGCAGCACTCACCCCTCAGCCGCATGTGAAGATCTGTTATATTGAAGGAAGTTAAAGGAGAGTGTTCACTCTCCTTTAAGGAGAGTCAGGGTGAAAAACAGCAAACCAAGTTACAGAATTACATCAGCCAGCGCAGAGGAAAGAGTGGCTTTTCTTCTCTGTTGAAGCGAGACTGGTTACTCTCAGCGAAACTTGAATCAGGAAACCGGCCAAAATAAAGACATTAAAACCTCAATTTGATTTTTTCACTTTTCCTGTTTCCTCAGAAGGTTCAGAATCCTGCAGCTCTACTCGGCCGCCACGAGCTTTATCCTGCGGTAACAGCTCAGATCACACGCACTTCTGAAATCACATGACTGTGTTTTTCTTTCGGTGGAAGAACAGTTTCTCCTCTGAAAAACAAAACACTTCATGCTCTATTCTGAATGTGGGTGAGTTTTATTGTAGTAGTGGTCAGTATACTGGTTGAAGTCCTTCCTCAGGTATGAGAGATGTCAGAGCTGTTATTCTCGCGTTTTGGGTGACGCCACTTTGTCATCGCCATTTTGGGGACCGAATCAGGGAGTGACTGTGCAGCGCGATGCCTTTAATTAGCTGTGCTTCGTGAATGATTCACCTGCGAGACGCGACAGAAGCCGAGAATGACGAGAGACACACAGACCTTTAATTCAGTGTTTAAGCTCCAGGCTTGGAGTCCCTGAATTGTGTATTTTAGTGTTTCTCTGCTGTTCACACCTCGTTCAGCTCAAGAAGGGATTAATCAGCTAATAATATCAGGTATTTTAACCAGAGAAACCACAGTTATGCAGTGCAGGGTTTCAGGACTGGAGCTGAACTCTGTACTAACTGCACTAGCAAACTTACAAAATCACGTCTGTTGAAACACGACGTTGTTTTCCGACCCACGACATTCAGTCTGATATTTAACGTTTATGTTTCTCCATTCAAACATCATTTAAATCTCCAGAAACAGAGAGTAAAGTTACACCAGCTCCAGTTTAAGTGGGAGCAGGAGTTTGGGGGGGAAACTGTATAAGGATCGAAGCCTATTTTACGGGCTTTGTTGAGGTAACGTTTTTCTCTTCCAAAATAAGGTGAGTAATTTTAGTCATCTTTCACCTCTAGTTACATCCGTGCGGAGCAGCGAAGCCAGAAATTCGGTTCCAAATATGGCAGCCACAACAGAAAAATCGCGTGACTGAAACCCTAGGATACTGGTTCGTCTGCCACAAACAAGCACAGATAACGCAACGTACAAACAGTGCAAACCACTCTAATATTAGTCTGTTTAGCTGAATGTCAGGGATGTTTCAGCCGCATTTCAAATGAAAATGAAAACATAGGAGACCCTCGTCCACCTGCCGCTAGTCCGTTTTATCTGAAGTTGTCCACCTTGTTTCAATGCAGCGGACATAAAGGAATGGCCGGTCTTGCCCTTAACTGAACCTTCTTCAAATCTTTACAAAGACGTTGCAAATGTGTTGGAAGCAGACCCCCCATAAGAACAAGATCTACGTGATTCACATGAATATCATATTTATTATTCACAAATGTAAATTTCGCAGAAAGGTGATGATTTCGGTACATATCAGAACACAGTGTGTGCTGCTTTAACCCTGTGTGTGTGTTTCTGCAGGTTGAAGCTGTACGTTGTCTCTCCTCCTGATCAGCTGTGTGTGTTTATGAAGTCGGAGCAGAGGCAGCCCGGCTCTCTGAGGTGAGTAAAAGCTGCCCATATAAGCCCTACTTACCCCTAAAACTGTTATAATTACGGCTGTCAAACGGTTGAAATTAATCACGATTAATTGCATTATTTTATGTAGTTAATGACGATTAGTCGAAATTTTCTGCTCTAATTTGACCATAAGAGACTTAAAAAGCAGTGTATTTTGTTGCAGAAAACAGATTTGACCGTCTTTAATGCGTCTGATTCATGAAACTTTCAAACGACGTGGAAACAAACGGAAAATGATGAATCAGCTTCAGTGTGTGAAATCAAGCGCCAGCCTACGAGTATCTCATCTACATGAAGCACACCCTAATTCATGGTGATGTTTCAGCTGAGAGCCAATGAAATGCCAGCATTCAGGGGCTTGTGAGCCAATGGCTGTGCTCGTAGTCGGGGTTTGAGGTGGAGCAGTGATTAGCAGTGAAATTACAACGGCTGGAAAGAATAAAATGCAAAATAAACCAAACATCTAGAGCGATGTGATGGTGTGGTGTGACTGTTTTCCTGATACGACATATTTAAACGCTGTATTATTGCAGTGTGTGAGACGCTTTAGCACTAGCTGTGTTTTATGTTGTTGTGGGCGGAGTCAATGGTATAAAACAAAAAACACAGTGTAATATGCCTTTAAAAGGAACAGACTTTCCATTAACAGCATTTGTTTATACCAGTATGCTTGAAAAGAAAGTACAATAAGTGTTATTTTCCATTTGTATTCTTATTATCGCTACTATGGATGATACTTTGGTTAGTTAACCACAAATCAAGCATTTTTTCAGGCTGTTAAACTATTACACTCAGACATGAGTTTGATCATACAGATACCGTCATGCGCTCATTTTACGATCAGATTTGATTGTACACAACTTTGATTAATCATTGCCAGTATGTAAGAGCCATGATAAAGCTGTATTTGAAGCAGAACACAGCATGTGAGAAGCTGGGCTTCAGCATTGAACTATGGATGGTCTGAAGGTTTAAAAAAAATTATGTTGATAAAATGGCATCAACACATTATTAACACATCAACTTTGACAGCACTAATTATACTTATGGGTGTCAAATGGTTGAAAAAAAAATTACAATTAATCGCGCTGGTTTACTGTATTCGATTGAAATTAATCGCGCTGGTTTACTGTAGTCGATTGAGATTAATCGCGCTGGTTTACTGGAGTCGATTGAGATTAATCGCCCTGGTTTACTGGAGTCGATTGAGATTAATCGCGCTGGTTTACTGGAGTCGATTGAGATTAATCGCCCTGGTTTACTGGAGTCGATTGAGATTAATCGCCCTGGTTTACTGGAGTCGATTGCGATTAATCGCCCTGGTTTACTGGAGTCGATTGTGATTAATCGAGCTGGTTTACTGTAGTCGATTGAGATTAATCGAGCTGGTTTGCTGTAGTCGATTGAAATTAATCCCGCTGGTTTACTGTAGTCGATTGAGATTAATCCCGCTGGTTTACTGTAGTCGATTGAGATTAACCCGCTGATTTACTGTAGTCGATTGTGATTAATCGAGCTGGTTTGCTGTAGTCGATTGAAATTAATCCCGCTGATTTACTGTAGGCGATTGAGATTAATCCCGCTGATTTACTGTAGTCGATTGAGATTAATCCCGCTGATTTACTGTAGGCGATTGAGATTAATCCCGCTGATTTACTGTAGTCGATTGTGATTAATCGAGCTGGTTTACTGTAGTCGATTGAGATTAATCCCGCTGATTTACTGTAGTCGATTGAGATTAATCGCGCTGGTTTACTGTAGTCGATTGAGATTAATCGCGCTGGTTTACTGTAGTCGATTGAGATTAATTGCATTGCTTTGCTGTAGTTGATTATGATTAATCGCGCTGGTTTGCTGTTGTCAGTTGCGATTAAACGCACTAGTTTGCTGTAGTTAATCCCAATTAATCATAATTATTTGCTCCAGTTTTGACCCTAGAAAATTTTTTTCCATTTTGAAAGCAGTGCATTTTGTTGTATCTGAGGACAAAATAAGTTTCATCAGAATGAATTTATTACTTTCAGTAATTCAGCTTGAACCTGAACACAAAATGACAAACTCAGGATGAAGATGAAAAATAGTTACTGAACGTTACTGACCCCAGCAGTGGCTAAATATATGTTAGTTCACAGGTTGCAGAATTATCCATAATTTATCCAAAACAGTCATTCAAGGCTTCTTCCAGTGCAAGCATCACTGAATTTACTGGTCTTGCTTCATCATCGCTGTGTTTTTCTTGTGACTGATACTTCAACCAATAAAACTTGTGTCGTTTCTGCTGTTTAAAAGCTGTTCTTGAGCGAGAAAGTCTGAGTCATAGCAACAGTAATTTACCACGTTAGCGCGTTATTAGTGCGTAAACTTTAACAGCACTGATTATAAAGTGTGTATAAAGCGTTAGATTTCCAGCGTAAGTGTTCAGGAAGGAAAGGGTTGAGTGCTCCACAGAAACAGGCCCAAGTATTCACACTGTTGAAATTGTCTGTTGCGTAAACGACGCTCTGTCGCCCCGAGTGTCTTCGTCCTGCCCCGTCTTGATCTGGAGTTTTGGCCGTGAAGTCATGAAGCAGCAGAGCACTGAGGCTCTCCTGAGTCCGTACCGTCACAGTCAGTGCTCGTCTGAAGCTCTGGGGACACTTAGATTCTGTAAAGGTTTATGAGAGAGTTAAGCTTGTTTTCTGTATCAGTTTAAAGAATAAACAGGTTTGTTTTTCTTACTTAATCACAGACTAACAGTGAGAATCATACATTATGCACAGCGTTTGAAAGATGGCAGCGTTTCCCCGAACGCCCGCTCACGGGCGGAGTGTGAAACCCCCTGAACACACTGAGGATGGACCCTGAGTCAGCATTCCTGCCTTAACTCAGTTTGAGTCCTGCTTACTTAACATAATCAGCAGCGTAAATACGGATCACCTTAAATTACAGAGACGCAGACGAGACGAAGCAGTTGTTTTCCACTGAGTCAACACTGACACTGACTCTGAGGATCTCTCTCTCCCTTTATCTCTCTCTCTGTCTCTCTACAGAGTCACTATAGTGATTGTGTGCTTTATCAGGGTCTCTGTTCTAAATCACGCACTGTATCAGTTTCCCAGCTGTACAGAACACTGAGTGAACAGAACAGGATCACAGCTGATCTGGACAGAACACTGTGAGTCTCCTCTGAGATCAAATCTGGTGTTTTGTGTGTATTTGTGTACTTTTGAAAGTGAAGTTGGGTTTGGATACTGATTGACTGCGATAGGTGAGTAAAATAAAATAAAAGTCCATTTTTTGGCTCTGAGACGAGCGTAAAAATGAGGGAGCGCTTGTAGCTCCGCCACATTTCTGAGCAGTTAATAAACACCCACTCGAGTTATGTGGTGCGCTTCAGACGCTGTAGTGCGAAACTAAGCGTACCAAATGGAAAAGGATGCAATGTCACAAAATCCAAACATCCAAGAGGCCATTAAACAGTGAACACGGCTTCGTATCAGTGAAACGTTAAACACGCTTCCCGCTTTGGTGAAGCCAGAGGAGCACAGAGAGGTTCACCACCTCATTCAGGATCCGGAGCTTCCTTAGTGCTTTCACAGGTCGCTCAGATCTCTGATCCCTGACACAGAGGGCAAACTAATGCCTCTGACGTCTGTTAAAAGCTCTGGTTACAGGACAACAGCCGGCCATCTTGGTTGTCGCCATGCCAACACCAGAGTCAACAGTAATGGGTCAGTTAGTTCAGTGGGTCCCCCACACTGGTCCTGGGGAACCCCCTGCCCTGCACATTTTGGTGTTTGCCCTGCTCCCACTAAACCCCATCCAGCTAATCTGCTGAACGTGGGCAGGGCAGGGGGTCTTCCAGGACCAGGGTGGGGGAGTTCATGTTATTCTGGCCTTGTTCAGTTAGATCTGCAGATACTGGTCTTCAGCAAAAACCTTCAGCAAAACCTTCTTCTATTCTATCATAATCGGATTATCTGATTATTCAATTGGTCATGTGAACAGCACACTCCGATTTCATAGATCGAAGTAAAGTCTAGAAATCCAATTAAGAAGTCTGATAAAGAGAGCTGGATTTTAGCTCAGAGATCAGATTTCTCAGTGCATGTGAACTCTTACTCTGATTTCTTTCGGATTCAGTCTGCACATGTGTGAGAACAGACGGCAGCACCAGAAATAAGTAATCAGATCTGCCGCAAGACGCAACAAAACACTTTTGGAGCAACACTGAAACCAAACATGAAATAAAGGATGAAGTTTGCGTGAAGTTCGAGTTTTACGTTACGTTTACGTCACGTCTTCTTCTGTGAGTTTATTAGCTGGTTGCAAAGCAGAAATCTGATTACTGTCTGACTCATGTAGACCTGGAGTTTCCCCATTATCTGATTACTCAAGGTGCATGTAAACATGTTGATCAGATTACTGACAAAATCAGATTTTCTGCAGTTATCGGATTATTAAGTGCATGTAAACACACTCACGGTCTTATACGCACTTTGAGCTGCCTCTACAATAAAAAGTGCTCTATAAATACCGATTATTATTATTATTATTAACAGTAATATTAGTACAGTTAGCACAGAACAGTGTTTTTTTTTGTGCAGATTCATTAATTTCATGAAACTTTCATGAGCTTTTTTTTAAAGAAATCTGCAGGGATGTTCTCCCTCAGCTCCAAAGTTCAGTCCCAGCAGTTGGTTGCGTCTCCTGCTGTCCGACGCCGAGGCCTCCTGTAATGACTCGTACCTCCAGCAGGAGCTCGAGGGATTCGAAGGAACTTGACACTAATAACAGGAAACAGGCAGAGAGCTCGCCAATGTACACACATAAACGCTCTTTCCACAGAGAGTCATGTGGTGGGGGAGTGGGGGGGGGAGCCGGGGGGGGGGTGAGCTGTGTTACAAAATACCTGAATAGCTGCTGTCAGCAGTTTGCAGATGGTAGTTTAGGTGTTAATGAGAGGCGGTGTGGCGAGCGCTGCAGGACGCAGAGTGTTTACTCTCAGTGCTCTCTGACTGCAGCGTGACCCTCATACCAGAGTATCATTACCCCCATCAGCACTTACATAACTCATTACATACAGCAGGAACAGAGAGTACAGAGGGGGGGGGCAGGGTGGGGGGTGAAAGATGAAAAAATGATAAATATAGAGAAGCAACACAGGAAGAACAGATAGAAGAGAAGAAGCATGTGGACGGTCACGATAATCTGCACTGACAGCTCGTGGCTGGTGCTCATCATAAGACCGGGTGCATACATTTTTCCTTTAAAGGGAAAGTCCACTGAGTTTCCAAATTTTAGCATAATTAAGTGGTTAAGGTGCAAACGGAGTCATTCAGAGTGGTTTGGTCTCTCTCCCTCTCTCTCTCTCTGTCTACATCTCTCCTCTCCCTCTCTATTTATCTCTCCTCTCTCTCTCACCTCTACTCTCTTTCTCTCTCTATACATCTCTCTCTCTCTCTCTCTCTCTCTCTCTCTGTCTCTCTCTCTCTTTCTCTCTTTCTCTCTCTACTCTCTCTCTATACATCTCTCTACTCTCTTTCTACTCTCTCTCTATACATCTTTTCTCTCTCTCTATACACCTCTTTTCTCTGTCTCTCTTCTCTCTCTACATATCTTTCTCTCTACATATATACATCTCTTTTCTCTCTCTCTTTCTCTATCTCTCTTTTCTCTCTCTCTTATTCTCTCTGTCTCTCCTCTCTCTTTACATATCTTTCTCTGTGTACACATCTCTTTTCTCTCTCTCTCTACTCTCTTTCTCTATACATCTCTCTCTCTCTTTCTCTTTCTGTACTCTCTCTCTCTATACATCTCTTCTCTCTCTTTCTCTCTGTCCCTCCTCTATACATCCTCTATACATCTCCCCGCCCCCTCTCTCTGTTAAGTAAAGCTGAATTGTAGTTGTTGTTTTTTTTGTTTACCTGCTGATTCGGGTCAGTTTAGGTGAAGCCCTGTTGACTCTCGGTCACCCCCACCCCCTCAACCGGGCTGTGTCAGAGCCTGAAACGGCCGCTGTGCTAAAGTTATCCCTCGTAAACATTCCTTTACTGGAAATCAGGCCGGAGAGCATAACGGCGTCTTTCACCTCTGAGCGGTTTGTTTGTTTACAGTGCGGCTGTATGTTTTTTTATTCCTCCGTTTTCCCCTCATTTCTGCGTCTCGGTACAGTCGAGGGAGAAGGACGCTCAGTGAGATCAGGCCTGAAGACCAGCTGGCCGACCGCAGAGAGGGAGCGATAGAGAGACAGAGAGGGAGACGGAGTGACAGGGAGATGGAGTGAAAAAGGAAAAATAAAAACTGAAGACTGATGATCCTAAATGACTGTTTTCCATGCGGAGCAGATGACAGTGTTTCGCTCCGCAGCGTTCAGGCAGCGTTCCTGAGCCCACAGAGAGCATAGCTGCGGTCAGCGGCTCACTCGCTCACCAGCACAACACAGACAGCCCTTTCATACACATACACACACACACACACACACACACACACACACACACACACACACATTCATACACACACACTCATATACACACACACACTCATACACACACACACACACACATTCATACACACACGCTCATACACACACACACACACATTCATACACACACACTCATATACACACACACATTCACACACACACATACACACACATTCATACACACACAAACACACTCACATACACATACACACACACACCTACACATTCATACACACACACACACACACCTACACACACAAACACACTCACATACACACATGCTCATACATACATACACACACACTCACACACATTTATACACTCACACACACACTCATACACACACTCAAGGCCTGCAGAGGCACCAGACTGAAGCCTGAACACAAGCTGTACCCAACACTTTGAGACTGGACCCCAGGTGTGCCCCAGATAGACCCCGGGGGGCTTGAGCCCCTGACCCTTTTGACCTCAGGCTGTACACATTTTGACAATACACAATAATAATAGTAATAATAATTATAACAGTAATAACTAGAAAGAGAAAGTTAGTTAACAAACTTTAAGTTGGCTTGAAAAAGCCAGCTAATTATTTTAAGACATTGAAATGCTGGAAGACTGTTGATGGTTGCTAAAGTGTTGCTTAGATGTCGCTAGGCGGTTGCTACGGTATCCAAGGTGGATGGTAATGTGTTGTTAGGTGCTGCCTTAAACTGCTAACTTAAATCCACTGCCACCTTAAATTCACTGCCACCTTAAATGTAAGTATAATTTAAATTCATTGCCACTGTAAATTGACCGCATCCTTTCATTTACTGATGTCTTAAATTCTTACATGGTAAGAATTATTGCTTTACTGTCAAAAATGTCAAAAATAACAGTAAAAGCCAGCCTAATGCAGAATGTGAATGTTCAACATCAGCTAGCTCTCTTTATCGTTAGCCAGGTTCTTTGTGTATGTACTTGGAGGGGTCTTACTTACTGTGTCCCCCCTCACTTCTAAAACCAAAACTACACCATTGGTGCATCAAAATATGGCAAATAGATCATGATGGCTCGCAGTCACAAGCTCTGTATGACTGCTATGGAAGATCTTTTATAAAAAGTACTTCTTCCACATTTGAGTGAATAATGAATAAATATAGATGCCTTTCACTCTAAAACCATTTTTGATTATTTTCTAGTTGTTGCTGGTTTGTATTTGCAGGTACCATGAGCTGGATTTGAAGAAGAGTCTCCGTGAGAACCTGATGTTCAAAACAGTGGTGGAATATCCGGAGCTCCATGTGGTCCTGAAGGAACGCTGTCAGGAATACCTCACTCGGTTCCCAGGTGAAGCTCATACTCCACACACACTCTCCTCTTATGCTTCTGCAGCCAGGATTACGTCACCCTCACAGTGCTGAGTTAAGCAGAAGGCTTGTTCTTGTTCTGTTTGCATTAACAGGGGATGAACAGCATCACATATTAAATCACAAACACTGCAGTATTAGTTATTCGTTCAGGCCCATGCAGGTGGCTTCAGTGCTGTGTCAGTAGCTCCTGATCACAGCCCAGTAGTGGAAATTGCCCCCTTTTACTCACAAGCAGCTCAAAGCAGAGTTACAACATTAACACACAGAGAACCAACAGTGTGCTAATCTGACAGCAGAGTTACAGGGAAAATATTTCTTTTGATTACCTTAAATAAATATATTAGAGTAGCTTTCAGAACAGGGTTTCTGAAATACCGGGCCGTGGACCAGAAGTGGGCTGTAAATCATCCTTTGGTAGTCCTTTTTGGGCCATTTCCGTTGAATGTAGAGGGCATTTTTGGGCCGTTTCTGTTGAGCTTAAAGGGCATTTTTGGGCCGGTTCTGTTGAATGTAGAGGGCATTTTTGGACTGTTTCTGTTGAATGTAAAGGGCATTTTTGGGCCGTTTCTGTTGAGTGTAAAGGGAATTTTGGGCTGGTTCTATTGAATGTAGAGGACATTCTTGGGCTGTTTCTGTTGAGCGTAAAGGGCATTTTTGGGCCGTTTCTGTTGAATGTAGAGGGACTTTTTGGGCAGTTTCTGTTGAGCGTGGAGGGCATTTTTGGGCCGGTTCTGTTGAGTGTAAAGGGCATTTTTGGGCCGTTTCTGTTGAGCATAAAGGGCATTTTTGGGCCAGTTCTATTGAATGTAGAGGGACTTTTTGGGCCGGTTCTGTTGAATGTAGAGGGACTTTTTGGGCCGTTTCTGTTGAGCGTAAAGGGCATTTTTGGGCCGTTTCTGTTGAGCGTAAAGGGCATTTTTGGGCCGGTTCTGTTGAATGTAGAGGGACTTTTTGGGCCAGTTCTGTTGAATGTAGAGGGACTTTTTGGACTGTTTCTGTTGAATGTAGAAGGACTTTTTGGGCCGTTTCTGTTGAGTGTAAACGGCATTTTTGGGCCATTTCTGTTGAATGTAAAGGGTAGCTGGAATAATGTTACAGAGGAGTTACTATAATACTGTAAGGAAATTTACTGTGGGGAAAAAAATGTGTTGCAGAAACATTCCGCTCATTTTGCAAGTATTCCTGGTTTTCTGGTATTAAACAACCTTACGTTAGCCTAATAAGCGGATGATTTATGTTCAGTGATAAATGTTGCAGGTATGGCACCCACACAACTGACCAAGATTGAAGTTAGTTTTCTCTTCCTGTGGGCCTTCGTGTTTTCTAGTGATAAAAAGACGGGCTTTGACATGGATAAGGTTGAGAACTTCACTACTGGAGCAATATATGGTGCTTTGAAATGTCACGAATGCAGCCAGCAGATGGGGTATTTCTACACTTTCCCTCCTCTTACGCTTCCATTGCTTGTTGGCTACGTCAGCCTCGTAGCTCCACTGTAAAACTAAACAAGCAAAATTCAGATACCAAACATGTCTCAGTTGATGGACTACACTTTGGGTTAGCTGATGTTGTGCTTCGTCAGAAGAATTAGGGTCCGGTCCAGAAAGACCTGGTTAGGGTCCATCTGCTCTAAAGGTCCTCTGCTGTAATAACAGCCTGAGTCACTTAGTGTTTCAGTCTCCACGTTACCCAACAAAACATCAGCCACACACACCCATACACACACACAGACACACACACACACACCTCTCAGGAGACTCGTCCTGGCACTGACCACGGCCAGAAAGTGTCATCATACAAACGCACGTTTCCTTAGAGTATTTGTCTCCAGTGTCCAGCCTTTATTTCTCATTTACTCTCTGTTTAAGGTCGTTGTTCCTGGAAACGGGCTTCGTGTAATTGTTTGTGATTGTGTTGGTTAGTGAAGGCCCTTATTTAGCTGCTCATATCTCTATCAGTCATACTGCGCTAGTGAAGAGTCTGCGGCTGGAGATACACCACACGCTGCTCTGAGCTTAGTCATGATAGAGAGAGGAATGGGAAGCGGTAAAAAGCTGAGCTGTCTCTTCTCGTCATCTCAGTCTAAACAAACTCCGCTTCACTTCCGTCCAGCATCATGACAATGAGATGATGCTTCTAAGTGATGAAAAATTAAATGTAAACATTTTTCTTTCTCTTATTGTCGATACATACCAAACACGACATGAAAAGTGCAAAATCTTCGGACACAATCACGATTTTTTTCACATAAGAACAGTACAAGCATTCACACTGCACCAAAAAACCAAATGTGGAATATCTTCAAGTGAAAAAAGAAGTGAAACGATCAATCGGAATCGATTTTCAGCCTAAATATGCGATTGGCGATCTGCTGATATTCCTTTAATTTGTGCGAGAGTGCGAGCCTCTTGGTGGCGCAAATGTTTCTACGTTCACTGAAAGAAAACAAGTTTTTTCCCAGTTTTCTTCCAGATTTAGTCGTAACCAGTTCCACCCGCTACTCAGGAATCCCCCAGTCACACGACACCACCAGCGCTAGGAGGGCGAAAGCTAGCACAGGCTTCCTCCGAGACCTGTGCAGCACCACCACATCTTTCTGAACTGTCGCTAATGCAACGTCATTGGACAGCTGAAGGCGCTCGGAGGAGAACACTAAACGCCAGATCTGTTACGTCAGCTAACAGACACCTGCACTGGCATCATGTCGAGTGATGGGGTGAGACGGGGGGGCCATCCTGCCCACTTAGAGAGAATGAGGCCAATATTATGTTCTCTTAGACTCCCGGCCTTGGACGGCTGTAGCATCACCAGGGACTAAACTCGCTATCTCCTGATGATCGGGCCACTGCTTAGACAGTTGGGCCACTCGGAAGCCTTAACAATATCTGACTTACACAACATTTGAAAAACCAGTGTGACTCATGATGGAAGCAAAGGAACCACTATGTAAACACTGTTAACCAGATAGGACACTTTTGACCACATTGACCATCTGAGTGCAGTGAGTTTCAGAAGGTAACAAACACAGCGAAGACAGATACCTGCACTGACAATAAGCTGTCAAACTGTGAACACGACAGGTGGATTCCTCATCTCACATGTACACTGTAAACGCAGAGGAGCAGGAAAACAACAGTCGAGTCTCATTTCATGTGTCTAACTGCCAGAGGCAGCCTTTCCCTGGAGCACACAGGTGCTGAATAACTAGGAGGGCATTAAAGGCTTTTCTACTCTCGCCAAAGTCGCCATCGGTGCTCAGCGGTGGGCCCAGTTGCACAGCCGTGTACCCACGACACTTTGTTCTGCCTTAAAACAATGAGCCTCATTCACCAATATCTTTTTCCTAAACGTGTTCTTGAGAAAAATCCTAAGAAATAGTCAACGTCAGATTCATGCCGTGTTCTTAAACTGCAGAACTGTTCACACCTTTGTGCTCTTGAGTGTGTAGATTCTGTTCTTAGAACAAATCCCACATAAGAAAACACAGGTGAATGTCAGTCATAGTGAAAACTGCGTAAGTGGGTTTTAAGAAGACATTGGAAGAATGAGGCCCATTATATCCTGTTGCTAGAATGTTTTTCTCTGAAAATATTTCAAGTTTGTGAGGTTGCAGTTTTTCTTTTGCCTACTTATGAGTAACAGATGCTTAAACTTTAACTTTTAACGTTTTATTCCTATTTGTGTTGGAAAATACAAGTGAAAATGGTTTCACGACATATAAGTGTTTGGCCATAAAGCTGCAAGGCTGCCTATTTCACGCTTGTTTGGTGCAGTGTTAGGCTTGTTAAACCAGTTCAAACCATGTTGGTGTTTTTGCTGGGTAGTTGAGTGTTGTCATCCCGTCCCCACCCCGACCGCATTTGGGCAATTATTGGTCTAATTTGGTCCTTTTGGGCGAACAGTGGCAGTGGGTGGGCCGTTTTCCATTTTGGAAATGTAAAAATAGAGAGAGCTTCATCACTTCATCCAGAAGATTTAGCTCAGATGTCCGTAGCCCAGTTTGAGCTCCTTTTAATGAATAAAATAATGTCGCATTTTTGCTGTCTGAGAAATCAGGCTCAGTTGTTCACATGACTTTATCCCAAATGTAGTTGATCAAGACGTGTTTGGTGTCTGAAGTTTGCTTCTTTACTGATTCACAGCTGCCAGACTTCATGTGGTTTTCCCAGAAGATTCAAATGCAATACAAATTCTGCGCCTGGCTGTTTTGCTAATTCTTACATTTTGATGATAGTATCTGCTGGAGCTTGGACGTTATGACTGAGACGTTCGAGAAGAACATGTGTTGCAGCTGCTGCCTTACAGAGCCATTAGCCAGTCAATGGGTGTCTGTTTCTCCTCTGAGCTGGAGAACATACAGATTCGAACACAGCGTTATCACCTTAGATTGGCCCAAACTTGTTCCCCCCCAGTTATAAATCTAGTCTGGGTTACATAGCAGTGATATGACAGTACAGAGAGGTACAGAACATTCTAAGATTATATAAAGAAGCACAGGGCAGCATGAGACAGAATCATTTCAACAAATGAACCACTTTCTAAGACGCTGGTATTTGAAAACTTGTTCGGTATTCTCAGACTTCCTTATGTGGTTTCTGACATTGTATGATGAAATTGTGAAAAATGTATTTTTTTGGCCAAACTACTGCTTTATAGTCTCTGAATCAGCTTAACGTCATGATGTTGTGAGTGTAGGATATGAAAGGGACCTTAATCAGGACAAAGAAAGAAGCAGAACTAGATGGAAGTGGAGCTGAATGTGTTTAGATTGAGAAGAGAAGAGACCACTTAGCTTCATCACAACCTCTCACTTCTTTTCCTCCTTTCCCTCTCTGATCAGCTTCTCTCTGCACTAAAACTGAATTCAAATAATGAGCGAAAGTACATCAGCAGTCACAACCCAACTAGCAGCCATCTTAAAACATGAATTTTGCCTGTATCATTTTTATAGGTAACTGTATATTGTATGATGCCAATCAGTGCCTATAAGCTTAGGTTACTTGTTAGCAAGTTGGCTAACTCACCAACTATAAACAGTAAAAAATATACAAGTAAATCTAATTATACTAAGTAATTATATAGTAGTGCTTCACATTGAATGCGTTTTCCTACATAGCCTAGACAGCAAGTTAAACACAATTCCAGTACGTTCTCAAGACAATTAGATATGAGGTTCTTTACTAAAAGCACAACACAAAAACAAATAAAGAAATTTCCACTTAACAAATAGATCAACAAATACATACAAAAACTAGAAAATGTCTAAAGTATGGACTGTATTACATTAGTGTTACCAACTGACTGCAGCAGCCTGACATCATTTTCTTTCAGAAGTTTAGAACAATCTTCAAATCCGAATCTTAAGCGGATCAGTATGATAAAGGTGTTGCACCACTTTCAAAAGAACTTAGCCAAGAACAAGCTTAAGATATCTTAGCTACATGGTGAGCAGTAAACTTCTCAGAACTAGGATATTTCCAAAATAGAATTAGTAGAAAATGTCATAAATACCAGCTGATTGCCATCACACTCACAGATTATGCTTGAAGGGTGAAAACACAAAGGATGGACATGGGTGTAGTTTTGCTTCTTCTAGCATAAAAGCTTCAATGAACAGGGATGGTCTGCTTAATTTCCATGCAAAGTGTCAGTGTTTCACTGTGTATTAGTACTGGAGCCTGAATAGTAGATGACTGGCGTGGTTGATGGTAGTGGCTTCACTTTGTCTGCAGCAGCACTCAGCCAAGCAGCCAACCTAGCAGTTTTCAAGCTGGGTAACTCACCTAATAAATACTATATAAACCCAAACATGTACACCAATGAGCCAAAACATTATGACCACTCACAGAGGTTTATTATCTTGTATGTATGGCACATGTAAAGGTCTGGGGTATATTAGATGGTAAGCAAACAGACGGTTTTAGTCGATGTGCTGGATGTGGGAGAAATAGGCAGTGGTCAGTGAGCTAAATTGTTATGGCCAGTGAACTGCGTTGGAATGGACGTGGACGGCCAGGTACGCTTGGCCATTTACCTGGGGAAGTGATGGCACCAGGATGCACTCTAGGAAGAAGTCAAGCCAGTGGAGGTAGTGTAGGGCTCTGGGTGAAGTTCTGGTCCAGCGTTCATGTGGACGCCACTTTGACATGTGCCACCTACGTTAACATTGTTGTGGAGGTAGGCAGGTACACACCTTTATGGCTTTCGATGGCAGAGGCCTCTTTCAGCAGGATAATACGCTCTGATACGCTTCAATGTTCAGGAGTGGTTTAAGGAGCATGAAGAGTTCAAGGCGTTGTACTGGCCTTTAATTTTCCTGTTATCTGTGGGATGTGCTGGAACAAGAGGTCCTATCTGCAGCAGCTCCACCTCGCAATTTACAGGACTTAAAGGATCTGCTGCTAACCTCTTGGTGCCAGATACCAAGGGCACCTTGTCAATGCCACGGCCGGCCAGAGCCGACCACTCCTGACGATGAGTTCCATTGAACTGAATCCACCTTCACTTTTTTACTGAACTGTCACTTCAAAATCACAGTTCCTGACCCATAAATTCTTCATCCCATCCGCTGCGTGAACAGCCAACCCTAAGTGTTACTGCTGTTGCGATATTGCAGGAGTGCACATCTGCATTTAGTTCTGGATGAGGAAATTAGTGCGTAAACAGGTCAATAGAGTTTTGGCCCCTCGGGTTGTGTGAATGGTTCAGCTGCTCTTTTTCTACTGTTAATGAGGCTTCTTCTCACACTTACCTCACTCACAGACCCCCTTAGTCTCTCACTCACACACACACACACACACACACACACACACACACACACACACACACACACAGTAGATGTTGTGTAAGAGATAAACTTGTGCAATATTGACTATATTCCAAAATGCACAGTATATCCATTTGTAACATTTATGGATATAAAAGGTTTGAATTAACATATTTTGTCAAAAACATCTCCACAAAAAAGAGGGACAGGAAAACTAATGATGCCTTCAGACGTCTGTGATGGTGATGACTTTTGAGAGCACCTTGGACAGCAAAGAAAACAAATGGATCCTCGACCAAATCAAGTTTCACGTCTCACTCGAGCCCAGACGACCGAACTGAAGCTCTTATTTGGATGTTTTATGCAAAGAACCAGTTCTGCTTGGAACAGAGGACGACCAGCAACGGGATGGATGGAGACAATCTGTGGAATCATGAATAAACTATTAAGAAGCAAACTTCTTATAAGAAGACAGGACAGTCTGGAGAAACACTATCCATACAGTCACTAAGAGTCAAGATCAACTTAATGATAGTAATAAAGAGGTATATATCGTTATATAGCATTGATAACACGATAGTGTGAATGTTTTGTGGTTTAGCAACTATATCTCGCTCTGAAAGTCTTACGCTCGTTTCACACCAGATGCGACGCGCTGCACAGACACGCCTCGCGGCTGCTCTTTGAGTTGTGTTTTCACGTAATCTAAACATCTGGATTGTCCGTTTATTACTCATATAAACTTTATGTAGATGATATAGAGATCAGTAAAATCTTGACTAGCTGCCATGACTGTTGCTGGCCTTCTCACCAGGTGATGTAGCTCTGTGTGAAGAGGAGGAGACACCTGTGTTCACAACGTTAACCTACTCAAGGGATTTCAGTCAACCTGTCAGAGTTAAAACTAGGTTTGTTGATTTGTTTATTAGCCTAGATTGTATCTTATAGCATAGACATTGCATTTGCTCATGTCAGGAATAGACCCAAAGCGTATTTTGCCCTTCACATGTACGTTACTGCCTCGCGACGCACACGGCCGGAGTGAAAGTCTACATTGATTAATATAGGAGCGGCGCGTCATGCGGCGCAGTTACCACATCTGGCATTAAATGGGCTTTATCTAAAGGCCTGCGAACCAAGTCAGGCCCATGGCACAATCCTATTGGGATGTATTATTAGTAGCCCGTTTCACCCTGAGATGCACTACAGTGCCCAGCATGCACTGCACCATTGTGTGCATTCCGCCCCCTTCCCCCAACAACAGTCCATGGGCAGCGGTTACACCAAAAGAAAAATGCCTGATGTCTAGTTCAAGGAAATAGGCAGTTTAAAAAAAACTTAAAACAGTTAATTTTTATTTAGAATTATTTGAATATGTTTTCATTGCCTATTTTGCTGTTTTTGAATAAGCAGTAGGCATTCAGGTCATGGCGAAATGTTATATGGCCCTTTCAGTGGTTGAGTTTGACACCCCTGATCTATAGTGATGCAACTGCTTGCTTCTAGCATTTGCTAGAAGCCAGAGCCAGTTTAAATTCTGAGAGCCGTGGTGATTTTAGCGCGCAGTTTACATGTGACTGTCTGTGCGCTTTAATGTGCAGAGTGCCTGAGACTGAGACTTGGAGCCCTTCTGCAGTCTCACACCTCAGGATGCAGCATCTGCCACCCCAGCCTCCATTAGCGACTGCTAACAAAATACTTTTCACAGGCGTCTGGAACACTTCAGGATTTCGTAATGTGGTAATGACTAGTCGACTAGTACAAATGAATAGTTGTGTGGCCTCTAGTGTTGCATGCAACCTTGTTATATGATGTGACAGCTGAAACACAGCTATGTGTAAGTTTCTTCGTGTAAAGCCAGCCTGAAAAACTGCTTTTCTTGCTTTGGCAGTATTGTACTCGACCCAGTCATGCCACCAAAGCTATCTTGAGACAGAAGGAGAAGCGAGAGTACAATAGAGAAGTGCGTGTGGAGCTGCTGCAGCGCGGTTGCTGAACTCTTTATGTCCGCGCTGACCCAGCACCTACTCTAACCACACAAAACTACATGGCGAGAGCAGAAAGGCTTGTTAAGAGACTTGTTTTATTTTTAGGCCATTGTTTCCCTGCTGCGTCATCGCCCAAGTTGTTTCATATGAACATTCATTCCTGCGTTCTGGGAAAGAGCGCAACATGCCTGAAACTCTTTCTCTGAAATCATCCTTCTAATGTGACTTCAGCTGTCTTAAGGTGCCTCTGCTGCTGACTCGGGTGTTTAAATGTGCACACACAGCTTGTATGATATACACAGAAAAGCAATGACAAGAATGGGTCACTCTGGGGCAGCTGCACAAGAGCCTAAGGTCATCATGCCCAGTGAGAGGCAGAGAACATTCTAGAACAATGAAAAAGTGGGTAGAACATTCAAGAATCAGTGTTATGAGGGGGGTAATACTCTAGAACAGCATGAATGGGGAAAACATTCTAGAACAGTGTGAATCAGGAAAAACATTCCAGAACAGCATGAATGAGAGAGAACATTCTAGAACAAATGTAAAAGTTCGTAGAACATTCTAGAACAAATGTAAAAGTTCGTAGAACATTCCAGAACAGTGTTAATGGGGGGATAGCACTCTAGAACAACATGAATGGGGAGAACATTCTAAAACAGTGTAAATGAGGAAGAAAATTCTAGAACAGTGTGAATGAGAATGTTCTAGCACAGTGTGAATGAGGAAGAACATTCTAGAACAAATGTGAAAGTGGGTAGGACATTCCAGAAGAGTGTTAATAACACTCTAGAACAGCATGAATGGGGGCTTACATTGTAGAACAGTGGGAATGAGGAAGAACATTTCTAGAACAGTGTGAACAGGAGAGAATATTCTAGAACAGTGAATGAGGGAGAAGATTCTAGAACAGTTTCATCAAGAGTGAACATTCTAGAACTGTCTTAATGGTGCAAACAGCAGTGTGAACGAGTGTCAATGTGGGAGAACTTTCTTGAACATTGTGAATAGGCAAGAATGTTCTAAAACATTTTGATAGATGTCATTCTAGAACAGTGTGAATGGGGAGAACATTTTAGATCCGTTTCAATAGGCGGGAAAAAATTCTAGAAAAGGAGTGTCAGACTGGGTTCCGTGCAGGTCACATCTCTGCAGAGATTTGCGTTTTCCTTCATCTACCGCTCTGAATTTAACTTGGTTCTCACTAATTAGCTGATGAGTTCACTAAACTCTGTTAAGCTGTGGAAGGAACCCAGTTTTAACTCCTGCTGTAGAACATTGTGAATGTGGGTGAACGTTCTAACACACTGTGAATGACTGTCTAACTAACATATCTGTGTTCCAGAGAGGAAGAGTGTGGTGAAGTCCAGTGACCCCAAAGGGAGCGCCACAACATGGGGAACCTCATACCTGCCTGTATCAAGCTCCAGAGATGATCCAGAACCTCCAGAGGGCCTGAAACACCCAGAGAAGAGGAGGAAATGCATGGCTGATGAATCTGAGTTGGAAGAAGGAGAGATTAGGAGTGAGGAGGAGGATGAAGATGAGCATGTTCGTAGCGCTGGTCATGCTAAAGAGCAAAAAAGCACAGATCGTAATCCTCCTCACAAAGATGAAAGTTCCGAAGATGATGATGATGATAAGGATGATGACGATGATGATGAGGATCAGGGTGGTACTATCAGCAGCCAACATGCAACCATGAAAACAGATGACCCTCCTTCTCGTGATCCTGGTGAAGAAGTTAAAGTTCAGGCTGATGCTGTTGCTACTGTTACCGTGGAAACACATCATTGTCTTCCTCATGAAGGTGAGGAGGTGGAGGACCGTCAGGTTAGCACTGCTAATGACCTAAACGGAACCACGAAAACAAATGACCCTCCAGCTCAACCTGATCATTGTGAAAAGAATGAAGATCAGATTAGTGATCAAATGGTAACCATGGAAACAGCTGACCCTGTACCTCACAGTCATGGTGAACTGGCAGGTGATGAAGGCCTGGTCCATTGTGATGTTGACATGGTTCTTGCTGTTAATGACCCAAAGGTAACCATGAAAACTGATCTTCCTCCTTCTTCTCATGATGAAGACGTGAAGGAGGATGATGATGGTGGCACAGCTCAAGACCAAAATGCAGCCATGGAAACAGATCACCCTCCTTCTCGTGATCGTGGTCAAAAGAACGATGATGGTCAGGTTGAAGGTACTCAGAACGGTGCTAATGACCAAAAGGTGACCATGGAGACGTCTGAATCTTCTCTTCGTGGTCCTTGTGAAGGCAGTGATGAAGATCGGGTTGATGGTGGTGTTGACCGAGCCGTATCTACTAATGATGAGGATGTAACCGTGGAGACAGATCGTAATCTGCACTTTGATAATGGCGGTGATGAGGATGGTGATGAAGGTGAAGTTGATGGTGCTGATAATACTGATGTTGCTATTGACCAAAAGGTAGCCATGGAAACAAATAGCCCTCTTCCTCATAGTCATGATAAACAGGGTGGCGATGAAGGTCACCATGGTGGTGTTGACTGTGCTTCTGCTCTCAATGACCAAAAGGTAACCATGGTAACAAACAGCCCTCTTCCTCATAGTCATGATAAACAGGGTGGTGATGAAGGTCAAGTTCATTGTGGTGTTGACAGTGTTCCTGCTCTCAATGACCAAAAGGTAACCGTGGAAACAGACTGCCTTCCTTCTTCTGCTCATGATCAAAACACTGATCGTGATTGTGGTGATGATGGTCATTAGAGTGGCACTACTGATGACCAAAGAGTGACCATAGAAACAGATGGTCTTTATGAACGTTGTGAAGAGGAGGATATCAAAGGTCAGGTTGATGGTGTTGATAGTGCTGCTGCTGTCAATGACCAAAATGTAACCATGGAAACCGATTGCCTTCATTTAGCTTCTAATGATAAGCATCATGATGACCATGATGGTGGTCAGGGTGATGTTGATGGACACGGCAATGGACAAATACAGGCTGCAAATGTGGACGCAATGGAAAGACCACTTACTGACTGATAGCTTCTCTTTAATTAGTACAGTATTACTTTTGTTTTTGTAACTTTCTTATGAAGGTGATGGAAAGTCACAGTCACATTCTGACAACTATATAAACCCCTTTATTTTCTCTTTTCTGTACTATATTTTATTTGGCAAGTCCAGTTTTGTACTGTGAATCATGTGAGTCTGCTACCTTTATTATTTTTGATTTCACCCTTGCGGCTTTATTTAAGAGGTTCATACACAGTGATAAGGTATACATATGGAATTAACGGGTAATCCCGAAATTTCAACATAATTAAATGGCTAACATGTAAACACAGTCATTCAGAGTGGTTTGGTGTGAAAAGTTCAGTTTTAGGGAAACTTGGAGTCGGAATTGTTCACAGTGGTGGTGATAGGAACCAGACGTCCTCCTCTAAAAGCTCCCTCACAGAAGGTTATTACATTCATGACCACTTCAGACACTGCCTGCTGTCTGAGGCATTGTTTTACGATGCTTTTGAGACCATTTATTAGCCTAAAATGTACATTTTCTAATTCTGTTCATGGTGATGTGCATGCAGGGCACTATGAGGAGAAATAGTCCCCAAAGAAAACATATTTTCTCCGATTTATGATTGAAATGATGTGAAATGGTGATTGAAATGGTTCCTATCACCACCACTGTAAAGAAATCAGACAGTACGGCTCTCCACATCTTCCTGTCAAACCACTCTGACTGTATACTGTATACATCTCTATTGGATTATGCAGATATTTTGTGAAATCTGTGAAATTCCCATTTAACAGTGTTTGTTTTCAGGAGCTTCGCTTCGGTTCATTCTTCTGCGTCTTCTACAGAGTAATGAGCAGGACAGGCTGATGTGGGCGGGACTGTTATTTCTGTGAAATCAGTTTTTAATAAAAAGGGGTGTGTCCCGGTCAAATTATTCATAAGTATGTGCGTGTATGTCTCTGATGACCTGAGCATGTGAGCTGTGTGTTGTGTAGTTCTTATTAAACTGACCGTCCACTGTGTGGACCGCTGTTTGTCCATATTTGTGAATAGTTTCAGGGTTGTAATCCAAAAAAGTACCATTACGTGTTGCTAATTACCGCAGTCTAACTGTAATGGGCTTAACTTTGCTAATTACTTCTTTCAATATGCATCTCATTACTTCTCTGTTCCTCTGTAAATGCTGCTTGTGCCAGCTACACAAGGAAAACCCAGCAGTTCTTTTCAGTAAGAATTAATCATTTATAGTAAACATCATTTAAAAGTCTGTGTTTCAGCCTTTTAAAACGACAGTAATGCCAGCAGATACAGTTCAGAACTGCTTCCTCCTAATAAAACTAGTTTTAAAATAGTGTGATTAGATCACGTGTGTCAGGCTCCAGTCCTCGCAGGCCAAAACACTGCAGACTTCAGCTCACTGCCTCTTTAAACACACCTGATTCAGCTCATAAGTGAGGCCTTCATGAACTGAATTCAGAGTGTTAGATGAGGGTGAACGCTGATCTCCACAGCGCTTTAGGCTGGAAGGTCCCCAGTTTGACATGCCTGGATTAGATGCGATGTCAAGTTGCTACGGCTCTTCCTGCACTCACGCTGCACGGCTCACGTTCACAATCAGAGTCACACAGTCAGCTGTCGCAGGTATCGCGCTCAGCTGGCTAGTTCATTACAGCTAAATGTAATAACATTGTTGTAACGCATCGCTTAGCCTTCACGTTATTTATCATGTGATGACCTGGTTTTCGGACTATTCTCGTTACTCTACTTTTCACATGTGGAAAAAAGTGATGGTTTGGGGAAATCAGTGTGATTAAATGTGTACTTGTGAAGGCGTTTTTAGACACTTCAAATGTTATGATCACATGAAAAGCGTAAACACATGATTGAGGTAATCACGTGGAAGGAAAACAGATTGCGTATGATGTTCCAGATGTACTTGTGACCACATGGTTTTTAGACCTGTAGACACTTAAAAACGTGTTTACATGGGAAAGTGCACAGAGTTACATTGTGAATGTGAGGTTTTTAGACACTTGACATAAAAATACTCGTGACTTGTTCGTGAGGGTCGTCCCGTGTGAGGCGCGCGTGTCTGTAAGGCACATGTTGTCGCCCCTGCAGACGTTCGTGCTGTTGTGTGTGTGTGTGTGTGTGTGTGTGTTGATTGTGTCTCCTGTAGGCTGGTCTTCAGCGCAGTCGTGTGTTGTAATCCTGCAGTTCTTCGTCATTGTCTCTTTGATATGCTGATCTTTTTCCAGCCTCCTGCTGTGAAAGGAGCTGATGACCTCATACTTCACCGTGGTCTTCCTGTCTGGCAACCTCTCTGTCTATCTGTCTGTCTGTTTATCTTTACGTCTGTTCATTTATCTGGTCAGCTCAACGGGCATTGAGTTCTAGAACGAGTAGGCCTGTTTCCTGCCCTTTGTTTCTAATATCTACTATTGATTCATTTCTGTGGTGGCATCATGTAGAGCAGGAGCTCCTCACCTGTTTAATAATGTGTATCGAACCGTAGCCAACGATGGTTCAGACAGACCAGGATACTCTCAAAAAAGATGGTTCTTCAAAGGTTCTTTGGTGAAGAACATGGTTCTATATAGAGCCATGAACACGCAAAGAAGTCTTTGCACTTTTAAAGGGTTCTTTTCATTGTGAAAGGGTTCTTGAGATTGATGGAGAATGTGCTGCAAATGGTTCTATATAGAATCTTTTTGAAAAGGGTTCTATAAAGTAGCAAAATATGTTTGTCTGTTGTGATGATGTCAGGCTTGTAACAATAGCAGAACCCTTTTTGCTGCTATATAGAACGCTTTTCAAAAAGGTTCTCTATAGCACCATACAGAACACAGTTTCCATCAATCTGAGGAACACTTTCACAATACTAAGAACCCTTTAGTCATTCATTGAGCGTTCATGGTTCTATATAGAACCATTTTCTTTCCTAAAGAACCCTTGAAGAACCATCTTTTTTAAGTGTGTAGGGCTGTTTACAGGTGATGATTAGCCTGTTTTGCCATTTGTTGCATGTTTTTCTCCTAATGGTGAAGTAGTTAGGCTGCTTCATAGCCTCATTCGCTAGTCTGTGTACCTCACACAGTGGTTTTGGTGTGTCAGCAGGCCCAGTGCTGGTAAATGCACAGATTATGGAGCTGTAATCTGATTTCAGATTGATGCTTTTTCTTGTTGGTATTTTTGTATTTGATGTTTTTTTCTGGGTTTTCAGACCCAATAAAAAGTTTGTTAATGTTGTACTGCAGCCAGTAGCAGCATACAAGTTTGCGCTAGTCCGGTCGGGTTATATCTGCTATTTCACCTTTAACCTTGAAGATTAACACTGCTCACCATGAAGATTAGCTGCTCACCATGGCAACACAGACAACAATCTTGCCTAACTAGTAGGTAACGAAAAGGTAAAGAGAAAGTTTTAAGACGAACATCAATAATTTAGAGACAAACTGATTTATTTGTGTTTATAATCACTCCAGCTGGTTTTCTGATATGTTTAATCTGCAACGAGAAACCTTAAAACACTAAAAAGTCACGAGGCTGAAGTCAGTTTCTCGGTTGCCAGCTCGAATTTTCCCATTCCATCTTAAATGGTGCAGCAGTTACATTCTGGCTCCTCGGGCACCATTTAAGGTGGAACGGGAAAATTCGAACAAGAAGCTGGTGAATGAGAAGCGACTCCAGCCTCGTAAAAAGATGAGAGAGATGTGAGAAAAGCAGCTATAGCTGAGCTAAAGTTTAAAGCAGAGCAGAGTAAGTCTGTGTTTTCATTTATATTATATTTTAGCCTATACTAGGACATCAACACATACTGAGACATATTTACAGCCAAGATGCTAAAATGGAAATGTGGCTCCCAAGGTGGTTTCTTAGCATTTGGGTTGCTGACCCCTGTACTAGGCCATACAGAAACATAATGTAGGCCTACACTTTTAAAATGACATTAAATTAGTTGTGGCATTTTAACGGCAAGAATTAAGCTGTAAATAAAAAATTATCCATAAATAGCGGAGCGGTCAGGCTACTGGACGGCAGGATGGCACGGAGGGTAGCAAGAAGGGCCAGCGTTCAATTCTCCAGCCGGGTTTGCGTGTTCTCCCTGTGTCTGTCTGTCTGCCCTGTGATGGACTGGCAACCTGTTCAGAGTGTTTCCTGCCTTCTGACCAGTGAGCTCTAAGATAGGCTTCTGCACCTTCCCCCCCCCCACCCCGACCCAGAAGGATAAGCGGCTTAGATAGTGTGTGTTTAAAGATGGTGTAAAGGTAAACCTAAAAAGGCCTAAAATATTGACCTCTTTTAAGCTCGTTACTCAGTTATTAATCTTAAGGCGTATTATTCAGTATCTCCTATGAAGCCCGTGTGCCAGTTCTGTAATTATACTGAGAAAATGAAATGTAGACCTACATATGGACCCCTGGGGTTTTAGAGATTATTAATAAGCTAGCTGGGAATCATTTAAACAGCAGCATAATGGCTCCAAAATTAGCACTCGCTTTACTAATAGATAGTAATATGCAATTTATGATGGAGGCATTAAAGCAGTAAAAGAGAGCACGCCATGTCCGGGTCTCATGTTGGGTCTGATTGAGTTTTAATGGTCACGCTATGATACTGCCAAAGGCCTATTAGCAGTGCCCTATGAAGCATTGCAATTTAGTAGCAGTGTGTTCTGTAATATTTTGGTTTTAGCAGCATTAAGCTTGTTGGTTTCCTGCCACCCATCATGCTAATCCATCTGTACACAGCTCCAGTGTTCTGTTTGTGCCAGATTTCTAGTTTTATTTAAGGAACCCCAGGTTTCTGGCTCTACAAGCCTGCTGTCTATAGGAACCCAGCAGTGCCTTGGGAGCCAGACGGATAGATTATCGTGCCTGGCCTGCTAGATGCTAGTATGCTGCTTGCCAGGGCCCTATGGCCACACTAAAGGCGCTGTGGCTGTTTACTGCCTACCCAGTGTTATAAATAGTGCTGCAGACAGGAAGCATTATAGTTAAACAGCTGGAAATTAATACAGCACAACGTCCTGACTTGCTGTTATTGGGGAGAATTCTTGCCTGGTGCATTTGTAATGGACTGCTTTCTATATTTGTCCAGTTTTATGCAACTAGACTTTGGCCTAACCCACTCTTATTAGGCTACATTCTGCCCTTGTTTACTCTACCATGGTCAACTCTTATTGGGATGGTCCACACTTTACCCTGTCCACACTTATTAGACTAAACACTAACCTGGTCTACTCTTACCCCAACCTATTCTTATTGGCTTTAACTCTACCATGGTCCATTCCTATTTGGCTGGCTTTACACTGGTCCACTCTGATTTGACTAGGGTT
Organism: Colossoma macropomum; assembly: GCF_904425465.1. NCBI lineage: Eukaryota > Metazoa > Chordata > Actinopteri > Characiformes > Serrasalmidae > Colossoma > Colossoma macropomum. The sequence goes on from NW_023494802.1 coordinate 37,271,622, forward strand.
ATCGGGCTGGACTATGCCATAACCCACACTTATTGGGCTGGACTCCACCAAGGTCCGCTCTTATTGGGCTGGACTCTACCCTGGTCCAGATATCAGGATGGACTATGCCATAACCCACACTTATTGGGCTGGACTCCACCAAGGTCCGCTCTTATTGGGCTGGACATTACCCTGGTCCAGTTATCGGGCTGGACTATGCTATAACTCACATGTACTGGGCTGGACTCTACCCTGCTCCACACTTAATAGGCTGAATTCTATTCCTAATTGGTGCATTCTATCCTAACACATCCTTATTGGCCAACAAAAGTCCATTTGCAATGGGCTTTATTTTACCCTGGTCCACCATTATTGGGCTGGATTCTACCATAACCCATTGTTGTTAGACTGGACTCTGCTCTGGTTCATCCTTATCGGGGACATTAGGGCAGCAGTGTTCAGAATGACAAATACCTTCAGAGGTCTGTATGAGTGGACCAGCCCCATAAGGGCACCATAGTAGAGTCCAGCCCAAGGAGAGCTGACCAATGTCTGTGAGACCAATGGTTTATTTATGTACACTGCCCAGTGATCTGGGTCACTTCTTACTTAGACTGCAGTGAAGGTTTGATTGATTTCTGCAGGCTGTCAGTTTGTCTTGTCTGAGCTGCATTGCTGTCAGATTTGAAGGAATACAGTGTCTTTAATGTGACATCTTGCCTTTCCCAAAATATCAGTGTGCACCAGTTCAGCAGATCACTCTGAGTTCAGGACTGTTTTGGTGGTCTGAGGGCTACATCCGTGTTTACATACTAGGCTGTACAACTAAAGGAAAGCTATGGCCCAGTTAGCATTGTTCCAATAAGATCCCACTAAAACTCATATGTTTTCATTCAGTGTTAGCCACGCTAACTTTTGCTCTAAGTGTGTGCTTCATGGGGAGCCCATGCTGTTTGTGCTAACCGCTTTGAGTAAATTCTGCTTGTTTTCAGTTCCACAGGACCAGGGGAGGTTTAAAATGGAGCTGTGCATCTGGCTGAAGTAAATAGCTGCTGATATTTGAGGCTATTTTTTGTGATCCATTAGCTGTACCACTGGCTTGCTGCTGCTTGTTTAGTTGCGTGGGCAACTCTGCTATAACAACAGCCTGAAGGGGACCAAATATGCAAATACTGCTTATTTAGTGTGTGGAATGCACGCACACACCTACACACACACACATTTTTATACAGTGTCAGGACATGCGGTCATATGTCCCAAAGGTGTTCTATTGGATTGAGATCCAGTGATTGAGAAGGCCACTGAAGAACTCATTGTCATGTTTATGAAACGAGTTTTGAGACGACTTTTGCTTCGTGGCAGGGTGCGTTATTATGCTGGAAGTGGTAATTAGCAGATGGTAAATTGTGGCTATGAAGGGAAGCACATGGTCAGCAACAATACTCAAATAGGCTGGGGCCCAGAGTGTGCTAAGGAACCATTTCCCACCCAACTACACCACCTCCACCAGCCTGGACTGTTGACAACAAGGCAGGTTGGGACCAGGGATTCATGCTGTTACTGCCAAATTCTGACCCTACCTTGAGATTCATCAGGCCAGGCTACGTTTTTCCAGTCTTCAGCTGTCCAGTTTTGGTGAGCCTGTGCCCAAAGTCCCTAAATACGTGTGCGTGTATGTGCTAAGCGTGCATGTACAGCCTTGCTGTTTGTGTGAGTCATTTTCATTCTCTTCTTGTTATAGTGTGTTTAAGGATGCGTGTTAATCCTACTGGGGGCCCACTTATGTCCCACTGTGGAACACATTTAAAAAGACAGACCACATCAAAAGCTAATATTTACTGAAAAGAGCTGACTTGAATGATTGGTATTTTCATGCATGTTGCCCACAGAGCACCAAAGCACTGAATGTAATCTGCTGCTCCGGCACACGCAGTTACATTTGAGAAAAGGCGAAGTGTCAAGATTCAGGACATTTTAATACAGGAGATCACACAGCAGTGCAACTCAGGACAGGACAGGACAGTAAAGACAGTATAGAGGAGTCGAGCAGACCTGGCTTTGCAGGATTGAATGAAACACTCCCCTGATTGGTCCCAACACTGGACTGTGCCATGTCCATTTGTGTTACATTTGTACACAGTGGGGTGCAAAAGTCTGAGAGCACATTGACAATCGATTGTTTGAAAAACGAAAACTTAGAACAAGTAGAATGAAGAAGACGTTCGAGATCCTGCAGTGTTTCCAGGACACTATTCACATTTGAAGCAAATCAGTGACAAAAACTTTTTTTTCTTATTCTCTTCCAGTGAAACTCGTGTTCAGACGGATCTCAGGTAGATTGTATCTGCTGATCAGAGGCTTTTGCACAAACTTGTGGAGTCTGTGGCAGCTCAAGTGCACGCTGGCATTAAAGCAAAAGAGGGAAATACCAAATACTGATTTTTTTTTTTCTTCAGTTTCTGACATAATTTGAAAATACTTGTTGCCCTTTACATTCTTTGTAAATTTCATGATGAATGGACCAAAAGAATCGGCCAAAAATGACTTTGAAAATTGTCTGGTTCCATTGACTTACATTGAAAGCAAAGTATGTTTTTCCTTCTCCTGTAAAATTACCTTTTTGGAGATATGAGCTTTTGTTTCCGACAGCAGTGATATGTAAATACCTATATGTAATAACTGTTTATTCCATTTATGTTATACAGGCTTGTATGAAGTTTTCCTTGGTGAAAAAGTTGACCCCTACAGTAAACAAGCTTAAATATGGTACATGCCATTTTTTTGTTTTCAGTATATGAAGTTCAGCTATAAACAGTAATTGTACATTAAAATGTGTGTAGAGGATTTGTTAACATGTCAGTTGACTGTATATAAGTTTGTACCTGTAATAATTATACGTTCCATTTGTTTTATACATATCGTCATAGAAACAAAACTTTGTATCTTCAAAAAAATGTTTTTAACTTTAAAGGGAAATTAATGCAACACTATTTATTTCCAGTTAATTTTGGACCATTTCTGCTGCTCTGTTCATGATGTCATTTCAACACACTGTAAAGCTCAGGTGTCAAACACAGGTCAGGCCCGTAACACAGTCCTATTCAGCCCGCAAAATGATTTTAGTTTTCTATTTTTAGTAGCCCTTTTCACCCCGAGATGCACTACAGTCCCCAGCATGCACTGCAACACAGTGTGCGTTGTGACCCCCTTCCCCAAACAACAATCTGGGCCAGCATTTACACAGAAAGATAAGAACTAAAAAAAAAACTACCTTAAACAATTTATTTTTATTTACAATTATTTTTGAATAAGTATTCAGTGCCTATATTGCTGTTGCATATTTTGAATAAACAGTGTCATGGCGAAAAGAGTAACAATGAAATAAAAACACAGCTGGCCCACAGATTTGCTGAGCTTTTTTAATATGGCCCTTTTAGTGGTTGAGTTTGACACCCCTGCTGTAAAGAGTAAATGCTGTTTTCAAATGATGCCAAAAAAGCAACCAAACAAACATTGACAATCAACTTTGACAATATGCAAGTTCCTATATGGAATATCTGTGTCCTGTATTATGTATATGCGTTATACGTAATATGTGTTCTATGTTTGTAAGTATCTATATCACTGTTGTCGGAACAAAACCTCTCCAAGATGGTAACTTTACAGGAGAAGGAAAAACCTACTTTACTTTTAATGTAAGTCAATGGAACCTGACTTTTTTCAAAGTGCATTTTGGCCATTTCTGTTAGTCCATTCTTCATGAAATTCGCACACAATGTAAAGGGCAACGGGTATATTCAAATGATGTGAAAAACTGAAAAATGGAGATACAAGGTTTTGTTTGAACAGCAGCGGTATGTAATAACAATGTGTCCCATTTATTCCAGTAACATTAATGGTAAGAAGCCTGCACGGTAAGAAATTCCCTGGCATATTAAATCTGACACCACGTTTTCCAGTGAAACTGCTAAGGCAAGAATCGTGCCTGGGTGTGTCCGTGTGTGTGCCAGGGCCGTTGTAGAATATAATTCAAGCCACCTTGAGTTCTGAAAGGAAGTTCCAGGAGAAACTGTAGAAATTCACTGAGGAATTCATCGGTGGCGTCTACAGTGAATAAAGCCGTGACTGGCAGCAGTAAATCAAACAGTAAACAGGTCAACGCTCGACTAGAACAAAATGACTGAGTTTGAAATATGCTCTTCCCTCGGCTGGTTCCAGTTCAGCGCTGCAGTGCGTCTGATAACGTTATCTGGACGTTGAAGCTCCAGCTGATCTGCTCCTGAAACAGACCGTCCAGTTTCATAGACAGCAGTGTCAGAAACCGCATGAGCAAGTTTATTAGAGATTACTGAACAACTCACACACTTTAAGACAACATGTTTCGGCTCATTGTCATATGATAGTCCATTCTATCAGCTCCACTGACCATACAGGTGCACTTTGTAGTTCAACAATTACAGACTGTAGTCCATCTGTTTCTCTTTTATTACCCTGTTCTTCAGTGGTCAGGACCCCCACAGAGCAGGTACTATTTGGGTGGTGGATCATTCTCAGCACTGCAGTAACACTGACGTGGTGGTGTGTTAGTGTGTGTTGTGCTGGTCTGAGTGGACACCTCAGTGTCACTGCTGGACTGAGAATAATCCACCAACCAAAAATATACAGCCAACAGCGTCCTGTGACCACTAATGAAGGACTAGAGGATGACCAACACAAACTGTCCAGCAGATGAGCTATCATCTCTGACTTTACATCTACAAAGTGGACCAACAAGATAGGAGCATCTAGAAGAGTGGACAGTGAGTGGACACAGTGTTTAAAAACTCCAGCAGCACTGCTGGTTAATCAGATCTGGACACTCTAACTCGTCCCAGAAGTATTGGATGGAGCTCCATCACTCCATAGAAAACAACTCCACTTCTTCACAGTCCAATGCAGGGGGGCTTTACACTGATTGCTTACATACTACTGGCTGACCCACTTTCTCAAGTTGTGGCATTCTTCATCTGTGTGTTCTGTTTCAAATCTTGAGGCAGAGTGGAGTTGGCGTACCTCAGGGGTATCCTATTAGTCCAATAAAGTTTCATTGCTTTCATGCTCAAACCTATTAAATGTGCTAGCTAATTGAGTTGAATCAAGTTCATTTGAGCAGGGAAATATCCAAACTGTCCAAGACCCTGGCCCTCCAGGTCCACAGCGGGACACACAAACTCTCCCACACACTGTCACTGAGCACTTGGCTCTGGCTTTATGTTACGTACATTGCAGTAACTTGCTGTGTGGAAAGATACCTTCCTTCTTGCGTGTTCTTCACAAGTCTGCATCATTTGGCAGCAGAAAAGTCATCTCTGTCCATCTCAGCATGGGCCTTGTCCATGCACATCCGCACGCACACAGTTAGCAGCCTGTTGGGAGTAAATGAATAGTCGCTGTGAGCATTAGCAGCCTGTCAGAATAAAGGAGTGCCAGCAAGCATGGTTGGGTAAAATTGACATTTATTGCACAGTGATTTTCCTTAAAGGTGACTAATCAAATGTACTCAATTTCCTTCTTACACCAAATGTAGTCGTTTAGCTGAGATATGTTTGATGTCAAAAGTCTGCTTCTTTAGTGCTATGAAGCTAATTTAGCTAAAAAGTAATAGAAGCTAAAAGATAACAATTAGCATCATTCAAACCACCACTAATCTTGTCAAGTTTTTAAGTAATCTCAAAAAGCACTCACTAGTGGTGCAACCGTCTAAGAGTTGGTGTCTGGACATCACAAGTTCAGTCCCCAGCCACTGAGAGCCGAGAGTCCAAGGGTAAATATCTGTCTTCACACTCTTTGGGTGGGCAGGATGGCCCTACCTATCCCCCCGTGATGCTAACTAACTCATAGTTGGCAGTTAGTATTCTCCTCCAAGCGTGTTGAGCTGTTCAATGATATTGCATTAGTGGCAGTTTGAAAAGTGGCACTTAACGTGTTTTGGAAGAAGCACATTCTAGTTTTCACCCTTCCTGCTGGGTAGCATTGTGAAATAGGGGTGACCTAGCCAACAGAATAGAATTGCATGGTTTCTGAGATTGTATAAACACAAGGAACATACGTCAGATAGCTAACGACAGCAGCATCCATGTAGAGGCCTGAACTTTCCGTACTTTTGTCCACAGATAACGATAGTCAGAAACCATATAACCAAGTGTATTTGAGATTCCTTAACATCTCTACACATTGTGAGGCAAGTGAGCAATGATTTAGCCATGCAGTTTAACCTCTTTCTGCAGATCCCATAGCGGCCTAGTGGTCTATGTTGAGACGCTAGCGAGCAATGAGGGGTGAGAAACTCCTGCTGTGAAAACATTTCACACTTCTTCACAAAGACGGCCATGCCGAGATAAAATAGACAACACAACTGCAGTAGATGTCTGCATGGGACTGTTTTTTTCAGTCCCGTACCCGCCCGCTCCCGCAGAAAATTGGAATCATTTGGCCCACTCCCGCCCGCAACTGAAACGTTTTGTGCCACTCCTGCAGCTGTGGCCGTTGGACTAAAGGCTCCACCATCTCTGTAAGCTATGACAATTTGCGTGTTGTTCTCATGACTGGTTCCTTCGCAGCTCTTTAGAATGACTCAATTTTATTTTAACTGTTTTACTGTTATCATTTTATATTGTTTATATATGTGATTTAGTGATCATTCCACTTTATTTTGGCTATTCATTAATTTGCGGGATTTCTCTTCATATGTGCTTCGTCCTGCTCCCAACAGGCAGTGGGCTGGTTTCCCGCCCGCTCCCACACACAACACTGAAAACTAGTCTCTTGCCACAAAATTTTGTTGTGGATCCAGCGGGAATCCTGTATCCTGTACAAACCTGTAAAAACATGAACACAGTGACTTGCTTGCTCACCTCCAAATACGAAAATCCAGTTTTCTTCAAGTTCCTTCAGCATTACTGAAAAAGTTTATAGTTCCACTGAGGAGCTTCAACAGCAGGCAGAAATTGCATTTTATGGCTACTGTAAAAAGAGAATAAGATGCAAATTGGCATGCATAAGCTTCCATTACCAGAGTCAGTTTAAGAGGAGGCTGGTCACTTCCTATTTCTCCCATTATATCAAAAACATGACTGCAAACTGCTAGAAGGCAAGTCTTTAATGAAGCTAAATGGCTAAATATGGCTATAAAAATGAAACATTTCTAGCCATTTATGTGACTGTAAATAGAGCTTCGATTCATTTTGGAAAGTAGGTTGTATTGCATTACAAAATCAAAGGGAACTTATGAGTATCTTTTCCATTTTTCTACAGAGCAGTAGGACGCTAGCACTACTGCCACTGAGTGGCTGGTGAGCTGATCAGCTCATTGGCTGAGTAAAGCATTTCATTATAACTGGCATCATGAATGTAAAGAAGACACTGTTATAATGTGTAGTTTTCTGTATATGTAATGATTAAGCATTTATAAACAATGATTTTGCATGAAAGCTGCATAGGAACCCATTCATTTTGCAATCTCAGGAGCGCCCTCTACTGCCTGACCAACATGGAAGACATTACTGAGTGGCAATCCTCCTTACTAGGATCTCTCTGTCATTACTTGTTAGCTACATTAGCCTCGTAGTTCTAGTGCCAAACTAAAGACTACCAATGAGTTTGTAGCTGAACTACTCCTTTAACGCTGGCTTGGGCCTTCAGCTTATATAAGGCTGCAGGGAGCTGAGGCCAGAGTGCTGCCGCATGCCGTCATTGCTTACATCTCCAGGCCACTGTGAGTGTATACTGGCTCAGCTAATTAACTCCTGTTGCACTGTAGATGTAATAGACCCCCACACCCTCACTCTGGCAGCCCCCTCTCTTCTTCAGTCCTACACGCCCAGTTACATCACACCCACTCACACACTGCGTCTCTGTGTCGATAAATCAGCCCCTCTGGATCCAGCCACTGAAAAACCATCTCTCATGATGCAACCTGTGTGCCGCGAGCATCGGGGTGCCGTGATTGGCTGATGGCTCCTCAGTAGCTGGAGGGGCAGAAATAACTCCTCTGTCTGAGAGCCGTTCACTCCCTCTGGCACCATTCAGCCATAATTCATTCGGTTCTATTGTGCCAACACATCATAAACTGCACCGACACGTCGACGAACCTCTGAGAGCCTCTGAGAGCCTCCAGCTCCTGATCAACACACAATTATATAAACGGGTCACCTTTACCTTCTTTACCTCTCTCTCTGTCTCTCTCTCTGTCTCTCTCTCTCTCTGTCTCTCTCTCTCTCTCTCTCTCTCTCTCTGCCTGTCTCTCTCTGTGTCTCTCTCTCTCTCTCTCTCTCTCTCTCTCTCTGTTGTTCTCTGATAACTGTAGAGCTGTTGAAGGCTGACAGATGGAAGGCTGTAAGTGGCTGATAAAGTTATTTATTCTGTTCATTCGTGTTTAAAACAGAGCCATGTTTTATTTCTGCAGCACAAAAATGGCTCAATCATTTACTCTTTAACCCCTTAAATGGACAGAGCCCCCCGGCCTGCCAGACGTTTAATCACACACTTCTAAACCCTGAGAAGAGCTCAGCCAGTCTGGATGATACTGAGTAATAAGCCTTAATAACTTATTACACATGTAATAGTGTGTAATAAGCCTGGGATTTTAAGGGGTTGAGCTCTTGTTACTCTTTAAGAAATGAATAATACCTTAAACACTGCAGTGTGTTGAAGTAACTAAGCCAAGATTAGCATCTATTAGAACATTATTTCCCAGTCTGTACGGTGGGGAACCCAGGCCAGTCCAGATTTGCGCTGCATTTCAGCTCCTGAATCAGATATTGGGGTTCAGTCTGGTTCAGGTGTGCTGGGAGCTAAGACAGAGGAACCGTGTCCAGTTCTTTGAGGCCTGTTTGTTTTATGCAGCGTCTCCCGGCACCAGTGCTGTAGCTCACCCACACTGCCCCCTCAGTAGCTAACGGTCAGGTCTTTCTAGAGTTGGAACTGGGTGTTTTAGAGCAGGAGAACCACAGACTTGTGCAGTTAGAGAACACCTGAGTGCAGTTCTACCTGCACCCATCAGGTGGCACTGTTAGATGATGGAGTGGTAAAACTTGGGGCACTTAAAAATAACAGTGGCTGCTAGAAACAGGGGACGAAGAACAGCCCTCCTAATTTAATCTTAATGTTTACCAGTGTTTGTGTTCACTGCTAGGTGTTCCGGTTTCTCACTTTACAGCTGTTACTACCTGAATTAGCTTAATATGTATTCTAGCACGGTTTGTTTTCACAGGATACTGTGCAACGACACTGAATCACCCAGCAACAAGTCACTCGTGTCACTCGTGGTGGCTCTACTGTTTGTAGTTGGAAGAAATTATAAATGCTAAATGTTAAAGCTATTTTAGAGCTGTCACCTTCCAGCTCTTTCTGCTAGGGTCCCAATGCCTGTCAGCACCGGCTAACAGTTTCCTATAACTTATGATGTTATATAATGAGACAAGAACCTAAAAATAATAGGCAAAAATACAGATTTGATCATGCAATTCTTCATTTGTGGCCTTGCTCGATTGAACTGTCCTCTTTAGAGTGAAAAGTCTGTGTGGCCTGTAAAAATTTGCAAAAGATTGGAAATGTTTGTATGACTGCATCCCCCCTGCCTTCCCCCACCTCCCACAGCTCTGTTTTTCCATTCTTTGTATTTATAATATGAATTTCGAAGATAAAACGATCCAGATCGTGGTTAAAAATGCTCTGTTTATCTGTGGCCGGGGGGGGGCGTTTGGCAGGCTGAGTGGGTTTGCGGTGTTGGGAGGGGAAGAACTTATTTCTTCAGCTTGCAGAGTCGACTTGCATAACATTGAGAGTGTGTTACACAACAGTGTAAGACTGCAGAGAGTTGGAGATTCCCAACGTCCAGCTGGGAGCAGGAGGGAAAAGGCCAGGGCAGCCCCCCATACAGAAATGTGATATGTGGAAATATATGGATTTCAAATATATGACATGTTAGCATAAATGGATTTCCCTTATATTCAATTTAAATGGCCATATGTGACAAATTTACCTGACATTTATGCCAACTTATTTGGCCACTTTCAAATATGGGACATATTTCAGCCATTTATCAGCACATACAAACATATACATGAAAAACATATATATTTAAAAAATATATAATAGAAAACATTCATATATTGATGGTATATATTATTCTTAACATAAGGCTAGTATATATAAGTAATAGATACCATCATATATGATACGAAACATTAACATATTGATGGTATATATTACTCTTACATAACATGAAGCTAGTATATATAAGTAATATATACCATCATATGTCATAGAAAACAATATATGGATGGTAGAAAACATATTGATGATATGTATTACTCATATATACTACCTTCATGTTGTATAGGTTTTTTATTGATTGATTCTAGTATTTCATTTTGATTTTTGCTTTTAAAGAATCTTATGTGTCTGTATATATGTGATCCATGTATCAGATATATGAATAAGACACACAGTGTATGTAAGATCCATTCATAATGGACCCTCTCTTCTGCCCTGTCTTCTCTTGCCTTTTGTAGCTTCTTTTGGGATCTCAGAGTGCTGGCTGCATATTAGCACCCCACTGAGCCCAATAATGTTTATGACCCCTAAAAAAATTCAGTTAATTTCTTTCACACAAACCATTTTTCCACATGAAAATCCCAAAAATAGTAAGCTGAGCAGCCAACATTTTTATCTTAATGTTTGGAAATTGGTGGGGTAGGATTCCATTACTTCTTAGCTACATTAGCCTCACAGCTTCATTGCTAAAACTAAAGAAGCAAACTTAGACACCAACATGTCTTGACTGATTGAATACATTTGGTATAAAACTGAAAAACGGAGCTCACTTTGATTTCTTTCACAATCGTGACTATTTACACATGAAAAATACCAAAATAGTGAGCAAACAGCCAAGATTTTCATGCTAGTGTTTGCTAATTTGTGATACCATTGTCTGCTAGCTGCATTAGCACTGTAGCTCCATTGCTAAAGCTGAGGAAAGTTCAGACACTGAACATGTCTTGACTAATCGAGAACATTTGGTGTTGGGGCGAAATTGAGCTTAATCTGATTCTTTTACACTGATGAATTTAAAATTGAAACATTTTTACGCTAACAGATGCTAACTGATGGGGTATGAGCTTCCATTACTCGCTTACATTTGCCTCATAGCTTCAGGGCAAAACTAAAGAAGCAAACTTCAGTTGCCAAACAAGTTTTGGCAGTTGAAGTACTTTTGGGAAAAATTGGGCTTAATTTGATTTCTTTTACACAGGTGACTTTTTACACATGAAAAATCCCTAAACTGTAAGCCAACAGCCAACATTTCTATGTTTATTATTAAAAACAGCAGAAGTATGTAACTTCGCTTGGCCTCTAACAGCTCTACAATGGTGTGCTGATAATGGCTGTCTCAGTTTTCTTTGAACACAATGTGCTATTTTTTGCTTACCATCTTCATGTAGCATGTTCTCATACTGAAACTTTATCCTCAGCAGGAGAAATATGAGAGAATTTCATGTTATTGTTGGGCCGTGTCCGTATATCTCTGAAGTAAGTCTATACACATTAGGAGCTCTAGTCTAAGCTTATTTTCTCCAGGAAAACAGGGTTTTTGAAAAATCATCGCTGCCCTGTGGTGAACAATACTGTTCCAAATCCGATACATTTTCCCTCCAAATGTCATTGAATTCTCTGAGGTCATTTAAGTTGAAATACACTGCAAACTATTGCTACATGCAAGCTAACATTGCTACGCACTGCATCGACATCATAAAACTGGCAACCTCACCAAAACACCCCACACAAACTAGCAAGCTTAGTCAAATGTGGTAGTTACTTTGCTATGGCAGTAGTACAGAACAGTTTGAGTGGCTGGTGTTGTTTAAGCACAGTATTAGCTTTACTTTCACGTGATTTTATGTCAGTGTGCAGGAGTGTTAGCTTGTTTGTAGCCTGCATGTAGCATTATTCATATCTTGACTGCTAAATGACCTCATAATTCAGAGGATCTGCTAACATTGGGGCGAAAAATGTATACAGGACTAAATATATCAGGTTAGGATCAGGTTAGGATTATTTTGTTTACCACAAGACGTAGCTTAGAGTTCCTAATTTAGCATGATGTTCCGCTACAGAACGACAACATGACCGGTTTTTTCCTCTGTTGATCAAATAGCCTGCGAGCTTCATACAGCAGGTTAGCACAACAAAAACAGTTCAATCTGGATGACCTGTTTCTTGTCCCTTTTCTGCACATTTAAAAATAGCATTTTAATTGGCGCAGATGTGCATTTTTGGACGTCCCCTTTGTGTTCTTAATTGTGTTTACAGTTATGTCATGGCAGCTTTGAGCCCGAGTCCCTTTCACTTCTCTGTATTTTTAGAGAGAAGCTCCTCTGTGGCCTAGAAAGTGAACAAGCTGCTCCCAAATATTTTCCAACATCTGCCGGCCATCAGCGCGTCTGCATTCCTGAGCAGGCTCCGTTTCACCTGGATCAAACCTCCGTGTAGATATATCATCATCCCAGGCGAGGAGGAGGGAGAGCGGGGCAATCCAGACAGACAGCTGTCCCACAGAGCAAAAACCCAAAAGCTTTACATACTTCTGTCACAGGCATATAGAGGTCAGCACTGCGCTATTGTACCTGTGTTGTCTTCTAAGGCCTTGCAGTTTTGGCAGGCTGTGGTTTGGCACAATGAAAAGGTAATCAATCAGGTCCATTGGGTGGAATGGAGGTTGTTATGTTGAGCTTATCTTATCTACACTGTTAGGTCTGTTTACTTTGTGTAAAGAGCCTTTCTTTTACTGCAGTCTAATGTTTTTACTCACTGAGCTTGTCTAGGATCAGTCCGGCCTGCTTAATTCATGATCTTGACCACCGTAAGGGGATTTTATGCTTTTGTCAGGTTTCTTTTTATGCTCTGGATTATTTAGACAAGTTCACAAGTCCTTAAATTTAAAGGTGTGAAGTTCTGTAAGAGTTGGTTTAGACCATAACTCTGCACCTTCAGGCGTTCAGGCCCTGCTTTCTCTGGTGAAAAAAAAGCTTCCCCATATTGGAAACAGTCTCCCTAAACACAGATCCCTGCTGTTTGGGAAAGCACTCAAGATTCCTGGCATGCCTTCACGCTTTTTGTGCTAATACGAGGGCTTTTTAATCGTTTTGTTATTAGATTGAGCTGAGAGTTTGACTTATGGTGCTTTAAAGAAAGCAAGTCAAGCCTTAAGACGGCATTCCACCGCACAGCATGGCTCAGAATGGCTGTTATATAACCAATCTCGTCATTCACTGGTCGTTTCATCTCGTTCATTCAACAAAGAATAAAGACACAGAGTGTTTAATGTCATAAATAAATCTTTTTTTATTTGTAACATATAAAATTAGATCATTTTACACTTTATTCCAGTATGACAATATTCAAATAAAGTAGCTACATTTCTGATAAATAATATTAATAACAATAATAAAACATTCATTCTTTAAGTCAACTCATTTTGTTGCTAATTCTCTGATGGAGTTGGTTTTCAATAGCTGCCGAACAATATGAACGCACTTGTCCACATTAGGAAGGAATGTTACCACATATTTGTCGGAAAAACCACAGCATGGCGAAACTGATGAAATTACAGGACCATGGTCTACAAATGAAAGCAATTTATGTATGTGCATATATATGCATATTTGTAGATATATACACATACAAGTCTACAGTTGGGTCATATTTTGTATTTAGAAAATCAAAATATACATAAAACATTTTTTAACAACTACATTTTACAAATTGCTCGACTTTACAACTTTACAACCAATGGACTTTGCTCCGTAATGAAGCTACGAAAACTTATTGCTCCATTGTGGAGCGAGTCTTTCATAACTTGAAAGTATCGAACGCTGACAAGTCCTCAGCAAGCAGTGCACTTCGCCAAACTCCTCAATGAAAGCCCATGATTCCGTGGGAATCTAATGGTGGTAGTCGACTGGCCGAAGGGGGCGGGCCTCCGATCCCCAGCCAAGCTGTGATTGGCCGTTCCGACGTCACCGCTGACGTCGCGTCATTCTGCAATGGGATTCCCCCCCAGCTCAGTCTCTGAACTTGTGGATGTCGTTGAAGAGCCGGTAGAAGGGGTAGGAGGCCTCGTTGGCGTGGGGGCAGTTGAATGTGCACTTGCAGGTCTCGATCAGCATCACGTTCTTGTTGAAGGTCTCGCCGTCCTCGCAGCGGAACTTGACGCGGATGGTGCGGGTCTGCTGGGGGCTGCAGCAGCGGCCGTCCACGCAGGAGCCGCAGTACTTGGGACGGTACTTCTTCAGGCTGGAGCAGCCGGCGTAGGTGAACTTGACCGGCTGAGCGGACTTCTTGGTTCTGTTGCACTTCTTCCCTTTCTGTTTGGAAAGAAGAAAGAAGATCCCAGCTTAGTCAAGTTAACTCAACTGATGATCAGTGTTGTCAGACTCTCTTGCAGTGCATTTGCTGTGGAGGATCATGCTTACCTTAAGGCTGGAGTAAGGAGACTGGGTGCAGGGGCGGACCTCGCAGATTCGGCTCTCCTTGACCAGCTTGCACTCAGCATTGTTGTTGGTGACTCTGGTGGAGATGCCGGTGCCGCAGGACTTGGAGCACTGTGACCAGGGCGTGGTCTGGACAATGCACTTCTGGCTCTCGAACATGTGGGACTCGGCCTGGACTCTGAACGCTGCAAGCGAAAGGAGAGCAAGCAGTTTAGATTCCACTCAATCAAGCACAGTGGAAACTAGCCAAGAGGTTCCAGCCCAGTGGGCTGGGAGCTGCACTGAGGCACCTACCGGGAAGAGACTTGAGGCCAGCCTTCACGTTGGCGACCAGCTCGTTTCTGTTGGTGAGGTCACTCTCGGTCTCGTCGGGCATTGGCTCCTTGCCAAACAGCTTGTCGGAGGGCTCGTCGCAGACCCACTCCTCGCAGCACTGGCCTGGAACTTTGACAAGCCTAGGGTTGGCACAGCCTAGAGTGGGCAGGGACAGCTCCTGGGGGCAGAGAGGGATGCAACCCACTGCCCCGTCAATGCATGTGCACTGGTGTTTACAGTTGGGCTGGAAACTCTCTCCGTTCTGGTAGATCCTGCTGTTGTACTCGCAGGGTCTGCCTTCAGACTTGGCTGTTGCGGGAGAAAAGAGAAGAAGGCATTCCGTTATTCGGAATTCATCGGATCACACATGCAAGCAATTAAGGCACCTTCCAGGAGTATGAGTTTAGTTTTAAACTGCTTTTCTCATAACTACATAACTTTCATAACAACTACTAAATAATTTACAGCAGTTACTGAGCAATAAACCTTAAGATGAACATCCTAAGTCAAACAAAGTGGTGCAATGCTACGTCTGATCTGAACTTGTCATGTGTCGAGGGGGTGGGGAGGTGGCTGGAGCAGACAGAGGAGAGCGTAATGAGAAACACACCTCGGCAGATGCCTCTGGCCGCCCCGAAACTAGCCCCGAAGTTGCACTCGAGCCCCTTGGTGTGGTCACAGGGCTCCATCTTGCTGCAGTCTTCGTTGAGCTGCCTCGCGCATACTTTGCAGCACCCGCAGGCATCGGAGACGAGGCTGACGCCTGGTGTGCATTTGGGCAGCTCCGGGGAACACTGGCACTCCTGAGGGCATGCGCTGAGCGCCTGTTGGGGGGGCACAGACATAGACACCAATGAAGCAGCCCATTCATTTCAATGGAGTTAGAGCAAAATAGCTTATCCTAAGACATCTGTGAGCTTTAAAGCACCTTCAGCTGGACACATATGGACACTTTAACACTGTAGGTGTTGCTGTAATCCCTTTAGTGGGTAAATACTGGTAGCTAGCTGTTGTCCACCTCCTCTCTCATAATGTAAGTGAGCTGAGGAAGAGTATATCTGACTTACCATGCTGAAGCTCCCCATGAGAATCACGACCACCGACAAAAGAACCATCTTCTTTTTTTTTCTTCTTCTTCCAAGCTTTTCTCTTCTCCTCGAAACAAAACAATTCCTCTCGTCCTCGGGCTTAAAGTCCCTCTTCAGGCTCTGACCTGGCGTGTGTGAGCGTTTCTCTCGCCGTTCAAAGCTGGAGAAGAAGGTCCTCTGCTCTCTGTGAGCGCGCCTCGCTGTGTGCTGTGAACGCGCTCCCATCCCGCCCCTTATATAGCGGGCGCGCTGACGTAGTGCTCGCCGTCCGCTGCTGAACTGTTCCCAAACTATGCGAGGAATGTTTCTTGGCGCGATTTTCCATCCGAGCTAAGCACCACCCTGTCTAACTTTTTCTTTTTCTCTCTCTTTCCTCCCCCCCTGCCTCCTCCTCCTCCTCCTTCTCCATCTTAAATGAATTTTCCTCTCGAACACATTCTTTCTTCCCTCCCTCCTTTCCCCTTTACTTTCTCTGCTAACGTGAAGTACGAGGCTGAGCTTGGCTTCTCATTCGAATTTTCCCGTTCCACCTTAAATGGTGCAGCAGTTACATTCTGGCGCCCGAGTAACTGCTGCACCATTTAAGGTGGAACGGGAAAATTCCAACAAGAAGAGACTTGAGGGGAAAAAGTATCTGTAACATCCCACACCGACTAGAAAACACTTTTATACGCCATTTCGTGACTAAACTTCAATCCAACGAGCCTTTTTCGTATCACAATCAGCCTAAATATAAACACACAGCTAACGGTTAACGGTTTTCTCGTCAGCGCGTTCATGCTATGTTTACCAGTCGGTCGTGCTAGCTCCGACTAGCCGAAGGAGAGCAGTTTTTGGCGACTTACTGAGCCCCTTCCTCATCGAAATGGCACGTCGTTTCAGTCAGGGATTTATTTTAAAAGCGATGATGTGTGATTATTCACACCGCACGGCTCCGTATCTCATGCTAAATTTGACGCTAATGCGCGCCCCCGAGCAGCAGCCTCAAGCACTCGAGCTCGGGAACGCGCGCAGAACAACTGTTTACATACTTGGTTTGTCTTCGCGGCCCTGCACTCTAAAAAAAAGATGGTTCCTCAATGGTTCTTTAATAAAGAGAACGGTTCTATGCGGTGAAATAGTTCTTCAGGTTGATGGAGAATGTGTTGTATCTGGTTCTGTGTAGAACTTTTTGGAAAATAGTTCTGTATAGGACCAAAAAGGGTTATGTTACAGTCACGAGCTTGACAACAGAGGAACCCTTTTGGTGCTGTGTAGAACCATACACAACACATTCTCCATCTGAAGAGCCATTTCACCATGCAAGGGACCATTTAAGCATTGAACCCGTGAAGAATGATATTTTTAAGGGGGTATTTTTAACTCTCATTTCTCCTTTTGCTGTTTTCATACTGCAAGTTTGACCAGTAGTTCAAGTAGGGCACCGTGTACCATAAAAAAGTTTGGGGTTTCTGAAAGTTACCAAAAAAAAAAAGAAAGTTTGCTGCTTCTATTTCTGGCATTTGCTCTTTTTCTCCTCAGGCTGTAAGAGCTTCCAGATGTGGAGACTCCAGACGTAACGCCATGGCCATATTTGGTATGGCAGTAGCCTCCATTATGAACATATTTCTGCTTCACTTAGCCAGCCACAAAGCATTCCTGACAGCTTCCAGGGTTGTTCAATATGTTCCCCCCGTGGAGGAAATTCCTCAGTGCTAATTCAGTTTCCATACAATCTGTCCTTCAGCTTTCCCCCCCCTCTCTTCTCTCCTTCAGGAGAGAAAAAAAAAGTGAAACAGTGATCCAAATTTTCCATATAAGATGTTGGTTTGGTTTAAAGGGAAAAAAGAAGAAGGAGCAAAGCAGTCTGCTTTTCTACTACGAGGTTCAAATAAGTAACATTCCAGTGAAATTCAGAGATTAGAGGGTCCTGGATGGAGCGGGAGAAAAGTAAACGGGACACAGAGAGAGAGAAAGAGAGAGAGAGATTCAAAATGGACTCAGATGAATAGAGATGAATGAGCTATGGCTTCTGCTTAGCAGTTCAAAGCGACAGGCTGCTCCTTAGAGATTGCGGCGCTCTCGGTCTCACTCTCTACTACTTTTCAGCAGGTTTGGTTTTTGTCCCGCTGGTCGCCGAGAACGTCGCTGGACAGTCGCATGGAAGGGAGGTGTGTGGAGAGCCGTTCTCCTTCAGGTAAGCCGGTTTCTGCTTTCATACATGATTGTAAACACTCACTGCACACTCAGGAAGACTGTCACTGGGGTGGTGCCCCCCAGAGGGTACGTCTTCAGTGCCTCCGGTCAGGGCACGTTATTACACCATGTACTGACTCCAGGCTTTTTTTTAGTTTTCTGTTTAAAGGAGTGCACCTTCTTCTGGGAAAGTAAATGCCGTGCACTTTTAAATCTCATTTAAGGTACACAGTTGGACCTTAAGGTCATTGTCGAAGGTACATTTACATCGTTTGTACCTATACAAGACTCTTATTCTGAGTCCCCAGTGTTGAATTCACTCTTACAGAGTCCATCTGGATTTATAACTCAACACTGTAAGAGTTAATGCAGCTCTTGGTCACACAGCAGTCATGCATTAACTCTTACAGTGTTTCTTTTGGTTCTAGCTTGACTGTAAGTGTTCCTTCAACACTGTTACCACTTTCTATTTTGTATTTTTGCATCAGATTCATCTTTGTCGCCTGCCCGTAGTGTTTCAGGTTGTTCCACCTGTTCCCTAGCGAAGGTAGGCAAAGCCTGCGATCGTACTGATGAAGTTAGTGTCATATTTCCAGATGGGAACACTAGATGGAGATGTATTGTACTTTGCTGCTCAGTGCTTTTGTTCTTGTTTAAATGGAGAAGTGTCGTGAGAACATGTTCTGTGAGGGCTTTAAACCAGGATAAGCGACTTGTTATGCTCTTTAAAGTATTATTTGCATCTGTGAGGTTTAATTTATTAATTAATTTATTCATTTTTAGAAGACACCACTTATAATGGTCAACAAAACAGGCAGGTTTTCAACATATGATTTAGAAAATGAGCTTTTATCAGCAATACCAAGCCATCTAAGCAAGGCCTAAAAGATCACCATCGACTGATATGTACACTACTGTGCAAAAGTCAGAGACCACCCTTTCATGCGTTTCATTTCCAGTCAAAATGACCAACATCAGGAACAAAAGCAGAAAACATACCTAACAGAAAATTACACTGAAGTCTCAGCAACTGCATATAATATCAATATTTTCAGTATTTAGTGTCCTACAGCTTCCATTCTTTCAGGAGACTCGCTTTCAGTTCCTCAAAGAATCTGCAGACACACCTCCAAAGTTCAGTCTTAGAAGTTGGTTGATCATTTTCTGAAGTAATCAGACACATTCAGTGGTGTTGAGGTCTGGACTCTGGGGTGGCCAGTCCACTGTTCAGCTTCTTTGTTTGATGTGTCCGTCTCCTTTTCTCAGTGAGGTTCTTCTTGACAGCTACACATCCTTTCAGACCCACAGCGCTGAGTCGTCTTCTCACAGTGGAAGGATGGACAGAAACACCTGTGGATGTTTTCAGATCTGAAGCAGCTTGATTTTCTCCTCTCTCTCAAAGATGAACACTTTAAGTGCTGTTTATCTGATGGGGGCGGTTTTGGTGGTCTACCAGGTGTTGCAGGTGGTCGTGTAAGTGAGTCATTTTATATCTAATCTCCTCAGAATGTCTGTTGAAAATGAGTAACTAATGCTTGAAATTAAATAAATGAAGGGTGGTCTCTGACTTCTGCACAATAAAGTATGTGAGAAATATCGGATCAGCTCACAATTCCCATATCAGTGGATCCCTATGCTTCAATCTTAGGCCACAGTCGACTGTATGAACTTTGTTAAATACAATTTGGACACACGACAGTAGAAATATTTGGCACGTGGAGTCTGACGTGTCACAAACAGCTCACAGTAAAGCCGCATCTCTCTCCTCATGTCATGCTTCTCCTGCCTAATGAAGCACGTTCCCTGGAGGAAGTGACTTTAGCATATGCAGGATTATAATATAATAATATAATAATATAATTATGATTACTCTTTCCTGCTGACATCTGTTTCTGAGCGTGCTTTTCAGAGCCCATCTGTATCCCCCCTCGGAGGAAGTGCTTGTTTTAGGAAACAGTTCTGTCATTGGATTCCGGCGTCTCAGTGGAATCAGCTCTTAATTTTTTTCTATCCCGTAATTACGCGTCGAGGAAACATTACAAAATCCTTTTTGTGTTCGCCGTGTTGTAAAGGCAGCCATAATATTTTCCATCGGCCGGACGCCCCTCTTGCCCTTTGCTGGAAAAAAAGCAGCTGAGGGCTTGTTTTATTATTGATTCGAGCGTGTGACTCATGGCCAAAACGTGCCCTGTGCAAAGACGAATCGGGAGTTCAGCCAGATGACGAGGCTGTTCAAACATTACGGTTGGCAGCTGATGTTTGCTTTAAAAAGGTGTTTTACAGTTGAGTCTTTCTGTTTTACAGATACTATAATAGCGTCTCAGGGTAAGATTGGTGATCTGGGTTCAGTCTTTACTGTCATATCGTTGTTTTTGAAGCTGATCCCAGATCAGCATTCATACTCTATGTGTGTACAGTGTGTGTATATACCTGCTCATCCAGTGTTTCTTCTGAAATGAAGGGTATGAAATGGGAGTTTGTCCCTCTTTGCTGCAGTAGCAGCCCTTACTCTTCTGGGAAGGCTTTTCACTAAATGTTGGAACATTGCTGTGAGGATTTGAGTGCATTCAGCATTCACAAGAGCATTAGTGATGCTGGATGATCAGTTGTGGATCACTCACTCTTCCCAAAAGTTAGATGGAGCTCCCTCACTCCAGAGAACTCCACAGCCCGATGCTGGGGGGGCTTCATTCCCATGTAGCCCTCGCTTGTCATTGGGCATGGTGACCTTAGGCTCATGTACGGCTACTCCAGAATGTCCCATTCTATTGGCCAGTGCTTTTCTGTGGAGATTATACAAATTTTAAGAGCGCAATCACACTCAAGTAATATAAAATATAAGCTTTTATATATATATATAGCCCAACATGGCCCTATGTGAAAAAAGTAACAACCCTTAGTTACAAAATCAACAAGTTAACCAAATTCAATTGACCATTAGGTTCAGTTTTACTAGCCACACCCAGGCATGAATACTGCCAGACCTGTTGCATCTCAACATCACTTAAATAGAACGTGCAGCACATGATGCCGTGTTCTAAAAAGATTCAAACACAGATGCGAAACAAAGTCATTGAAAGGCAGGAAATGGACGACGTGTCATGATTCCTGGAACCAGCCACATTATCGCAAACGTTTGATTGCAGCTGTTACTGTCAAGGATGGCACAGCCAGTTATTAGGCATAGGGGGCAATTACTTTTTCACAAGGTTGATATATACATAATAAATGGAATGATCATTTAAAAGCTGCATGTTGTGTTTACTCATGTTGTCTTTGTCTTTTATAAAAAATTGTTGATCTGAAACATTTAAATGTGACAAGTTAGCCAAAATAGAAGAAATCGGGTGAGGGTCAAATACTTTTTCACAGCACTGTGTAATATGTATATATACACTTCTGATTTATTTTCTATATGTTAGGAATTCCAGCAATGTCAAAAGCATGGCGAAAATGTAGAATCTGCACTTTTAACAGAATCTTTCATCCATGAGTGAGAAACAAAGAATAAACAATTACAGCACACTTTTTTATCACTGGTGATAACCACAATTTCCAATGGTAACCCAGTCATACACGCATAACATGCATGCATAACATTGCCAGCAAGTACTGCAATTTCTAAGGCAAACCCAGTCTTACACAGTGCATAACATACCCCTCCACCCTAACCTGGCCTTGAATGAGATATATGATCATGACTTTCCCCCATCGACTAGACTTTCAACTGTATTTGTTTCAACGTGAAGGTCAACAGACAGTAACAGTCACAATATTTAAGTCATTGAGTGGAATCAGTGGACTTCTTCCCCTTCTTCCGACAGCTGTGACCCAAATACAAGTGAGCCAGTGGCCTAAATTTCCAATAAATGATGCCAGAAATATTCCGGAGCTAAGAAACAGTAAACCCAGCCATCCAGGATTGTGTTTTTATGCATTATAGTATAAACAGTGGTGGGACAGTGGAGGTTTAGTAAAAAAATGCCAGTCTTGCAGGAATCATTTCCAGAACACGTAGGAATCGCACAGCAGGGAAAGGCTGTAGGCATCAGCTGAGGTGCTCACCAGAGAGCTTTGGGCTGGGACAGTATAGCATCGCATTAAGCTCCAATAAAATGGCTCAAATATGGTCTTATGTACACAATGTGTCCAAAAGTTTGTAGACACTTTCTCATCCAGCGTTTGTTATGAATTGAAGGGTCTTAACAAGGTGTTTGTCTCTCTCTCTGTACTAAGAGCCTCTGTGCTTCTGGGAAGGCTTTACACTAGATGTTGGAACAGTGCTGTGAGGATTTGATTGAGCATTAGTGAGGTCAGGTACTGATGTTGGATGATCGGTTCTGGACACTCATCCCAAATGTACTGGATGCAACTCACACAGTTCCACTGCTGCACAGCTCAATGCTGGGGGGCTTTATACCCCTCTTGCCAACACTTGGCATTGGGCCTGTTAACCTTAGGCTGCTTCACTGTGTCCCATTCTTTTTGGTCAGTGCTTTTCTACGGATATAATACAAGCTGTGGGAGCACAACTGGATGCCTGTATCAGCAATGCTGAACTCACTAAAGGGCCTGGATACATTTGGACGTGTCCTTCAATGAGATGCCGTCAATATTGGTGCTTTAGTACTGTTGGACTGGGTCACTAGCTGTGTCCAGTGTCTGCATTTACAATATGGGTTTTGACTTGAAGGTGCATATTAGTAAGAGGCATCAGTGAGGTCTGCATTAGTAAGAGTTTCACTGAAACCGCACAACCCAGAGTCGCGTGCCAGTCTGCATGACGTAATGCAGCAGTTATTGGATGTAATAGGATGACTTTAGTTGTTTTGTGGTGTTGGGTTTGCTTTGAAGTGGGAACGTTTTTTATGGATTATAATGAATCACTACGATGGTGCACAGACAGGACCTAATGCATAAATCACACCTGATTGCCTAAAGTATCACATAATAGATCTGTTATTTAAATAGCTGCTGAATGAGTGTAGCTCCCATTAGACAGAAAAGGATTTAGACATTAATACCATGGCTCAGCAAAAATCAGATGAACATCATTTTCCACTTACCTCATGTAGTCAATGTAGTCGATCAGCTGAGACGTGTTTCGTGACTGAGGTTTGCTTTTTTTAGCTTTGCAATGGAGCTACAAGGCTAATGTGGCTAAGAATAAGTTAATACAGGATAATAATAAGTGTGTGTGCATAAATCAGCAAAAGAAATGGTTGGGCAAAAAAATCTAATTGATTCAGTTTCCTACTCACCTCAGCCATAGATGTAGTCAGTTAGCCGAATATGTGTCTATTCTCAGAGTAGCCACGTTTACATGCAGCCTAATAATCCGTTAATAATCCGACTAATAGCTCAATCAGAATAGAATATGTCCATGTATACACCTCAATCGGAATAGTCTAGTCCGATTGAGGCCATTCAGAATACAGTTTCTATCTGATTGAACGAGGTGGGTAATCCTGTTAATAATCTGTTAAATAGAAGAATAATATCCGTGTAAACGCCTGTATCTGATTACATTCCCTATCGGAAAGTTTAAGTACGTTCTGATCATGTTCGTCACGTCATAGCGATTTATAATGCTCAGCATGGCGGAGCAGAAACTGGTCTGCAGAGGAGACCCAGTTTATGCTCTGATCTTTAAAAGACGGCGGTGGGACGGATGTCCAGCTTATGTGTCTCAGAACACGACGTCTTCCTCTCGGCCTTCTTTAATAAGGACATGTGAAGGACGTTTTCCTGAGTCTGACATCATTTTAAAGCATTTAAAAACACAAGCACTGCTCACTGCTGCTCATCTCACTCTGACTAGACCTCACATGATGTTTGCTGTCATGGTAATGTTTACTCTAAGTGGTACTCCACGCATGCGCGTCATTTTCGATCAGATTACTTGTTGTGCACATGCAAACGAAGATTTTCCATCAGATTGTTTAATAGAGTGAACATAAACACCTCAGTCTTAATCTATAATTGGAATGTATTCAATCGGATTGGCAAAAATCTTTGCATGTAAACACAGCCACTGTCTTCATTAAGGTTGTGCGGACTTGTTGATGTGGTTTATAACACAATATGGCTTACTGTGAAATGCACTACACAGAGTTGTGTGTCAGCCTGCATAAGGTAATAAAGCAGTATGTTAAAACTTCACCGTGTAGCTGAACTATTAGATCAGCCATTTTACAGAGTGGTGCCGAATTCCGACTCCCTTCTCCCAAATCCCACTTCTTTTCGTGTGCACGCATGTCACACAGGCATGTGGACGCCAGGTTAGCTTTGTGATTTCAGTTTCTACTGATAAACATTTTTAGTTAAATAATTCAAGAATTTTATAGCTCACAGTAAGTCATACTGTGTCCTAAACCACATCGAGTGGTTCGTGCCGTGGTCTGAGTGGGTTGAGAGATGTTTTGAGGATGTGTTTACAGAAAACATTTTGGTGACTATTGACTTCTAGTGTTAGCTATGTTAGCCTCATGGCTCCAGTTTAAACTAAAGAAGCTAAATTTGGACACCAAACATGTCTTGACTGATCAGCTACATCTGGGATCAGCGGACAATTGTGTATTTTTGCTTTCTTTGCCAAAACATTCTATTAAATCATCTCAAATAGCATCGCTTGTGGTTTCAGACACTGTGTGCTATAGTGCTATAAACTCGGACAAAAGAACAACAAAAATCAAGCTTCAAGATGGCTTTTGATTGCTGTTTTTAGCCATTTTAGCTGCTTTCTATCCATATAGGTAAGATTTTAGGCAACAGTGAGTGTGTTTACATGCACTTAATAATCCGATAACTGCAGAAAATGAGATTCTGTCAGTAATACAATCAGCGCATCACGTAATCAGATAATGAGTCAGGCAGTAAACGGATTTGAATTACAATCGGCCAATAAACTCACAGAAGAAGCAGGACGTAAACGTAATGTAAACTCAAACTTCATGAAACATCGAGTCACTTTACCTGAAATGATGAACATACATCATCTAGAACATCTAGAACATGAAGAATATTTAAATCCTTCATTTTGTCGAGAATGTAGTCGGTTTCAGCGTCGCTCCAAAAGTGTTTTGCTGACATCCTGCAGCAGCGCTGCTGCTTATTTCCGGTACCACCGTCTGTTTACGCACATGCACAGACAGGCCGAAAGAAATCTGAGTAAAAGTATGACACTGACAAATCTGATTACAGCTCTCTTTATCGGATTTCTAGACCTTACTTCAGTCTAAGAAATCAGAGTCTGCTGTTTACAGGACCATTAAATAAGCCGCTTACGATCTGATTATTGAGTGCATGTAAACAAACTCAGTATGTGGTACAGTGTCAATAAACCACAATAGCAGTTCTGTTTGAGATGACTTCATATTACTTAAACAGAGCTCAACAGTGTGCAATAATGTAGCATGCAGTTTGCATGATGCTAATTGGTGCTAATATGCTTCCTAAGAAACAAACTTCAGACGCTAAACACGTCTTTGCTGACCGACTGCATTTGCGGCAAAGGTGAAAACCGTATACACATGATTTCTGGAAGCGCTGCTTTAAGGAAAGTTAATGGAAAGCAAGCTGAGGAGGCCTCGAAGCTCTTGGGCTATCGTCCACTTCTACAGTGTCCACCCCCAGAGTTCAGGTGCAGTTAACCTTCCTGAGAGAGGGAATGCGTATGTGTGCTGGAGGAATGGAAAAAGAGAGCGAGCGGAGAGACCTGTGTGAAGTGGAAGAGCTGGTATGTGGGCCTTCAGGAATGTTTGGAGCCGTCAGGATAATTGAGTGGATTTGGAACAAGGAAAGACCGACTTTGTTCCTGTGGCGCAGAGGAATGCGCCCTGGGACGTCTGCAGAGCACATTCCGGCCCGACTCAGCGGAAAGACACACATACAGAGAGCTCCTTAGATGGCTCAGGAGGACACGCGCAGGCTGCGCCGCATGCCAGCGTCCTCACATGAAGCAGCTCCCGTAGCTTTGCAGTGGGCCGGAATCTGCCATTAGAAAGCCAAGCTGGTCATGCAGCATCCACTGGCTTTCGCTGCTACTTTCTCACAAGGTCTGGACGCCGTTTTCCATTTCTGATCACCGTCCACAACAGTCCACAGCCTAAAACAGCGCTCAGGCTTGGGGCAGTGGGAATGGTTTGTTTTGGTTTGAGGTGGGCGAGTTTTGTTGGAAGCGCAGTGTACAAAACTCATAGTGAAGTGTTCGTGTGGGTGGGCTGTGGTGGGGTGGGAGTGGACGGTTCCCTAAGCAGCTGGACAGAAGCTTTGGTCAGTTTCATGCCAGAATAAACAACAAAAACAAAGCATCATATATATAATATAACCCAGTAGGCACTGATTTCCCAGTTTGAGTCTATATGGAAAGTTATAAAGCCTCCTTCAGTAGCAGAAGGTCTGCACGCTCGCGCTTACGTTCATGCATGCATGTATGCATGCACATGCATGCACGCGCATGTATACATCGCGCACGTGCACGTGGGTCGCGGCTCGTGGTCACGCGAGAAGCGGCGAGAGCCCAGCGCGCGTGCGCAGGCGTGCCGGCGCGAGCTCGCTGTCAGTCTGTCGGCGGCGCGAGCCACAGGGCGAAAACAAAACAAAACAACACAACAGCGGGCGAGCGGAAGGGAGCGGGCGCGCGCTGCAGATCCGTTTGTTTGTTTGTTTGTTTGTGAGTGGTTGAGGCGAGTGCAGAGCATGCAGGCGGATTTCGGGAGGTTCACGCACGCGGTGGTGCGCGCGGTGCCCGGCTCGCTCGCGGCGGAGGCGCTGCGCAGCGGCCCCGCGGAGGTGCAGGTGGACATGGAGGCGGCACGGCGGGAGCACGAGCGCTACGTGTCGGTGCTGGAGAGCGCGCTCGGGCTGCGCGTGGTGCAGCTGGAGGCGGACGAGGCGCTGCCGGACTGCGTGTTCGTGGAGGACGCGGCGGTGGTCTGCGGAGACACGGCGCTCATCACCAGACCGGGGGCGCCCAGCCGGAGAGGAGAGGTGACGCTTATGACCTGCTGTATGAATGAAAGCTGTGATGACGCCCAGTGTGAATACAGAAAGCCTCTGCTTTAAGGCTCGTGCGTTAGAAAAGATCAGTGCAACCAAGTGCAATGGCACTGACACTGCATGGACCAGAAAATGCACGTGCATTTATGAGATGAAGCAAAGTGGTGATACTCAGTTAACAGTGCGAGTCTGCGCTTCAACCTGGTGTGCTTTAAAATAACTTGTTGCCAGGCTGTGCAGTAGATCTCTATAGGAAGGTGCAGCAGGTTTAGCCAAGTGACTCTTTTGCTCTAGTCGTCTGAAGTTACCAAGCGCACGTGGAGGCAGATCTGCACGTGCTGGTCCTGTCCAGCCCCTCCAGAGAGGGGGACATGGTGGCCACGCCCTTGGAAAACCAAAACATGTTCTTTAGCACAGTCCTGGAGCCCGCCTGCTCTACATATTCAGGTCTTTTCCCTGATCTGATCCAACTAATCTGCAGATCAACAGTCCCTTCCTGAGTTCAGAGCAGGATGTGAGCTAAACCTCAGAGATTTACATTATAGTTAAGACTTGCATTGTTACCTGTAAGTGTCATCAGTACTTGGACGGCCTTCTGCAGCCTTGTTCAATTGCCCGAGCAGAGCAGGTGCCGTTGCATCAGGTCAGTTTGGACTTTGCTCTGTGCTGATCTGTGCACCTCAGAAAAAGTGGCGTGTGCACGGCCTGCCTGTAGAAAATACTGGAATATGGGTTGTTTTGGGTGGGTTGAGGAGCTAAAACATTACTCAGAGGTGCTACTTCAATGAAAAATGTCTCACATATAAGTAAAAGTAGCTTCTAAAACCCACCTAGAAAAGCATCAGATCCATAAACAGCTCACATACTGAGCTCCCTGTAGAACTGCAGTGCATCCAGTATCTGTTAGCGTAGGAAATTGTACTCAAAGCAGCATAAGTGCTGAACCAACACAGCAGAATGAAATTAAACCCATGCACTGTAAACAAAAGAAAGCCTTATATATAAAACTAAAGCTATAGTTCATAAAGTGCTGCTTATGCAGGCTTTGGGTAAACCCTGAACTGCTGCATGCAGATAACCACTCATTTAATGTATTTAATTAGCAGAAAACATTAAGTTCGTGGGAGAGATGTTATGTTTAGTCTGGCCAAAAATTCTGTCCACAATTTGCTGTCCATGAATACGGCCGAGTGTTGAGTTGTGACAATTCCTGATAGGAGGTATAAAGCTTCTCTTCTTATGAATAGCTCATTGTGCAGAAACGCAGCATAGCTTTCTGTGACCTTATTTGAGCTATAAAGACTGGCCATCGCACACACACACAATTCTTGTTGTCACCGTGTTATGGAAAGCCCTCCTTTATGCCCAAACAGGCTCACACTGTTTGGTATGTTGTTTATAATGAGGTCTTTCTGTTCTCTCAGTTCTGGACTTGTTTAGAACTTTAATCAAGACCGAAATGTTGATCTGAAGCCAAATGTATCCCACAAAGTTTATGTGACCCAACCCACAGCACTGAGTTTAGAATTCAAACCTGACCGTAGGCTGACGACATTGTCTGAACCCAAGTGTAGCATGACAGAATTCTGTCTCTGTCTGACTGTAGCCCAACAAAACTGTATCTGAATCCAGCTGTATTCCGAGAAAACTCTGTCTGAATCCAACTGTAGACCCAAAAATTAGTCTGAATCCAACCGTAGCCCAACAGAATTCTGTCTGAACCCGACTATAGCCCAACAAAAGTAGTCTGTATCTGACTGGAGCCTGACAAAATCATGTCTGAACCTGACCATAGCTGACAATTTTTTGTCCGAACACATCTGTAGCCCAAAAAACTGGTCTGAATCTGATTGTAGTCTAACAAAGTTTTGACTGAATTCGACTGTAGCCCACAAAATTATGTGTGAATCCAACTGTAGCCCAGAGAAATTGGTCTGAATCTAATTGTAGCCCAACTAAATTCTGTCTGAATTCGACTGTAGCCAAAAATTCTGCCAACTGTCACCAACTAAATTCAGTCTGAATGCGACTGTGATCTGGTTCTGTGTGGTCTGAGCTGGAGAATCAGTCTCTCTAATTGCCTATTTTTCTGCTTGTGTCCCTGTGGCTGAAACTGTTTTACTTTTAGCTTGGAGCTCAATTACCTAGGGGGAGACCTTGATTACCTCCAGGGAGATCCTTAGAGCATCTCACTCTAGCAGAGCATGGTCTGGATGCGTGAGCAGGCAGGCTGTTGCTGAGGGACTTAAGCTGCTTTTTTCAGCCGCAAAATTGTCTTCCTCATAAACATTAAAGGGCTAAATCTTGAGTGGTTCCCAGCTGTGCGGACTGCACCACGACTAAGACTCGTAAAGGACTTGACACATTGCAGTACCTGCTAAACCTAATCCCCTAGAGCCTAATTAAGTGATATCGTCTGTGATACCTACTGTAACATTGTGTAGAGTGTAAGTTCAGTACAGCGTTGAAAATCATTGTGCCGAAATTTTAATTACTGTATCTCTAATATGCCAAACGGACTCTTCCAGAGTCTCTCTTTTACTGTCCTTTGTGGAATCTAGGCAGAGCCTTTGCTTTGCATGCATCCACATAACTGGGCTTTTTTCAGAAGTCGCTCATAAATTATAGATATTTTCTGACTTATTTGCTAATAAGACATTGACAGTGTTCTGTTTGAGGACTCAGTAATTACAGCTCTGTTGAATCAGATCTGAACATATGTTTATCATTATAGTCCTGCTGCGTAACCTCGGCCTTTGATGTGCTCGTGTATGGGCTCAGATATGGGAGTGGGCAGGCCTTGTTTTCCAGATAAATTCAGTCGCATTGCTGCAGTTGGTTTTCAGGGTGGTAAAGCATGTTCCGAGTGCAACTGCAAGTTTGTATTCGCCCTCTTCCTTTATTTATAGTGCGTTTAACCAGTCAAACTCGCTTCACTTAGTTCCAAAGTAGAATAGCAATGAATCTGAACATTGCTGTTGATCTTATTTGGAACAACAATGAACTTCCTCATGAAGCCATTATAAATACTAGACAGTCAATAAAAGGGAATTCCACTGAGTTTTCCAGTTTTCTGCAGATGTCAGAGTGGTTTGATGTGAAGTGGTGCTTTCAAATTTCTTTAGTGGGGTGGTGATATGAACCAGGAGGTCTTATACTGCCTTTTTATAGCCATTTTATTGGCTATCCAAAACCACCAGTGAACCTACATGTGTCTTCTGAGTGATGATAAAACAGCACCTTTCTGCCAGTAATATATTTAAAAATATGTTTTAGGCCAAAACCTTTTCAGAACTGTTGGACAACAATGTCTCAGACATCAGGCAGTGGATTCATAACCATTTAATGTAATAACTGTCTGTGAGGGAGCTTTTAGAGGAGGACGTCTGGTTCCTATCACCACCACTGTGAACAATTCTGACTTGTTTCTCTAGAACAGAGCTTTTCACATCCGACCACTCTGAATGACTTTGTTTAATCATTTAAATATACACAACTTAAAGTCTGCAGGATACGGCCAAAATTACATACTGGGATTTGGATTATGCTGCTACTTGTGGTCATAATATCACTTAAAATAAATTAAAAACAGACTAGTGAACCTTTGATGTGGCCTGAATAAAGATTGGCCTGCATTGACTTCGACCGAAGTTAGTATGTTACATTGTTATTATACACCGATCAGGCATAACATTATGACCACCTCCTTGTATCTTTTACCCTGTTTTTCAGTGGTCAGGACCCCCATGGACCCTCACAGAGCAGGTACAGTGTAACTGCAGTGCTGAGAATGATCCACCACCCAAATAGTACCTGCTCTGTGAGGGTCCATGGGGGTCCTGACCACTGAAGAACAGGGTAAAAAGGGGCTAACAAAGTATGCAGAGAAACAGATGGACTACAGTCTGTAACTGTAGAACTACAAAGTGCACCTATATAGCAAGGAGGTGGTCATAATGTTATGCCTGATCAGTGTATAATGTTGTACAGTTACAACTTGTGAAATCAGGCGAAAACATTGATTCATCAAAACGTCCTATGATTGGTCAGGATGCTCTTAGCACACAATAAAACATTTGCGATTGGCTAGAGGCTCATATTACAGCCTTCTTAGTGCTGCAGAGGCCATCATGATACTTCTGATCTCTGTTTTACTGCAGTACCACTAGATTCATTTCAGTTTATATATTGTACCATGTGTACGAGTGAAGGACATTGTAGGAACTTCTGTCTCTGTCCAGCTGCTGAAGTATTACCCCTCCCCCCACCTCTGTAGTGGATGTTAATGGGTTTAAACGTCTCACTGACTAGGGCTGGAGATTAGCATAATCCTATTCGTTTTGTGGACTAAGTCTATTTAGAGTGATTACGCCATTTAGGTGAGTTGACTAATCAAGTATGAAATGGATTCCTGGTTTGTTTGTTATTTTAATTAAATAATTGGAACATTTGTGTAATTCAGCTCTGCAGACCAGCGAAAATGGCTTGAGGAAAAATAACGTCGATAATAAAATTTAGGAAGAAGCATTTCAGGAACGGCACAGACTGCTAGAGTGAAAATCTCAGGCCTGTGAGAGTTTAAATAGACTAATTAAAGAAGTGAAACCCACAATGCCATAACTGAAGGTTCATAACCCAAGTATAAATGTGTCTGATTGGCTAAAATCTCCATAAGCAGAAGAGAGAAGAAGCCTGGCAAGAAGTGAGACTCAGATGTTTATCTTCCTCTGTTCTGGTGGATGTAGTGACTTTGCTTTCTTCATTTTCTCCGGTTCGGTTGGAATTAAATAACCGCTGCGGGCGGCCGTCATCCAAGCATGCTGCTTCTTAACAAATCGCCCGCGTTCTCTTATTTAAGCGCCGCGCGGCATTGAACTATTTAGGTCAGAAATATTTAGGTCACGGTGTGCCCGTCAGTGGTTAAGTTTGAGTGAAATTGAGTCTGCGTCTCAAGGCGAGGCAGTCCAGGAGAACGTCCAGGAAATGGCTCTTGTCTGCATCTCTTCCAATAGAGAGGAAGAATGAAGACAGAGCCGCACCTGGCCGGGACAGAGCCTCCTGTTCGTCTGCGAAACATCCACACCAGACACCAGAGTGGTTGAGTTTAAATGCAGTTGGTCTCAGCAAATACCAGCCGTTCTGAATACAGCAGTGTCTGGATTTGACGCAGGCCATTTGCGCAAGAGACGCTGCCTCCAAAAATCGCTGTTCGCATTGTTAAGCTTTTGACCGATGCAGTTTTCAGACAAAAGCGTAAAACATTTTGACAGACGTTTCCAGTGTTTCCACGTTTATTTAAGATTAAAAAGTTCTACAGAAAAAACTGTCAAAATTTTAACATGCAACTCATTTTTAACGTTAACTCATTTTCCTAGTTTGACTCTTCAGATCATCCGTAGTAGTGAATGCTGAAGCCCAGCTGCAGCGCACTGTATGTTGCTCTGATGCAATCTGTGACTGTAGCGCTCTTGTTCAAATACAGCTTTTAAATGGCTTTTAAATACCTTCAGTAACGCCAGCGGACTGGGCGAACTATGGATAAATCAACAAGCACCAAACTAACAAAAGACAGCAAAGTGCAGCTGCAGTTCCCCTTGAGAGCTTCCACTGTAACGAGAATCCATGAGCTGTATGAACGAGAGCGTGTTGATGGCTTCAACATATTAGGGGGAAAATAAAGCATAAAATGTGGCCTGGGCGAAAGTTATGGCACATTTTATATGTATGTATGTTTTATTTTTTTTCCAGGATGTTAAACTCTAAGGCCAGGCATACACTGCGAGTTTGAATTGGCCGTTGTCGTTTGAATCGCCAACTGGCCATAGCAAACGACGGCCGATGAAGCTGAAATTCGGGCCGCTCATGAAATTCAGTCAGTTCAGACCAAATCAGGCTTAAAAACTGGCTAAACTGCACAGTGTTTGTCTTGCTTAATGTGATAAATAAACCAGAATTGTGCATTAAAATTTGTAGGAAAATGCTGTATTTAATTATGTTCTCTGTAGAGGATGTGTTCACTTATTTTCACTTTAAAACATCAACAAAACGTCATTTGACCAGAGGTGTTCACACTTTTTAATACGAGTGTGTATCAGGCTGAGTTACAAAAACAGCCTGTTATTCTAATTGATGAAGAGAGGTTGAAATTAAGTCATAAAAATGATGTGTGACAATTTTTGGTACATAAACCCACACAAACGTTATAAGTGGACCTAAGGAACAAAATAGAACTTCAGAAAAGTGTAAAAATGTTTCATCTTCATCATAAGCAGATGGTCTGTTATCTGTTTTAGTCTTTCACATGTGAGAAAAGCCCTCATTAATACGCAGGGATCCCTCTGAACGCGGTGCCCAAGGAACAAAGCTGTACAGTGTGTTAAAGTGTGTGTGGACTGGTAGTAAAATCTTGACCTTTGGACTGTGTGGATGCTGGTTAATCATGAACCACATCATTACTGGTATTAATACACAAACTCAGCTCTTCAGCTGCTGATCTCGTACAGGTCAGACAAGCACTTGAGATCGTGTTCCCCTCGAAAGAGAAGCTCAGGTCTCTATTAATCTCTTATCAAAGTGGTTCCACTTCATAGCAGTGACTCAAAATACTTTATTCAAATTCTCCACCTGTTAACTTTGCAAACTTTCCCAAATATAATCTGCGATTTCTTGCTAGAAAAAGCTGTTTATCATTTTTGCCCTGATACTCGAGTTATAATGTGCAAAAATGGCCTTATTTTTGCTCGGCCATTTTCCAACCTCTCTTTATCCCTCATTAAACAGGCTGTTTTTGTTACTGTGCCTTTAAGAATATGTAAATGATCTCTCTTCTGATTGGCTCCACTGTTTTGCACCACATTCGAAAAGCAGGCTGGGCTACTTTAGCCAACTGCTGGGGCTGAGGAGGTGGATATACGTACATCTGTACTGTATACATTTCTGTTTCTAACACTCCACTGAAACCAGGTTAGACTTGAATTCACAGTCAGTGACGTATCTAGAACTTCCAGAACGCCTAGAGTAACATTGTAATCTTGGTCCCATTGTAAATCAGAATGTAATTGGTTGGTTCCACTGCCACTTCCCAAGTATTAATTAACGTTAATTTGATGCATTAAGGATTCAGTTCAGCTCTTGAAGTCCTAATCAGTAGGATGGCTCGCTTGGCTGTTTCTGCCTAGGTAGAACAGAGAAAACAGTCC
The DNA here is from genome assembly GCF_904425465.1 of Colossoma macropomum. Lineage (NCBI taxonomy): Eukaryota > Metazoa > Chordata > Actinopteri > Characiformes > Serrasalmidae > Colossoma > Colossoma macropomum. The sequence continues at coordinate 37,305,909 of NW_023494802.1, forward strand.
TAATTGGGCAATTTTATGTTGGGCGTTTCAAGAATTTAACCAAAACTTAACAGTATGTATTAGTTATGCAATGTTTGAGGAGATCAAATACACATTGTGTTAAATGAAAGGAGCTAAAAATTACAGATGTGGTCTTATCTGAATGCCTAGGAGGCCCTGAGGGCTCCACTCTGATATACATAGTATATACTGTACTTCACATTATCAGTCCAACGTCACACCAGTGAGTTTTGTGCTTAGCTGATCAACTTGAACTCGCCTTTGCTGTTATCACACGTCCTTTACCATCTGCTGAGGGTGTGTGTGTGTGTGTGAGTATTGACGTATTGATTGGTCTAAGTACTGTCTCTGTGCTCAGTGAAGTGTCACCAATAGACTGTGACAAAGCTGAGCACTTAACCGTCCCCCCATTACACACGCTGTAGTGGGCTGCGGGATTGATTTTGTCCAGCTTGCTGTGCTGCCTTCATTTCTATTCATGCTGCTAAACAATGCATCAGCCTTAACTGGCTAACACTGAAGTTAAGCCATTGGAGACCAGCTTGCATGATGAATTTACACCGTGCAGGTTACAGAATACCGTCTACAGAGGGGTCTTATTGCTTACCCAATGAGCTCTGGAAGTGTTACGACTGGACGGAGTTCAGTCTTTAGCTGACGTGGGCTTTTTCAACTGTGTTATCATTGCAGTAAAATGTTACCTATTACAGGGGTTGATACACCGATCAGGCATAACATCCTGACCACCTCCTTGTTTCTACGCTCATTGTCCATTTTATCAGCTCCACTTACTATATAGGTGCACTTTGTAGTTCTACAATTACAGACTGTAGTCCATCTTTTACCCTGTTCTTCAGTGGTCAGGACCCCCGTGGACCCTCACAGAGCAGGTACTATTTAGGTGGTGGATCATTCTCAGCACTGCAGTAACACTGACGTGGTGGTGGTGTGTTAGTGTGTGTTGCGCTGGTCTGAGTGGATCAGACACAGCAGTGCTGCTGGATATTACAGTCTGTAACTGTAGAACTACAAAGTGCACCTATATAGTAGGTGGAGCTGATAAAATGGACAATGAGCATAGAAACAAGGAGGTGGTCACAATGTTATGCCTGATCGGTGTAAATGTAACGTTTAACTTGGTGATCAGAGCCTGTTGTACAGTTACCCCCTGCTAAACGTGACCCTGTTCTGTCAGGCCCCTCGTTTCGCACTTTTCTTAACATTAACTCATTTAGTCCTTAATTCTTCTTTCAGGACTCAAGCTTGTTCCTTTTTAGACGCTGTTTTGGTCCATGATGTACTGAGAATATTGACTCAAGGCGTCTGTAGACACCTCTGCCAACATCATCCACCTGCAAACCTGGAAAGCCAGCAGCAGGTCTAGACCTGCAGTTTCAGGGAAGTGTTTGTTGCTAACCTGGCTTGTACATCACTATAAAAAAAGGAAAAAGATGTGTTAAACTCTTTTATGTGTTTGGTTGGACAGCCACAGGTTATACTAGTTAGATAGCTACCCATATAAGTGTTACGCCAGCGCAACCTTGGCTTACCACCAAAACCAGGATATGTGGTGTTATGGATGCTCTAATGCTGAAACATCAACAGAGCAGCACCAGACCGTCATGAACCATTTTAGACCAGCATGAAATTTATGCTGGTCCAAATTGTTTTTTTCAGCAGGAACAACAAGCTATTTAAGTAGTATGCTAGCACAGCATTAGTAACCTAAGTGTTATATTAGCACAGAACTAGCTATTTAAGTAGTATGCTAGCACAACATTAGTAACCTAAGTGTTATACTAGCACAGAACTAGCTATTTAAGTAGTATGCTAGCACAGCATTAGTAACCTAAGTGTTATATTAGCGCAGAACTAGCTATTTAAGTATGATGCTAGCACAACATTAGTAACCTAAGTGTTATATTAGCACAGAACTAGCTATTTAAGTAGTATGCTAGCACAACATTAGTAACCTGTGTTATATTAGCACAGAACTAGCTATTTAAGTAGTATGCTAGCACAACATTAGTAACCTAAGTGTTATATTAGCACAGAACTAGCTATTTAAGTAGTATGCTAGCACAACATTAGTAACCTGTGTTATATTAGCACAGAACTAGCTATTTAAGTAGTATGCTAGCACAACATTAGTAACCTAAGTGTTATATTAGCACAGAACTAGCTATCAAGGTATTTTGCTAGCACAGCATTAGTTACCTAAGTGTTATATTAACACAAAGTGGTCAGCCTAAGTATTGTGTTAGCCCATTAACTTACTAAGTGTTTCTAGCACAACATTAGCTATTTAAGTATCATGCTAGCACTTGAGTCAGCTAATATAATAGCACATATCTAGCTATCTAACTGGGCCAGCACAACATTAGTTACCTAAGTGTTATACTAGCGCAGAATTACCGTCTAACTGCTATAGCACAACGCTGGTTATGTAAGTGCTATGCTAACATCAGTGACAAAAGCGCTGCGTCTCCCCGTTTCAGCCTCTCAGATTTGATTGATTGTGTTTGTAGGTTGGAAGCAATCTGCTGGAGAGTAATGGCAGCTCTTGTTCTTCTAACAGGAAGCTTGCATGGATCAAAGTCCTTATAAACGTTCCTTTTCCGATACTCGCTGGGCACAAACGGTTGTTGTGGTATTTCCACGGCCTGTGGCCGAAGTTAGTCATCAGTCTTTTGTTTTCACGAGAGACAATGGCCGGTGGAAAGAACTCACAGCCTGAACGTCACGGTCAAGTTTTCAGCCTCATTGACTTCTTGACTTTGACGGGTATTTTCCCAATAGGCTTCCTTACGACTGTTTATGAGGTGCCATACACGAATTTGGCCACCATTGTTCGAATCGGAATCTTTTATTTTCCAAGTACAGGATGTACAAGGAATTCCTCTTTGTGCAGGTATCCGCTTAAATTCCAATTAAACGCAAATCATACACTGTATGAACACTGGTAGCATAAAAGGAGCGGAATGCTGATAATGATACTGATGATGTTAGTTACAAAATATGTGCCGCTCTCATTAATGAAGTTACTGAACCAACGTCTCCTGACGTGAGTGACGTACCTGACATAGCTTGTTTTGACTAGATGACTTTGTTTTGTTCTGCTTTACGTAAATTTACACCAAAGAAAAACTTACACCATAACGTAAACGTTAACCAGACAGAAACCAAGTTCCCAGAAAACTTTACTTTAAGAGAAAACTTAAACTTTACAAAAAGCTCTCGCATCATACACCGATCAGGCATAACATTCTGACCACCTCCTTGTCTACGCTCACTGTCCATCAGCTTTTAAACCCCCTTAGTGTCACTGCTGGACTGAATAGTCCACCAACCAAAAATATCCAGCCAATAGCGTCCTGTGGGCAGCATCCTGTGACCACTGATGAAGGACTAGAGGATGACCAACACAAACTGTGCAGCAGCAGATGACCTATCATCTCTGACTTTACATCTACAAGGTGGACTGACAAGGTAGAAGTCTCTAAAAGAGTGGACAGTGAGTGGACACAGTGTTTAAAAACTCCAGCAGCACTGCTGTGTTTGATCCACTCGTACCAGCACAACACACACTAACACACCACCACCACGTCAGTGTTACTGCAGTGCTGAGAATGATCCACCACCCAAATAGTACCTGCTCTGTGAGGGTCCATGGGGGTCCTGACCACTGAAGAACAGGGTAAAAGGGGGCTAACAAAGTATGCAGAGAAACAGATGGACTACAGTCTGTAACTGTAGAACTACAAAGTGCTCCTATACAGTAAGTGGAGCTGATAAAATGGACAATGAGCAGAGAAACAAGGAGGTGGTCATAATGTTATGGCTGATTGTTGTATAGTTTCCAAAAGTAGTTCTTTAAAGGTTCTTTAAAGAACTGAAAGTTCTTCTCTGGCGTTGCTTCAATGTGCCACCTTTTATTGTAGCCAACATGTCGCTGCGTTAGGAAGGTCTTTATTTAGGAAGTTTTGTTCTGGAGGGAGAAGCTGCACATGTGACATTTGGTACCGTTCTCAGTCTTGGCAGCCTGTTTTAGCTTCTTCCATTAGCCGCGTGCTGCTGACCTATGAGGTAGGTTTATATGGTAGTGTTTTGGAGCAAGATGAAGATTTAGACTCGGCACATATGAAAAGCCGCACGGATCGAATCCAACTTTGCGTCATATCATCGGCATTCCTCTGGCCGGTGCGTGGTGTCTTGAAAATTCCAAGCGGAACTCCAGTGACCTTTACAGAGCAGACTCAGGAAGTGCTTGTGTATGTTAGCTCCAAATGCTTCTTCAGGAATGTCTCGCCCAGCTCACCCACTCAGCAGACTCCCTGATGTCATGCTGGATCTGGAAACCAGTTCCAGGATTAGTTCATATAGTCAGTTGGAGAAGTACTTATGGAAGTATAATGATGGTTAGGCCAACAATCAGATTTAGCCAGATTTAGTTTTCCTCCCTTATCCCAAATGTAGCCTATCAGCCGAGGTGTTTGGGTCTGAAGTTTGCTTCTCAAGTTTTGTCCCAGAGGAAAAAAATGCTCCCATTGTTATTAATTGTTTTGATAACAGTTTTTAATAAATATAAATAATTGATCATTTTCTGAAATACCTGAACTCATTGAACTCTTTCTGTGTGCTACAGGATCATCTGGGGAAAATAACTAATTGGATTTTTCTGTCTAAAATTGCAACGATGATTTAAATTGCATCTATTTTCTGCAAATTAAGGTTCAGGCCTGTTTTTGTTGGGCAAGAAGACAGAGTATCCACCTTTTCTGTCTTGAGACTTGACCTGAATTCAGTGTGCCAGTAAGTTATGGTTGTGATGTCACAACACATGGAGGTTTGGTTGGATCTCATTGGTCTAACTCATCTACAGGCAGCTCTCAAGCTGTGTGTTAATTTCCACACTTAAAACTTAAGACAACGATTTGATAATGTGGCCTATAATTTAAAAAATGGAGCTATTGCGATTTGAATTTTGCGCGCTGTGAAACTGCGATTTCGACATAAAACCGATGGTTTTATAACTGATGGCACAGTGGTCACCAACCCTCCTCCTGGAGATCTACTTTCTTGCGGAGTTTAGTTCCAACCTTTATCCGTTAAGCTAATAAGAGTTACTAAACACTAATACGTCTGATTCAGCCAATCAGGGACTTGGGAAGGGGTTGATTAGCTTGAGCTGGTGTGGCAAATTGGGGTAGGTACTAGGTTCTGCAGCAGGCATGTCAAACTGAGGACCTTCCAGGCCAAAGTGCTGCGGAGATCAGCATTTACCCTCATCTAACACTCTGAATTCAGTTCATGAAGGCCTCACTAATTACCTGATGAGCTGAATCAGGTGTGTTTAATGAGGCAGTGTGCTGAAGTCTGCCGTGTTTTGGCCCACCAGGACTAGACATGTGCTCCACAGGAAGGTAGCAGAGTTTGAGACCACTGCACTACCGATTTCCAGGAAAGGTCTGTTTCTGTCGAAGTCAGATTTTACCAGTGATTTTCAAAATGTGCTGAGATGTTAGTGTGGCTTTCAGTTTTGAGTTTTTAGGTCTTTCCCTATTCAAAGACACAGGCCTGGTATTGCATGAGCAGAAATAACTGCCCACCTTTATCCCTCTGGTTCCACACAGATAGCACACTTTGCTAGCTTACATCTCTGAGATTCATCAGAGCTTAATTTAGCAAAGTAGCAGTAAGAAATACTGAAACATTTTGTTAATTTCACACAGTGTAGTAACATAAACTCTGACCACGTTCATAGTTGGTGTAAAACATTTTCCCCGGGTTCTATTCCAGAGGCCCAGTTGGGTTAAAGCACGGAAACTGCATGCCTAAATCATCACACGCTCGCCTCAAACTGTGTCGGACTGTTAGGTAATCTCATACAGACTTGAAGGAACAGTGTGGCGAAAAATCTGATTTCCTCAAGGTTCCACTTAAACCAGATGTAGTCGATTAGCCAAAACAGGTTGGAGCCCAAATTTTGCCTCTTTAGAACTGGAGCGGTGAGGCTAACCTTGTTAACAAACAACAGAAGTCAGTAGTCACCTAAAGAGTTTCTATGGATACGTCACCAAAACCTCAGACCAGGTCTTCTTTAAGGTGGCACATGCTTGGTGATGTGGTTTAGGATGCAGGTTGAGTTACTATGACCTATAAAAATGAACACATTCATTACAGACAAAAAGGTCTGTATTCACAAACTGCCTCAGGAGTCAGTGCTGATCTGGAGTCAATGATCAATGACGGTCATAAATATGGAGGAATCTGATCCAAGATCAGTCCTGCTTTGCAAATACCAGCCCTGATGGTGTCTGATCTGGCTGCCCGTTCACTGCTTTTTGACTGAAATCAAGTCACTTTAATTGGAAGAAAACTCTACTCACCTTAAATTGCCCAGACCGCTGACCTCCAGGCTCAAATACTGACTCCAGATCAGCACTGACTCCTGAGGCAGTTTGTGAATACAGACCTTTTTGTCTGTATTGAATGTTTTGTTCATTTTTATAGGTCATAGTAAGTCAACCTGCGTCCTAAACCACATCACCAAGCCTGTGCCGCCTTAATGAAGACCTGAATGAGGTCTGAGTGGGTTGAAAGAAGTTTTGATGACGTATCCATAGAAACACTTTAGGTGACTACTGACTTCCGTTGTTTGTTAACAATGTTAGCCTCACCGCTTCAGTTCTAAACTGAAGAGGCAAAATTTGGGCTCCAACGTGTCGGCAAAGCAGCTACATCTGGTTTAAGTGGAACCTTGAGGAAATGTGATTTTTCGCCACACCGTATGAGTCTGTATGAGATTACCTGACAGTCCGACACAGTTTGAGGCGAAGTCGTGATGATTTAGGCATGCAGTTTGCGTGCCTCAACCCAACTGGGCCTCTGGAATAGAATTCCCAGCCGTTTGTGCATAACTGGCTGGGAATTCTGGAAGCCGCTCGAGACGTCGGGATGTTTTTCCTCAGTGCGGCGGAGTATCTTACCGCAGATCAGACAGCGCGGGCCTTTGTTTTGACTGTCTCAGTGTTGAGACGCTGCTGGTCGGAGCTCCTGGTACAGTCCTGGAAGACATCCGGTGCGGAAGTGACCCTGGTTTCCTCCCGCCGCTCCTGGTGTGTATGTGTGAAAGAGAGAGCGTGTTTATCCGGACGGCGTAGCGGCAGTTCCCACTGTCTGTGCCACATTCCTGCTCTTTAACCTTCCTCGCCCAGACCAGGGCCAGGACTTCTTTATTTAGTCCAGACTATACAGAAAACTCTCTGTGTGTGTGTGTGTGAGAGAGAGAGAGAGAGAGAGAGAGAGAGAGCTGTGCAGATGTGGTAGAGACTTTATTGTTGGATTGCATAAGCAAAGTTATGTGTCCAGAAGGTTCTTGATATAGAAGGTCTTGGGGTGCTGAAGGTTGTTTGTGATGCTTATGTTTGTATCTGTAGCCATGTGTCCAGAGCTGTGGTCACTCCGAACGCAAGTAAGATTTGCTCAGTGAGAAATAAATTTGCCTGTGAATTTGTAAACCTTTATCTACACTCTTAAAAAAGATGGTTCTTCAAGGGTTCTTTAGTGAACACAGTGGTTCTGGTTTATGCTTAAAGGGCTCTTTGCATGGTAAAATTGTTCTGATTGATGGAGAATATGTCGTTTATGGTTCTACACAGAACCTTTTTGAAAATATTTCTAGATAGCACAGTGTCAGTCTAGTAATAGCAGAAGAACCTGTTTGTACCATATAACCTTTTGAACAGCTGACATGAGTGACTCTGCAGTGAAAGGACTTCTGCAGTGCACCGTACACAACTTTGTGTAGAGGTGATGTTCGACTGTGCTGATTTGGCTGTTCAGGTCGGGATTTGTTCATGTAGCAACGTTACCCTCGGTCATCAGTTAAGATCAGATTTCTTCTGCTTATCAAAGCTAACATGTTAGTTCACCAGCTAACTAAGGGGTGTTCGTGTTCAGAGGTTTAGGTGTCTGAAAGGTGTTTTTCCTGAGCTGGAAGAATAAGTGTAGCTCATACCTGCAGCTCAGTCAGTGCAGCAGTGCCCCTCTACACATACATACATACACAGGGGGAATGTAGCATGTCCACTCAGTCTGAACATCTGCTGCACTGAGCCGTTCAGTCTGTGTGTGTGTGTGGGTCACATACCGCACAGCTGCACAGCTGTGACAGACTGAGGCGCGATCCAACAGCCAACTGTTAACCAACACGTTCAGGTCACAGAGTTCAACAGAGCAGTCAGTCTCTGCGGGAGGCCTGAACTGTCTGTCTGTCTGTGTATCTGTCTATCTGTCTCTCTGTCTACCTGTCTGTCTATCTGTCCATTTCTCCATCTATCTATCTATCTATCTATGAATCTGTCTATCTGCCTGACTATGTGTCTGTCTGAAAATTATATTGTGTATATATCTCATCGCTGTCCAAGAAAAAAAGAAACATATATATGTATATACATGTATATAAGTGTATATATATATATATATTGTGTGTGTGTGTGTGTGTGTGTGTGTGTGTATATATATATATGATTCCAGAGCTACTCTTTGCGTATGTGTGCCAAATTCAGCCTGGTTGACCTCTGCACGGTTGTATGTGTCAGTCAGAGTCAGTCCTCTTGACCTGGTCCTCAGGTTAGACAGTGACCTGGTTCACCTTTCTGTCTGTCAGCAACAGTCAACACAGCTGCACTCTCAGCTCACGCTGCTTCGCCTCAGCTGAACCAACGAAAACAGGAATAACTCACACTCGTTTCAGTGCAGTCAGCTTTCATATTCATTCAGATCAGATTCTGGACAGGGCTGCACAGACGTGAAGGTTTTTCAGCCTTGAGGAGTTTGTCTGTGTAATTATGACCTGGTTTAAAATGATCAGTAATATAAAGTGTGGGTCTGTGTCAGACACAGCGCCGTCCAATAATCTCACGTCAGATCTATTACTGTATGAAATAAAGTGTACAATAAAAAAATAGCACAGTTTTCCATCTTATCCCGAAAGTCATCGATCATTGGTGTTTGAAGTTTGCTTCTGCAGTCTTACTCTGGAGCTACGAGGCTATGAGCTAACCAGCGGTGGAAGCACACTTTCCTCAAACCGTGGTGAGTTGTTCAGTCATCTCAGACTTGATATTGCTTGCTTGATATTGATATTCCTTATGCATAATGATTAGGCTGTTCTTCTCCTTTTGCTCCCACGTTCTCCTGAGTGGTGAATCTTTCTGAATCCTTATTCTGGACCTATTACTGACAATATCCCAGAATTCTCAGCTGCATCTCTGACTCATCACCACAGGGTGGATGTGAACATTGCTGTGGTTTTGTGTCTTTTTTTAAGTGGATTAGGTAGATGAATTGCTGTACCAGTTGTCTGGTGATTCACGCATGCCACACACATGCACGCAGGCCTGGTGGAGACGAGCGAGTCTGATACTCTGAGCACTGAGATGAATGAATCTCAGATTCAGTTTTATTTTACCAGGTTACTCGTCCAGTATGGGGACCATTCTGCCAAAAAATCCCACAGTAAAACCAGCTACTTACAAATAATTAAACACTCGAGCTTGTTATGATCTGTTTAAACCCAAGACAATAGTAGTGACAGTAACATACTGAATATATCGCTGCTGTCTAAACAGAACCTCATATCTCCAAAATGGTGACTTTACAGGAGGAGGAAAAAGCGTACATTACTCTGAATGTAAGTCAATGGAACCAGACGTTTGTCCAAGTCTTTTTGGGCTGCTTCTTTTAGTCCATTCATCATGAAATTTACAAACAATGTAAAAGGCAACAGGCATTTTCAGATTATGACACAAGTTTAAAAACGTCGAAAATGGAGATTCCGACAGAAGCGATATACAAAATCCTAAAAAATGTAGATTCAGAATCTAGAATAGAGTTAGAATCTAATTTAGATTAGATTCATGAGTTTAATATTTAAATAAAAATAACTTTATTCAGAAAATGCAACAATTTCACTACCGAAACACAGAGTTTTTGTCCGTGGGCGGAGTCTTATTTTAGCCACGCCCCTGCATTTTAGAGCAGGAAGTGTGACTGCATCCCTGTCCCTCATGGCCACATGGTGAGCATTGATTTGAAGTAAATGTGTCCCAAAGTCTACAGATCAGTGTGTAACAATAAATTTGTCACTACCAAAACACATTTTCTCCAATTAAGTAAGTGTTTTTGTGTTTTAATGAAAATATCATGATTTTATGTGTGTTCAGCTGTTCGAAGCTGTGTTTTCTAGTCATGTACTGCCTGCGATTTGGTGAAGTTTCGGTAATGATTGTTTCGGTAGTCACAAAATGGAAAATTCAGTCACTTGTTTTAATAAAATAAACATGATTAAGGTGTAGAGATTTAAGTCTGAAGTTAAGCCAACTCTTGTTTATTAAAATGACTACATACCTTTCAGTTTGAGTAAACGACACCTGCTGTCATGTTTAATTAAAATAATCTGCTTAGAAAGACTATCAACGAGTGCGTCCCCCGACAGGAAGGCGGGGCCCGAAATCCGAGCCCAGATGAAACCCCTGCGAAGACAGCGGGGAGAGGATGAAATCTGCAAAGGAAGTGGGGGACGGCGCCGAGTCCCAAGGCCCACCTGGTTATGGAGGCGGAGCAATGGGCTCTTGTTCCCTCTTCACTCTTCTTAAAAGGTGCTTGTTGCTCCACTTCCGTCACCGCCCCGCTCTCCGGCTCGTCCCCTGGGATCAAACACGAGGCAAATTACAGTGGCCTCGCCGCAGGGACCGGAGGAGGTGCCCAGGAGCGGGGCTCGATACTCGTGCACCACCCGCCACTCCCTTGCGTTTTTCATCTTCTTCTCGTTGGGTTTCATCTGGGCTCGGAGTTTGGGCCCCGCCTTCCTTCCAGCTCTTGCGTCCACCAGGGCCAAGGGGATGGGCGCTTGGCACACTAGCTTTATTGAATATTATTATAATCAGTTATAATCAGTACTAACCAGACATGTGCCAGTCTTTGGTAATTCAGTATACTGAGATATTAATCATGCACAGTAGCGTTATGGACCCTTTGACACATCACTGCAGATCAGTCGAACAGGCGATTCCAGTAATATTCAGAGTTAAGATTTAAAGCTTAACAAAAAAAACTTAAACAGAGCATCACTCAATTAAAGTCAATCTTCCATGGAAGGTTTTGTTTTTTGTGGCGAGGGTACAGACAGTGGGGTGTAACGCAGAACAAATTTCAGCAACAAAAAAAGCTGTCAAAAAAAAAAACATATCCCTCCCCGATATCAAGTGACAAACAAAGCTGAACTGAAACTTGTGGTTAAGAAACACAGATGAGAGCTGTGCAGAGTCAATCCACTGTGTCGTTTTGGTCGAAAAGACATTGTGTTGCTTCAGACCATGAACCCAATTAGTGATACCGTAGCTGTCTGTGTGAAGTTTACCATAGTGCGTTTGTGGTTTGCAGGCAGAATCAGACACACATTTCACAACCCATTACTGTATTTCAGAAGATCCACACATGGAGTGGATCTGCGAGGAGCTTCACAGTAACACACCCAACTAAATAAATCAGAGATGAATGATGGGGAATGTATGTGTAGCAGCAGAGTTTGGAGAATGTCTGCACTAGTCAGTTATATAAGTTCTCTTTTCCATTGTGTAACTGTTTATTTTACAGCAAATAGCTCATCCTGGAGGCGGTGAGAGCAGTATGTGCATGCATTAGCTTTGAGGCGCTCATGGATATTATTGACTATTGCAATAATTTATAAGTGCTGATATGATGCAATTTGCGCCACATGATTTATTATTATTACTTCGCCTTTATTTAACCGTTCTTGCCTCATGGTCAACTGGGTTCACAATAGTGAAGCCTTATTCTCTGTTCATATTCTCTTCTGTCAGGGTTTTGCTATCCGGGGTTGACCAGAGGAAGATGGGTTCCCCTTTGAGTCTTGGTTCTGCTCAAGGTTTCTTCCTCCTGCTCTTAGTGAGTTTTTCTTTGCCACTGTTGTTACATCCATCTCTGACCTCACAACTGATTTGATTACAGTTCTTCATCTCTGACTTCAGAACCGTTGGATTAGATTATGATTCCTCATCTCTGACTTCACAACCGTTCGATTCGATTACGATTCTTCATCTCTGACCTCACAACCGTTGGATTAGATTATGATTCCTCATCTCTGACTTCACAACCATTCGATTAGATTATGATTCCTCATCTCTGACTTCACAACCGTTCGATTCGATTACGATTCTTCATCTCTGACCTCACAACCGTTCGATTAGATTACGATTCCTCATCTCTGACTTCACAACCGTTGGATTAGATTATGATTCCTCATCTCTGACTTCACAACCGTTCGATTCGATTGCGATTCTTCATCTCTGACCTCACAACCATTCGATTCTCTTACAGTTCTTCATCTCTGGGATGATGTTTAATTCAATGACAATTTTTCACTTCTAACCTCCTATGTAGCCTTAAAGCAACCGTCACTGGTTCCTGTGAAAGGCAGTAAATGAGAGACACTCTGAAGAAAGCAAGGGACGTAACGGCCATACATGCATCACATACATTTAATGCTGACGTAACAGAGTGGACAGTTTGTGTTCTCATCCAGGACCTGTTGAGCACTGTGTGGTGGCAGAGATCCAGTCCATGAGTGGGGTAAAAATGAAAAATCTGATTAATGATATTCTTGAAATCCTTTTCCTATGAGGTTTTTATGTATTGCATGGTGTATCACTCTAACAATACATAGCAATATAATCACAGTAGCCCAGACTCAGTACACACAAGACACAATAGCAGAGTGTTGTGATGCTTTGATGTGGACAGTTTAAGCTTCCTGGCACACACACACCCCAGTGAGGTTAGAAGCTGGAGGAAGTGGTGTGTGTCTCATGATGTGTGTGGTGATTCATCTGCTGGAGCTCACAGTGAGGTGAGGAGCTGGAGGAGCTGTTCCGGACATTCCTGCACATTCCTGAGCTCAGCAGGCCTCCAGTGCAGTAGAGTTCCCTACCGCAGTCCTGCACTGCTCGGTCCCCTCTAGCTCTTTATTTGTTATAACTGTAAGATGTACAGTACTGTGCAAAAGCCAGATAACACCTTTCATTTATTTCAGTTAATTCAGTTATTATTTTTCCATTCAAAATTGCCATTTATTACACGTTTCTCATTTTTCAGGAGAGATTAGAGTTTAAGAAGTGATTAAAAGCTACAGAGAAAGTGAGACTCCTAACAACCACCTGGAAGACCTGGTAGACCCCAACACTGCCCCCATCAGATAAACAGCACTTAAAGCTTTCATCTTTGAGAGAGAGGAGAAAATCAAGCTGCTTCAGATCTGAAAACATCCACAGGTGTTTCTGTCCATCCTTCCACTGTGAGAAGACGACTCAGCGCTGTGGGTCTGAAAGGATGTGTAGCTGTTAAGAAGAACCTCACTGAGAAAAGGAGACAGACACATCAAACAAAGAAGCTGAACAATGGACTGACCACCCCAGAGTCCAGACTTCAACATCACTGAATGTGTCTGATTACTTCAGAAAATGATGAGTTCAAATAGCCAGTAACACGATAATGATCTACAAATGATATATTGTGCTTCTAATCAGTTTTTCTCTGAGGTGTGTGTGTGTGTGTGTGTGTGTGTGTGTGTGCGTGCGTGCATGTGTGTGTGTGTGTGTGTGTTTGTGTGAGGGAGAGTTGGCTGAGTGTGAGCACATTGGTCTGCGCTGACCGCTGCACGTGCAGTAATCATCTCCAATTGATGAATCCTTCCTGTTGGCTAATCTCCGCCTCTACAGCTGACCAATCAAAACACACCCTCTGACTTTGAAAGGTCAGAGCACTGCAAACATCCTGCACTGTCAGCTGACTGAGCAGAAGAATCCTCTTCATCTGTTTAATTACCATCATAAGAACACGCTGAGCCAGAGAAACAGGGCTTACTAGGGGTCCAAGCACCAAAAGTGTTTGTTTTTGTTTTTCTTCTTCTTTTTCTTCTTCATCCTCTTCTGTATCTTTGACTTCACCTTCTTTGTTTTTGTCTTCTTCTCAGCGTCTTCTTGAGTCACTGTCGTTCAAGCATGTAAACCTCCCAGCATTGACTGTATTTTAAAGGTTTTATAGCTTCTAAGCTTCTGATGTGTGTTTTTGCACCGTTCTTTTACTTTTTGTGACCTTGTGGATTCATCTAGCTATCTTTCTGTCCATCTTTCTGTCCATCTATCTGTCCCTCAGTCTATCTGTCTATCTCCCTGTGTTTCTATGTTTTTGTCTATCTGTCTGTCTGTCCATTTCTTTATATATCTGTATATCTTTTTGTCTGTCTGTCTTTATTTATCTCTTTTTCTATCTATATATTTGTTTGTCTGTCTACATGTGAGATACGCAGTGAAACAGGAGCTCCTAACCTGCTGTGAGTTATGACCACAGTCAGGGTCTTAGTATGACATCATCCCCTCATCATCCACTCATAAAGAGCACACACATGTTGTATTGGCCTGACTGTGTGTGTGTGTGTGTGTGTGTGTCTCAGGTGATGTCATTGTTTCCCTTGTAACCTTTGCACTGGGGGCTGTGGGAACCCCTGACAGGTTTGATGACATCAGTGGCTTCAGGTCTACACGAGAGAGAGAGAGAGAGAGAGAGAGAGAGAGAGAGTGAGAGAGATGCACATATGCCTGATAATAATCAATTTCAAAAAATTGTTTAAAAAATATCAAAGTAAACCAAGTGTACCTAAGTAAACTAAGTAAAACTACATGTTTGGTTGCTTTAGCTTCCAAAAAAATTTAAAGGTGACCTCATTGGTATGTTACTTAGCTAAAATAGTAGTGGCAAACACTTTGTAGCCTAAATTCCTGTCTGTACTTTTGTCCATGCTTGTAGACGTCGTAGAGGGCCAGGAACCTTGTATGCATCTTCATGGACTCGTGGAAAAGTGAATGTTTACCTCTTTTCAGAGTTTTTCAGAGTTTCCTCAGTCTGTACCGTCCATAGATGGAAACTATGCTGCAATAACAGCTCATTTTGAATCCATCATTTCTGTGATCTCACCAAAAATGCACCTATTCACCCTACAGCAGTTTCATCTCTGACATCCAGTCAGAACAGAGCTTATTTACATACAGCAGTCCTAAAGGCACAGAAACAGAAACAAAAAAGGGTACATATAGTGACCCTCACAGAAAACAACAACATACAAGATGTTTTTAGACATGCAGTTTACAGTAATTGGTGGGATATAAGCTTCCATCACTTGTTAGCTGCCTTACTCTCGTAGCACAACTAAGAAGGAAACTTCAGACACCAAACATGCCTTGACTGATCGACTGCATTTGGCACGAGAGGGGAAGACTGTAAATCTGAATGATGGCTTGAACACTCTGCCCCATTTATTCCACTACATCTAATATTTGTTTACATCTCATCACAGCTCAGCTCACCTCAGAGGGAGGGGCAGGAGTGGACGGTGTGGGTGTAAGAGTGAGAAACAGAACCAGACAGAATCCACCAGAGGGTCTGAGCTCCATCACGCATATCCATCCACACAGACGCGCTCCTGTTTTCTCCATCAGCTCCACGCTGCTCCCCCTCAGTCTGGAGCTCCGAGCCTGACTTCAAACATGAGCTACTCCAAGAATGATAATGACAGAAACACACACGCTCCTTCTCCTTCTCTGTTCCTCCAGCGTGCGGGCGCTTCGGGCCTTTTTTGGAAACAGCGCGAACCTTTCGGGCCGTATTTTTGTTAGCGTGGTTTATCCTGCTGTTTTGGGGCTGATGGACAGACCAGGGGGCGGCGGCCGTTTGATTGGCAGGCAAGGTTTCGTCCCAGAGTGCACCTGTCCCATGCCGGAGCTTCGTAGGGGCCTGTCCCACGCTGCACCTCCGCATGCCGTTCCTGTGACAACACGTCTGCCTCGAGACGGCCTCGGCCTGCTCCAGATTCCGGCCTAAAGCTCTAATCCACTCCGACTTCTGCTATTCCGATCAGCAGCCTGATGCTTTTACGGAGAGCTTTTAACTGCCGTGGGCTTGTAATGATATTATTTTTCAGCATTTTTTGATATTGATGATGTGTCAAGCACATTTCAAATACAAGTCAGTCATTTTCTTTTAAAGAGTCAGATGGTTGCAGCGATTTGATGAAGTAGGATCGGGTTTGTATGTGAGGTTTAGCAGTGAGTGCTATGGCAACAGTGTAAATCACAGTGTATAATTAATTCATAATTAAAACTGTCAATTTTTTAAATATATCACGATATATACACTCTTAAAGATGGTTCTTCAAGGGTTCTTTAGTAAAAAGAATGGTTCTGTATAGGCCCATGAACCCTCTAAGAACCCTATGCATGAATGCTTCCATATAGGATCCTTTTGAAAAGGGTTCTTTATAGCACCCAAAAAGGTTCTTCCGTTGTTATGATGTCAAGCTTGTTACGACCCTTTTTGGTGCTGTGTAGAACCCTTTTCAAAAAGATTCTACGCAAACCATATATAGCACATTCTCTATCAATCTGAAGGCCCCTTTCATGATGCAAAGAACCATTTAATCATGCAGAGGGTGCTTTAAGTGTTTATGGTTCTATATAGAACCATTATCTTTGCTCAAGAACCCTTGAGGAACCATCATTTTTAAGAGTGTATTTATTCAGCTAAAACCCTTCACATGTTTAAATAACTAATCATTTTTGAAGGTAAACATTGGCTTATTATTCTGGGATGTCCCTTCACTTTTAGACATTTTAGTAACTAAAATAGATCTTAAATATTTTGCAACATAGTAGAAAAAAACTGAACAGTATATTGATGTCAGGATTGCTTTTTGACACTAGCCCCGCTAGTTCTACAAGGCTGAGGTTGTTTTTTTGTTGAATTTTCCGTTCCACCTTAAATAGAGCAGCAGCTACATTCTGGCACCTGAATGTAACTGCTGCACCACTTAAGGTGGACTGGAAAATTGAAATAAGAAACCAACTGTGGCTTCGTTGTTTGTTTCGTATCTTCGTCGTTCGCTTCTCTGACCATCAGACCCTACTGGGCTTATACTTGCTCACCAGCTGGTCCATGTCTTGTGCCGAAACGGCGCAGACGAGGCCCTGACCACAGCCTCATCTGATGCAGCTGACCAGGTCGGGGCTCCTCAGGCAGTACGAGAGGAAATGGAAATGCGACAGTTGCTCTGGTGTCCATGTCAGGACAATGCTAACCCCAAAAGACCAGCCGTTCTCAGCTGGACAGTTAGCAGTGTTAGCTAGCGAGCTACGTTTAGTGTAAATAAGGCCGTGAGTTTGATGAGAGGTTCTGAGAAGAGGAGCAGGTTGTGTGTCAGTGAGGTTCTTCTTGACAGCTACACATCCTTTTAGACTCATAGCGCTGAGTCGTCTTCTCACAGTGGAAGGATGGACAGAAACACCTGTGGATGTTTTCAGATCTGAAGCAAGAGTGGAGCTTGATTTTCTGCCCAAAAGATGAGTGCTGTTTATTTATCTATGAAAACAGTTTTGGTGTCTGCCAGGTCTTCCAGGTGGTTGTTAGGACTCCCATTTTCTCTGTAGCTTTTAATTACTTTTAATTACACATAAACTCCTGTGTTTTCACGTTCCCCTTTATGCTAGTGGACTACCTTTTATCTAATCTCCTCAGAAATATCCTCTGGAAAATGATTAACATGTACTGAATGCTCGTCTTGACTGGAGGTTAAATAAATGAAGGGAGGTCTCTGGCTTTTGCACAGAGCTGTAAAGCCCTCTGGTCGACACTTGCTGTCGGTGTTTTGCATGGGGCCAGCTTTTCCCAGCACTGCTGTGTTGAGTATAGATCTGCTGTGGGTCAGGCAGACAAAGGTTAAAGAGCGGAGAGAAACGGACGTCACTGGGAATCTGTAGAGCAAATGACATCACTCTGCCTTTGTAGAGCGAATGACATCACTCTGGACGTTTGAATGTCAGCAATGTAAAACGCTTTTGACCACGACCGGACCTGCCCCCAATAAACTGTCACCTGTTCATACGCACAAACATACAGGCGTCACCAACCGTGACCTCATAAACATCACCTGTTCCTGCCCAAACGAGCTGTGACGCACACGCACATGCATGTCATCGGTCATGACAGCCTGGTGGATCGGTTTAACATGTTAGAATGCTGCGGTCAGCCGGAGTTTGTGACCATGTTTGGAGCGAGTGCTGTCACTGAGGCCGTATGGAGCTGTAATAATGGACACATGCATATAAGGAACAGTGTGTGCACTTCCTTTGAAATGCAGTGTTATTGTTGTTTCATGTACATCATGTGGTGGTTTAAATATGATTACATAGTTAACAGTTCTTTGCTATTAATTACATCAATGTTTGAATTATATTCCATATCAGCACATTCCTAATTTCGCAAACAAAACAGTCATAGCAAAACGGTAGTAAATGTTTTTTTGTACATTTATTACGTTTAAAAATGTGTATTACTACTTTTGTAAACATAAAAAATAAAAGGTGCCATATCTTTTGCACAGGCCACAAATTGTGTTTTCTTTTGTTTCCACGGTGTTTTAAATTCAGCAAACAAACAAAAGTGATGCTCAAACTTTTGCATAGATGTCTGTATTCGTGTTGTGTCTGTGTGTTCGCTGGTGTGTGGGGTGTCGTCGCTGTGCAGCGTGCAAACTGATGCTCTCTGTGTGTGTGTGTGTGTGTGTGTGTGTGTGTGTGTGTGTGGTGTGTGTGTGTGTGTGTGTGTGTGTGTGTGTGTCTCGGTGTGTTTAAGCATTGATTTTTCTCCAGTGTCTGCTGGAATGTCTCTTCTAAGTGAATGGCCTTCTCATCTGCAGAGTAAGATTATCATTAAAAAAGAAAATGCAGCTTTTTTCTATCATTATATGAAAGTGTTCATTATTGTTCTCTACTGTGACATCACAAAGTCCCTCATGTCACTCTTCTGTGACATCACCAGGTTCCTTATATCACTCTTCTGTGACATCACCAGGTTCCTTATGTTACTGTACTGTGACATCACCAGGTTCCTTATATCACTCTCTTCTGTGACAGCACCAGGTTCCTTATGTTACTGTACTGTGACATCACCAGGTTCCTTATATTACTCTGTTGTGACATCACAAAGTTCCTTATGTCACTCTTCTGTGACATCACCAAGTTCCTTATGTCACTCTTCTGTGACATCACCGGGTTCCTTATACTACTCTTCTGTGACATCACAAAGTTCCTTATGTTACTCTGCGGTGACATCACCAGGTTCCTTATATTGAAGTGATTATGTCAGTACAGTAAAAATGTCCCACAGCCCTAAAGAAGATCTGATGATCAGACTGAGTGACTGACTGACAGTGTTTGTTGACTCACCAGAAGACTGAGAGCTCTTACTGGAACAGAGACTGATTGATTGACTGATACATTAATTGCCTCAGACTGGCTCAGAGACTAATATTAACATTCTTATTTACATTTTATGTTTTATTTGCAGTTGTGCAGTACCCTTGCGTGCCCATCAAAGATGCTTATTAATATATAATTATTGTTATTATTATTATTATATTATTAATGTTGTTATTATTATTATTATTAGTAGTAGTAGTAGTAGTAGTAGCAGCATTCATTGTTTTTACATTGGGTCATAAAGCTGGAGGCAGTCATGGTCACCATGGTAACGTGCAGATGTAGTTCAAGGTCTTTTTGGATGAAGAGCAGTTTCTCTAATGTAAATGAATCTGGATCGGAATCCTTCCAGCTCTGAATTCCCAGTGCCCCAGTGCCTCCTGTGTTGTGGGATTTTAATGTTGAGACTTGTATTATGTAATATTTTATTTTTTCTGGGTGTTTGAAGCTCATTAAGGTGAGCAGATGTGTTTGTGGTGAGTTCAGAAATGCTGTGCTTTAGAATCAGACTGGGTGTGTGGTGTGTGTGGGTGTGTGGGTGTGTGTGTGTGTGTGTGTGTGTGTGTGTGTGTGTGTGTAAACACAGTGTGTGATCTGGTTGTTGACTTTAGGAGAGCATGGAAAGGCTGGTGGAGCTGGCAACAACTCTGGGGCCGAAGACAGATACAAATCTCTCTCTCTCTCTCTCTCTCTCTCTGTCTCTGTCTCTTTCTTATTGCCTCTTAACATCTCAGTTGCACTCTCCCTCATTCCTTCTCTCTCTCCTGAATTAAAGTGATACCTCATCAGAGAGTCTAATTTACACACATGTTGTTCATCATACAGTGTCAGAAACCCCACAGTGAAGTCTGTTGGTGGTTACTGTACAACTCCACACAGAGGCGAGTGTCGACTTACAGTTAGCGTGATGCTAATCCGTGTGGTATAAGCCTCCATTGCTTAGGCACATTAGCCTCATTACTCTGGTGCAAAACTAAAGAAACAAACTTTTTATAGATTTTTTCTTTTGTAGGTTTGATGTTTTGCCAGACTGTCGCTTTAAAGCTTCACCGTGTGAAGGAGAAACAGCCGCGCGTCTCCTGCTCGAGCCCCTCCAGCTCTCACTCACACATGGTAGTGATAGAGAGAGTAAATCAGTGAGTTACTCCACTGAGCACAATACTATCTGAAGAATATCAACCATCTGAGGAATGTGATTTCTTCCACATGTGTGTGTGGTTCTGTTATGTATACCACATTTCCCCCTCCGTGTGTGTGCGTGTGTATGTGCGCCTGTGCACGCGTACCTCCATGTAGTGTGTTGCACTGTGTGTGGTTGTGTGTTTGGTCCAAGGTTTGGTCTGACTGTTTTCTCACAACAGTGCATCACTTTTTTACCGAGCTCCATCACCATGGCAACTTATACTGCACACCTAACCTGCCGGTTAGGGCTGGTTAACCTCAGGATTTCAGATCATAAACAGCTTGTGGACCAGTGAGGACAGAACTCTTGACCAATTAAGACAGAGCTTTTGACTATTCAGGGCCGGGCTTCTGACCAATCAGGGCCAATCTTCTTAATAATCAGGGCTGAGCTTCTGACCAATCAGGGTCAAACTTTTGACCCATCAGAGCCGAGCTTCTGATCGTTCAGGGTATGGATTCTGACCAGTCAGGGCCGAGCTTCTTACTAATCAAGGCCGAGCTTCTGACCAATCAGGGTAGAGCTTCTTACTAATCAGGGCCGATCTTCTGACCAATCAGCGCCGAGCTTCTTACTAATCAGGGCCGATCTTCTGACCAATCAGCGCCGAGCTTCTTACTAATCAGGGCCGATCTTCTGACCAATCAGAGTGGAGCTTCTTACTAATCAGGGCCGATCTTCTGACCAATCAGGGCCGATCTTGTCAGTGAGTAGCACAAATTGAGCATGCAGAGGAATACATTCAAAAAAATATTTTATTATTCAGAAGAAAATTCAGATGCGAGAAATTCAGAGGAAATCAGTTTTTTAGGCCTGGATGAGTAACAGAGGCCTAAAAATAGGGCCAGAGTCACTTTAAGACTGATATATGTAAATGAGCTCTGTTCTGGTTGGCTGTCATGTGTTGTGCCTCATTCCAAAAAGCTGTCCAGGTTGGAACACCCCTGTATGGACTGGAGAGTCAACGGTATGGTTGGGAAACTAACAGTGTCGACATGCTACATCACTTTAAAAAAAAAAAAAAGTGAGGAATTTTTTCCATGATTTGGCCTCTTTAACCTGCCCTGTGCCTTTAGTCTCTATACGTTCAGTGTATTGATCTCACAGGGCAAGTTCACATGAGCAGTCAATGCTGGAAACACCCACTGGAGTCTGGAGCTTAATTAGCCAATACAAATATTGACTTTGTGAGTGTGAGTTGATGTGCAGGCGCACATACGCTTACAGGAGCACCGACGCATATGCAAGCCCGTGCGTACATTCCAGACGCTTCCATGTTGAAGGCCAGGCCTGAGGCGTTTTTCCGCTGGCTTGCCTGATCCGTATGAAGTCACCCGTCCCAAAAGAGCAGGAATTCGTGGAATGAAAGCGTCTCTGAGAGGACTCTGAGGTGTCATCAGATAGAGAACGTGGAGCGTAACGCGATCCCGCTTCATAAACGCCGCTGACAAACTTACAGCTGTGCTGCAGTGGAATCTGCAGAGAGCCAGCAATGTTTCAAATACATCTCTGTTACTCTCTTCTAGAGAATTCACTGATTGCAATGAGACGGCAAAGTGCATTTGCATCAGACCAGGCCTTGGCAGTGAAGCAGTAACAATAATGGTCTCAATCTGTCTCTTTTCATGCGGCTAGTGCTGCGTTTGAGGTGTTTTGATGAAACAGTTATGCTCCTTAATGCAGTTTTAGAAGCTTGACCTTTGAATAGTTGCTACTTCGGTTACTAGGACTGAACGATTTTGGCGAAATAGCTTTTTGCAATTTTTCATAACTGAGGTATAAATTAAGGAATGGGCCCTTTTTTTTGGTTAACACAGCGCGCCAGCCTGCCAGTTATTTGTGGATGTGATGTCACAGCAGTTCACAAGCTCCATGTTATTAGGTCAAATTTCCCTACTTAAAACGTGCAGATTTCCCTACTTAAAACTCATGTCAATGTTGTTGATAATAGACTGTAAGACTATGCTAAAAATTGCAGCTCTTGCGATTTGAAAATTGCACTCTTTCAAACTGGTTTTCATATAAAGCATATATGCTTTCAAACTGCGGTTTCGATATAAAAGTAATGAATCTTTCAGCCCTGTCATTTACTGCTAGACTGGTGACGATGCTAAAGGGAGAAGAAGTCTATCTGTTCACTCGCAACAGCAGGGGCGGGTAGTAGATTTACAGATCTGGCTGTTTTCAGTGCGAAGGTTAACATTAAATCCGTTTTTGCCTTCATTTCCCTGCTCTAGCACCCATTTAGCATTCATCACTTTATATCATTTAAAAGACAGTTATTGTTTGTCTGTAATATTTGACCGACATACAAGTGTAGTCATTTTTTTTTCTTTCTGGTTTTTCATCATCGTGCACCGGTGGGTGGGGAAAATTTCACCTCTCTGTCATTGAGAGAAGATACTCAGCTCTGCTAGTTGACACTGTGTTTCACGTCACGGTGTGAAAGGAAAGGTGTTATGAATTCTGAATCATGTCGACTTCAAAATTATGAAAAAAATACTTGTCACTTATTACATGTTCTGTTTTGAATACTGTTTCCTAGATATGATTATATTTTATCATTATTATGGAAAAAATAGCATACTTGCTCACAAGTGGATTTAGTGCAGTGCAGAATGTGAAATGTTGAATAAAAATAATGGTACCCAGAGTTTTAATGGCAGTTTTTAAATTTGCCGTTATTCATTTATTGTGTCTGTGTGTCAGAATATCGTGATACGTATTGCGAACATGTCTAATTATCGTGATACGATATTGTTTCCATATCATCCACCCTTATTATATACTATATGCAAACGTTCGATAAAGCACTCCTGGGTGTTAATGCTTAGAGGTTTAGAGGTGTTGTTGTTTTGCTGTGTATTCATTATGTAATAGAAAAGTAATTACATAGTTACTTACTGTAAGTCTGACTTTTTTCTGTTTGTCAAAAAATGACAAACATGGCAAAAATGGACTTTTTTCTATGCAAACAACAACAAAAATTCTGTAGATTGTAATAATAATAAATTGTTTCTCAGGTGTTCTTCGCCTGTTCACTTTGGTTCATTTAGCTTGCCCACTAAGGGAGAGTGGGCTGTAGTGGACTCTAGGCTGTGCAGGGGGCTGTAGTGTGATGGTATATGAATAAATGGGGGCTATTCTATTAGTGCAGTTGCTGCTGTGTGAACAGTTGGCAGCTTATTCACAAACACTTCGTTACATCTGTCACACTGTTGCAGTTGGAGATCCCCTCCGCAGATGGTGTGTGTGTGTGTGTGTGTGTGTGTGTGTGTGAGTGAGAGAGAGAGAAAGAATGGGTCATGAAAAAAGTCCAACCCAGGTTTCTGGGTGTGTGTGTGTATACACGTATATGTGTGTGTGTGTGTGTGTGTGTGTGTATATATATATATGCCAACTGGACACTTTATTAGGTTATTAGGGACACTTTCTTATATACATTTATTGTCCATTTTATCAGCTCCACTTACTATATAGGTGCACTTTGTAGTTCTACAGTTACAGACTGTAGTCCATCTGTTTCTTACTACTGCATACTTTGTTAGCCCCCTTTTACCCTGTTCTTTAGTAGTCAGGACCTCCATGGACCCTCACAGAGCAGGTATTGTTTGGGTGGTGGCTCTTTGGTCTTTCTTTATCAAGTAAACACAACAACAACATTCAGAACTCTGTTGATAAACAGAGAAGATTAAATTGCAGAAACAGACCGTTTGTTGCGTCTGGCCCAGAGGAGAGCACAGTTCAAACCCAGCACAGTGAAGCACTTGTTGGTTCTAATGTTTTGTTCCTCCAATGTAATTACGTCTCTCTGGAGCTGCACACGTGAGGCCATTTGATCTGTTGTGTTCCTGCAGCCCTTAACGATGCATTTATTGCAGAAACTCATATCGTGATAATGATCAAAGTCCAGTTAATCGTGCAGCCCAAGCGTGTCTGTGAAGTCCCTTCAAAGCCGCGGCATTCCATTTTGTCCAGACACGTGGAACGTCTGCCCGAATATTACAGAGTAAAGATGGAATTGCATGTGTGGCTGTTACATCACTTCAAATTAGCCGCTGCTTTACTGCGTGTTTCTCTTTCTTCCTCTTCTTTGTGATCTTCTGCTCTGTCATCTGTAATGCATGCAGTTAATCGCTGGTAAATCTGGTGAGCAGATTCCTGGAATGAGAGATTGGAGGGGTGTCTGTGTTGTGGGGGGGTGGGTTTAGGTGTGGTAAATGGGTGGGAACCAGCAGAAACACTGCAGTTTTTCCCAAAAGTGTCTGGAAGCAGCATGTGTGCACAGTGGTGATCTGATTTATAGCTCCTCACTGCAAGTGGTGGTGAAGGTATGCATGGACTCAGTGATGGAATTGTGTAAAAGGTCGGCTGTGTCAGGAAGGATCTGCTGGACCTTCAGCAGCACACAGGAGGCTGTGGGCTAATCTGGTTGTTTTTTGTGTCTGATAAAGTCTGATTAAGCATGAATGAGTAATGCTGCCCCTTCGGATGAGCTAATAATAATAATAATAATAACAGTAGTGTTAGAGCTGTGGTAAATACTAATGACTCATGAGGCCAACATCTTAATGTTGGTTTGTCTAGATAACATTGAGAGCAGAAATTTATCTTTTGTTGTTTTTGGTTCTAGCTAACACCAGCTAGAGCAGTTTAGACTGCTTAGCGATACAGCAGCACTGCCTTCTCAATCACATCTTTAACAACTTAACAAAGTCCTTGGAACATCATTTGGAACACAATCCAAATTATGTTACAGGTAGGGCTGGGCAATATGACAGTACAGATATCATTGTGATGAATTATGTCACAATACAGTAAAATATGCTTTTCTGAACATACTGTGGGTATCATCAGTACCAACTGCATGTTTCATTATGAAGAGAGCAAAATTAGTCCTGTTTAACTGGATTTAGTGCAGCACAGTGTGTGAAATATTGAATAAAAATCACAGTTTTTGATAGTATTTTTTAAATGTAGCACTACTGGTTCGTTTTTCTCTGTTCCATCTGATCAGATTGTCTGAAAAAATTTATATTGTGATATTGTGTGATATTGCAATGCTATATTTTTGTCATATTACCCACCTCTAGTTCCAGGGTAACAAAAATATGATCACGCTCTATTTACTATCCTGAAAGCAACTATAAATGATAGTCAGATGATCTTTAGTTACTGTATAATAGTTATTTCTAATGCTCATTCAGTTGATTTTGGTTCTCAGGAGCAACAGCACCCCAATATAAATATACAGTTGCATGCAAAAACGTTTTGTTGAGTTTCTAAGTGAAAATAAGTCAACACATCCTCTGCAGAGAACACGTTTCACATTTTAGTTCATGGTTGCTGTTTATTTTCTGAAATTAATATATGGCCTCTGCAAAAGTGTGGACGATTTAAATAGTTTTTTCAATATTTTAAGTTCAGCAAGTAAATAGAAATTATGCACTAAATGTAGCAAAGAAGTAAACATTTTACGAAGTTTGTAGTTGCCGTATGTAAGTAAACAAACTTAAATATGGCACTTTATTAGGCCTCTAGATCCAGTGGATGAAATAAAATCAGCAATATTGTCCTTGACTACATAAGCTTGGGTTAAGTTTTGGCTAAAGTTGGATAATTCCAAAGTTTTCCAGCAGTTTGCAATACAAATGGACTTGCATAACAAGGAATAAGATCCTTACCTAATCACAGAATAGATTAAGTACCTCAGAGCTAACATTTGTGTATGTCTTCTGCTGTTTCTGGCTATGGTTGGTTTGGGCAGGACCTTCAGAGTTTGGCAGAAAAGGAGATGGGAGTCGGCTTTTCCACTGCAGTTGACTGTCCTCAAGAGGCACAAGTGCCCTCTCATTCTCACTCAGCTCTGAAAAGCTTAGAGAGGAAATAACAATTAATTAAAATCTCCTCCATCTGGTGCCTCAACCGAAACAGAAAGCCTGAAGATGCTGTTTGTAATGGAAAGTCATTTCCATTATGTGGAAAGTTCTGTTGAAAAGGACAGTTTGCGCAGTTTCCCCTTATCCCGACCGTAACGATCAGCCAGCAATGCAACTTCAGTGCGCTTTGGCGTAGATTCTGCAAATTTCTGGAACTGTACTTGAGGAATAAAGCACCATTCTTCCAAAAGATATTCCCTCAGTTGGTGTTGAGATGATGATGTTGGAGAACGCTATTGGACACATCAGTCCAAATTTTCCCACAGGGGTTCAGTTGGGTTGAAATCTGGTGACTCTGAAGGCCACAGCCTTTGATTTGCATCAGTCTATTCAGTGACCCTTAGTGCCCTGTGGATGGGAGCGATGTCATCCTAGACGAGACCACTCCCGCCAGGATCGAGATGCTTCACCACAGAACAATAGAGATGCATAATGTAAAGCTTCCTACAACTCATCTGAAACTCAGCCGCAACAGTTGCAAGCATCTCAACATTGTGAAACAAGTTTCATGAAACAGCCAGTCAAACGTGATCATGTCGAACGATGTTCTTTTGACCATCAGTTTCACCAGATCAATGGACGAGAAAATAAAACAGAATATGGTTTATTGGGGGGTTGAAAAGGAGACCCTTCTGACTCACTCGATGTTGGTGGTTTTTCATATTGTTAGTTTCCTGAGCCAGCATAACAAACGAGGGTAGAGATGACGCGTGGCAGAGGAGGCATCCTGTGACAGTGCCATGTTTCATACACCTATAGAAGTGAATTCTCTTATACTGCCTATGTATAATAATGTCAGACACTGAACTACATTAGAGTTTGGTGGTGGTGGTGATGTACATTTAATTTCTAACCAAACTGTTCTTTCTAATACAAGATAACCCCGGATTCTAGAACCCGCACTGAGTACCAGAACGTTTAGAACTCCTTTTGAACTCTGCTTGAATGAACTGTATTATTTGTGTGTTAGCGGTAATGACAAAGAGCTGCTGTCGTCATGGTGACCTCCCAGACTGCCTCATCATCTGTCTGATCTAGAACATCTGGAGGAAGCTCTGGCCATATAAGGCCTTTCTTTTGATCACTGGCTAAAATTATCCTCGTGATGAAACAGGGAGGACGATTGAGCACTATCAGCACTAAGCGCAGAAGATGACCTAGCTTGTCTGCAATTCTCAGTTGCTGATGTCCGTTGCGTCAGTTTTGCTGAGAGATGTTGAGGCTGTTGAGCTGTGAATCTTACTGTAGAAGCCTCTAATGAGTTTGCCTGGGTGGATTTACTGGCTTGTAGCATTCTTTGGAGGCCATTGTTTAAGATGAAAAAATGAAAACCCACCAGGGTTTCTGGGAAAGCCCCTCATTAGAGCTTATGGGAAACTCCATGGCTCTGTTCAACATTTTTTCCTCACCTTTCTTCCCCCCCTTATTATTTCTTTTTCTTTTTCCGAAGCTGGAGAGCAGGGTGCTGCACCCCAGACTGTTTTTTCTCGTCTCATTTTTCCTCTTGTTCTTTTCCCTGTCCAAGTCTTTAGTACCTCACCCTGTTTGCGGCCTGTTGGAGAAATCCCATGCTGAGCGTTGGGTCGTGCCAAGGGGGCCACGGGCCAGAACATTCTGGAGTCTGGGTGGTGTTGCTATGCTGTTGTGGAGTTCCCTCTACAATGGGGCTTTGAGCTCTGCAGACTGTCCATAACTGCTGGACATTGGACCACTGGGACCTTACCCTGATAGGTCCCCCTGTGCCTTCATTGTTTCTCACTCGTAGCTCATGGAAACAAGTGGAGAAAATGTATGGAAAGTGGAGATTTTAAACTTCCAATCCATAGAAAGTTTGAGTGTATTAGAAGAGTAGATGTTCTATTATGAGTTGAGTTTGATGACAAGTTGTCTTGTTTTCCTGAAAGAAAGCATTTTTTTGTGATTTTCTGACGTCTAAACAAAGCCCAAAAACTTCAAAAACAAAGATTTGAACATGATACAGAGTATTAAGTGTAATTTACTGTGTTACTATGTAGTAATTATGTAAGTTAGTTAGTAAATGTTGCATTATTATTATTATGTTAGTAAATTACATAATAATAATAATGCAACATAGCTTGAATGCGTAGCTAAAAGCCAGTAATAAGCCTCTGAAGACTGGCCAAACAGATGTTCATTTATGCAACATGTTGATCAGACATCATGTTGAATGCTTTTTTAAATTTGGCCCAGTCACTTATGTCTTTAATTTTAGATCTTTGTGCCAGATGCCTGTTTATCATCCATGCTCATTTCCGGTGGTCACTAATGATCAGATTGGATTGTTGGGTCAGAAGCCTCACCATGTGCCTCCTCTGATATCAGATAGAGTATTATATAAGCTCTTGAGTATGTACAGAAGGAGCGCTTACATAAATAAGCGCATGGAAATGAAAGATGAATAGCGTTCTCGGTTAGAGTGAAGGGAGCATGGCTGCATGTGCTGACCATATGGACCACAAATATGAGATGAATTTGGTAGAACTGAGGCCACATCTGGCATCTTTTCTGGTCTCCTACACTCACAAACACACACACACACGGAGGGGAGTGGAGGGTCAGGCCAGCCTCTAGTGTGTTGCAGGAAAGTGGGAGTGAGGGATTCCCTTAAACGAGTGTTTTGCTCTCTCGCACTTTCTGAAGTTCACAGGTTGCAGCAATGATGAAATCCCTTTTTGTTCATTGGAAAGTGAACTTTGATTCGTTTTGATCTCTCTCCAGTTTGTAGGTTGTGAACTCTTAGATGCTTGATTTTTCTGTATAGCTGCTCATTTTTACTTTCCGTTCACATGTATTTCTAAGGCCAGGCCTCTTTTAACCAAAAGCAGAAGTGTTTATCTCTTTAGTGCATCATGAAATCCTAAATTTCACCACAGTTACATTCCGTTTACTTCGTTTGGAAGTGACTCAGTACATCATGAATCTCGAGTTTCACCACAATTTGATTCTGTTCTGATTCATTACGATGTGATTCATTATGTCGTGAAATCTCAAGTGTTACCATGATTCGATTTATTTCAGCTATTTACGATGTGATTCATTACATCATTTTAAAATATCCAAATTTCACTGTAATCTAACTCAGTCACAATTTCAAAAGTTTCACAAAAACGTTCTTTAGAAAATAATTCACTTGAAATATCAAATTTCATCATAGTTTGATTCAAATTGATACTTTAGGATGTGCTTCATAACTTCATGAAAAAATTTCAGTTTCACCACAATTCGATTTAGTTCAGTTCTTTAGGAGATGATTTATTACATCATAAAATTCTAAATTTGCCGTGATTTTTTTTTTTCAGGTAAATCCTTCAATGATTCATCAAGTCTTGGAATTCAAATTTCTCCAGTTTTATACAATTCGAGTCTTTAGGTTATCGTACTTTACGTTATTAAAACGTTTAATATAGCCACAATTCAATTCAGTTATGATTCTTCAGGAAAGGATTCAGTACACCAGGAAATTTCAAATTTCACCATGTTTCAATTTGGCTTGCTTTGACTGATTCCTTGGGAAACAATTCGGTGTATCAAGAAACCTCAGACTTCACAGTCATTCATTTTCATGATTTAGGATTCAGATTCATTCATGATTTTAAGATTTAGAATGTCATTAAACCTAAAATGTATTCATGATAGAATTCAGTTCTTTGGGAAATCAATTAATGCATCACTAACTCGCAACTCTTAGCCTGAAGCCACTGTATACTTGCATACTTCTTCTCTGAGTGTTATCGGTGCTTTGATTGGGTGCAGGTGATAAATTACAGTTCAACCTTTCAGCCTCGCTGAGTCATAAATGAACTTGGCAAACCCTCAAATGTCCTTACGGTAATGCTGAAATCAAAATACAAAACACAAAACACACATGGGCATCGTTTCACCACAGCCGCTCAGAAGATTTCTCAAGTTCATCCCTCTAAGGCTTGCAGTAAAGTGAGGGAATACATTAAAGGTGGGTTACTCATTAAAGGAGTGTTACTCATCCTCTCTCCTTTCCTCTCTCTTTCTCCTGAACTCTGACTCAGGGGCTCATGGGTGATTGAAGCTGGTCTTCGATGTTTTAGCCAAACATGGTGTTTCTGCATGTACAGCGACCTCATTCAGAATCAGAGCTGGACTTATAGGTCAAGTAATACATCACTTAAGGAATTTGTCTTGTAAGTAAGTAAGTAAATAAAAATATAGAGAATATAGGAGGGAAGAATATATTTGTATGAGGACCTAGTTTTATCTGTAACACTTTACTGAAGGGCAGCATTTGTAAGGTTACATGACACCTTTCATAAGAACAGACATAAACTTACTTAAGCTTTTAGGTAACGCTTTACTTGAACACTGTGACATTGACATCCATGACGCATCCATGCAAAGAGTGTTCGATTCATCTTAACATTTTGAGATGTGTCAGGTTGTACAGTGTGGTAACAGAGCATCATTACCTTGCAGTCAAGTGCAGTGAGATGAGGACTCATTGCTCCAATTTCTGTCCCAACTAAAGCACAGACACTGCTCGAATGTCTGTCCACCTGAATGCTGAGTCACGCCTGGCTTCTCATGTCTTTTGTTGGAAGGAACTAACAGACTTTTGTCTGAAGCTCAGTTGAATCCCAGCTAATACCAGTTTAAGAGGCACACTGGGTCCGAGCCACGCTATCGCCTGGAAACTGAGGCACTAACGCGGAGATAGAGTGGTCTTTCTTTGGCTTTTTATGTGTGTGTCATTGAAAGACAATGGGTGCCAATTTCAGGCCTCTCCCTGCGCCGGGGCTGAAATAGCTGTGGCTATTGAGGCCAGAGCCTGTTAGACACACATTCTTCCTCTCCCTGGAGAGGGCACATTCTCTGATCACTCCGATAAGGGAACAAAACGCCCCCTCTTTGGTCTTGCAGCCCGAGTGTTTGTCCAACCTTTCACTCTTCTGTGCTCGACCCCAAACAGCACTGGTTATACAAGCCTCCGGGAAGGAGCGAGGGAGAGAGGGAAAAGAGAGGTGAGGGACAAAAGAGAATAGAGAACTGTAAATTCTTACCCGAGGCTTAATCTGATCTGGGCTGAGAGTGGGTCCAAGCATCTGACAGTATTAAGTGTAGCCCCATTCCTCCTAATTGCTGAAGCTTAACAAAGCTCTTGTCCCAGGACTGACCTTGGGGTGCAGTGGCTCAACCCTCGGCACCGGAGCGGACTCTCACAAAATCCCCTAATGGCTCCCCAGAGCTGGAGGTCCAGGGGCGCCTCAGGCCCCAGCACCCTGGAGAGCGACTCAATGAAAGTGAGACTTGGTGGGGTTAGAGGACACCTTCATGGGGGGTCTCTGTACCCTGGAGGCAAAGAAAAACAGAGAGCCTCTCGCCAGCCTCTCCTTTCTGGTGTGGTATTTGGTGTTTGAAGGCCTTTGCTGGGTCCAAAAGACAGAACAGAAACAACTGCTGAGTTTAAACATTACTATCATAATAATAGAGTGCGGGAGAGAGTGGGACCTTCAGCTGCGCGAGGGATGATCCCATTTTCTCACTTGCAAAGTTGTAATTATGATGTCTTTACACTGAAGTCCTTTGTAGCCTGAAGCACGGAGGATGTCTGGTAGTTGTTGGGCATGACAACAAAAACAGAACCACTAACATTTTCATGTTAGCTTGATTAACTTGTGGTGTTCTCTTAATGTATTTCCTTGATATGAAAATTTCCTGCTTGCAAAGATATCAGGTTGATATCAGGTAGTATCTTTCATTGCTAATGTTAGCATGTTAACTACACTTTTAGCAATAGGGTTCTATATGGTACTGTAAAGGGACCTTGACTTGTAACAGCAGTGGGACCATTTTTAAAGGTTCTTTAAAGAACCATATACAAGAGGTTATCAATCATAGAGAACAACCCTTTAACCTGGCAGAGAACCATATAAGCATTCCAACAGTTCTTTGAGTTTCATGGTTCTGTTTGTATCCATTGCCTGTAATAAAGAACCATTTGTTAATGGTGTAGCCTGGTCTATTTTGGTATCCTAACACTTTCTTGCAACCAGTCATTACAGATGTATGCAAACATTTATAGTCTATTGGTGGCTA
This sequence comes from Colossoma macropomum, assembly GCF_904425465.1. NCBI lineage: Eukaryota > Metazoa > Chordata > Actinopteri > Characiformes > Serrasalmidae > Colossoma > Colossoma macropomum. The sequence continues at coordinate 37,338,509 of NW_023494802.1, forward strand.
CTAAAAGTAAACACATTTACAAAAATAAAAGTATTACCAACCATAAAAAGGTAATTTTCAACAATCATGAACTGTTTCTGAAGTTTCCACAAGTAATTTCAACTTGAAGGGATGTTCATGTGCAGTTATTAAGTCAGGAACTCCTATTTACAATAATTCTGTATGGAGTATAGCCAATGTATGTCATGGTGGAGGTCTTTTACCACACCACCAATAATGTTCAGAACTAGGATCTGAAGAGAAAGAGGTAAGATCCCTCTTGGGTAGGGGTAGGTATTAGTGTTGGGAAATGACTCTCAGATAGGGCTTTGAATAGGAGTGCTGTTGTCTTCCTACCCATGGCCTACTTTTGGGAGCTTAACCAAGTTTAAAGTGCTTGACTTTAAAGGGCTGCAGAGCACTTGATGGCAGGTGTGTTTGTTTGGAGAAGCTCTTGGCATAGCCTGAAGAAAAGTGCTGCATCTGAAGGGTCGCCAAATAATGGTGGATCAGGTTGCCCTTTAAAGCTCTTGAGCTTCACAGTGATCTTATTTTTTAGAGAGAGGTTATAAAGCCATGTTCATTGTACCTTGTGTTGATGTTTGTTAGTGTTTTTGGGATGCTATGAACAGTGTGTCATACAGTGTTACAAAGCACATTAGCAAGTGGTAGGTAAGGCTACATGGTCATAAGGTGACGTGATACCTACATAAGCCCTTCATGACAACTAAACAATTATGAACATTGGCCACTTTATTAGAAACACCTACCTTGCACTTCCACTGACTGGCCATTTTATTGGAAACACCTACCTTGCGCTTCCACTGACTGGCCATTTTATTAGTAATACCTACCTTGTGCTTCTACTCACTGGCCACTTTATTAGAAACACCTACCTTGTTTCTCCAATCTCTGGCCACTTTATTAGAAACAACTAACTTATATTTCCACTCACTTTCCACCTTGCATTTTTGTGGCCCTTAGATGAAGTGAGTTCCATTTTATTCTGCTGTCACATCATCAGTGTTATGTCACTGTGATGTACATTAAGCTACAAAATCAGTTGTTATAATGTGCAAAGTGTTGTGAGTCTTGACAGTTGGTGTAATGATAATTGGTGTACACCTCAGACCCCCAGTGCAAAACTAAAGAAGCAAACTTTAGACACCAAGCATGTCCCGGCTGACTGACTACATTCAGGGTAAAGGAAAGATGCTGTTGAAAGTAAGCTGTTGCCTTAAGTTTAGCATCACTGAGAATGAATAGCTTGTGGCAGTGCAGGTTGAAATAACATCACGAACCTCAGCAAAAGCCGTAGTTCGCAGTTCGTAAGTTCGCGTTAGCGTGTGTGCGTAAGCCAGTGCGCGACCTTGTGTGTGCGTGAGCCGACCGAGCCAAATCACCGTGACGTCAAACGCTTAATATCGAATTCCTCCGCTGATCTGATAGCGCTTATCTAGCGCGTTCCTCCTCTCTCCAATGAAATTTAAATTCCTCTGGACAGATAACTTCAGTCTTTTTCCATCCTTACGGACTTTTCTTCTGTCCGCTCTGGCTTTGAACCCCATACCAGGCACGGTGCGGTGCTTTATCTTTGTGATTTTTGCCGCAGCACTGCCAAAAAGGTGCTTTGCTGATGTCCGAGCAGGCTTGTTTCTGCGTCTGCGATGCTCAGCCTCAAGTCTGTTTCCATTGTGTCTTTAAATTGGCTTAGCTGTGATGGATTATGCTGGTTATCTGTCTGAAAAATATGGCTCGGTATTACTTGCAGTGGAGAAAATGATAGAAGTGGGTGGATGTTGAGAGCTGTGGATTATGAAGGAACAGGCGCGGTATAAGTGAAGGAGCTCTGGGCTGTGGCAGTGGTGCAGTGCATTGTGTAGAAATCCTAAACACACATTTAAAGGCTCACCAGAGACTTAGACCTCACTGTCAGAGATGACAACCAGTTATTATACAGTCTGTAGATGTGTTAACTTTTCACATAGAAAATCAACAAAACATGTAATTTGACTTTTGCATGTGACTCCACATATGTATTTCCCAAATTCTCACTTCTGTTTTAGGGCTGAATACAGTGCGTTTGCTGTATTTACAAAGGTCCACTGCAGCAACGCGAGAAAACACCCTCCTTGTACTTCCACTCACTGGCCACTTTATTAGAAACACCTACCTTGTGCTTTGACTCACTGGCCACTTTATTAGAAACACCTACCTTGTGCTTCGACTCACTGGCCACTTTTATTAGAAACACCTGCCTTGTGCTTCGACTCCCTGGGCACTTTATCAGAAACACCCACCCTGCACTTCCACTCGCCACTTTATTAGAAACACCTACCCTGCACTTCCACTCACTGGCCACTATCAGAAACACATACCGTGTGCTTTGACTTACTGGCCACTTTATTAGAAACACTTACCTTGAACTTCCACTCACTGGCCCCTTATGAGGAACACCTACCTTGTGCTTCGACTCCCTGGCCACTTTATTAGAAATACCTTGTACTTCCACTCACTGGCCACTTTATTAGAAACACCTGCCTTGTGCTTGGACTCCCTGGCTACATTATTAGAAACACCTACCCTGCACTTCCTCTCACTGGCCTATTTATTAGAAACACCTTGTACCAAAGTAGTAATCGTTCAAAGTTCAAACGTTTGCTGCTGATATTGTATCGAGGAGCACAATGTGCGCTGTGAATATCAAAAACATTATTAATATACTAACACTGTCAGTATGTTTTGAATTCAGTACATTGGCCAAGTATTCCTGAAGTTGAATCATGTTAGGCTTAAGCAGGGCAAACCAAAGGATGATGTGCTTGACCCTCCAGGTATGCGGTTCTAATGCTAAAGGTGTATGTTACTGTCAAACAATACAGAAGGACAAGAATCATCTTGAAAATCACTAAACTGAACCTTGTGGTCGCCTCGAAAGAGCGCTGAATTACAGCTTTAGCCATGGCCAGAAATGCCAGAGGGCCCAGTGGGTTTGCTCTCTGTATCCCTCACTCGTCTGTCTGTCCTTTCTCTCCATCTCACCTCATCTCCCTCCCCTGGAGCCCTTTTAGAGCGAGCTTCAGATACACTTCATCAGGAGCGTACACAGTTACACAAGATAGTTTATCGTAACCTGCCTCTTTCTTTCTGTCTGTCTGGCAGGAGGGTGAAATCTATTCTCTGTGCCCCAGCAATCCCTTGCAAAGTGGAATGGCAGGAATGTACCCGAGAGAGAGAGGGTGAAGAGAGGGGGGGGTTCCTGGCAATTGTTGAAGGCTGTAAAGCAGGGCACAGCTCAGCAGGGAGGCCTGTCCAGCTCTGGCACCAACAGCAGTGGCCTTCCCTGGGGACACTGGCTAGAGTGGAATCTCTGATTGGGTGGGAGGCGGTGGGGGGGCCTCGCCATGATCGGGTTGCTTAGAAGGATAATGGCTGTACACACATTGCCAGGTGCATTTCTTAGCCTGGTGGAGCGTGTCCAGAGAAGGAAAGACAGTAAGATGGGCCAGGAGTAGTGTGATATCTATGGAGAAGGGGGCTTTGCCAGAGATTAAGTGATTAGGTCTCGCAGTATGAAATGCATTCTGAAAGAAATGTGTTGAGGTGTAATGAATGTCCTGCGGAACAATGGAGTGGAGATATAATAAAATGAAACTGAAATACAGCTGCGTACTAGGATGCCGTGGAATGGAACTGAAACTGGGTTGCACACTCAAATGAGTCTTAAAACATAGAATGGAATGTAATCCTGGTAAGAGAGCGGAATGGGTTTTAAACAAAACCCATTTTGCTTTTTTTCCTGTTGTGAAATGGGAATGAAAATTGTTTAGGCGCTGGATTGAGTTTTAAACAACAGAATGGATTGATATTAATTCCTGGTTCAAGGTTGGAGTGGGTTTTAAACAGTTGGATGGAATGGTCTCGATTCTTGGTTAGAGGTTGGAGTGGGTTTTAAACAGTAGAATGGAATGGTCTCGATTCTTGGTTAGAGGTTGGAGTGGGTTTTAAACAGTAGGATGGAATGGTCTTGATTCTTGGTTAGAGGTTGGAAGGGGTTTTAAACAGTAGAATGGAATGGTCTCGATTCTTGGTTAGAGGTTGGAGTGGGTTTTAAACAGTAGGAAGGAATGGTCTTGATTCTTGGTTCAAGGTTGGAGTGGGTTTTAAACAGTAGGATGGAATGGTCTTTATTCTTGGTTAGAGGTTGGAAGGGGTTTTAAGCAGTTGGATGGAATGGTCTTTATTCTTGGTTAGAGGTTGGAGTGGGTTTTAAACAGTAGGATGGAATGGTCTTTATTCTTGGTTAGAGGTTGGAAGGGGTTTTAAACAGTAGGATGGAATGGTCTTTATTCTTGGTTAGAGGTTGGAAGGGGTTTTAAACAGTAGAATGGAATGGTCTTTATTCTTGGTTAGAGGTTGGAAGGGGTTTTAAACAGTAGGATGGAATGGTCTCGATTATTTAGTTTGAAATGTCTCTTAAACAATACAAATGATATGGAATTGATTCTTGTTTAGAACTCAAATGGAGTTTTAAATGATATAATTTAATTATAATTAAATTGATTTTTTCCTTAGAAGTTGAAAGATGTTTTAAAAATACAGTGAAATGATAGAATGGATCCATAGAATGAAATGGCATTTTTCTTAGTTAGAGGCTGGAATGAGTTTTAAACATTAGAATTGAATGTTATTGATAATAAATTTAATAATAGAAAGGGGTTGATGTTTACTATAGTTTTAAACAGTTGAATTCTGAGCTAGATGCTAGATTAAAAGGTTAAATAGAACAGAGTGGCCCTGATTCTTTGTTGGAGGTTGGAATGAATTTAAACAATAGAGTAGATTGATTAGAGAATGGAATGGGGTTCAAGCAGTACGATATAATGTAATGGAATTGAATCTTTGTTAGTGATATGAGCTTTAAACAGTAAAATAAGTTAAAAGTTGGAAAGGGTCTTAAACAATTAAACAATTTTCATTTTGATTACCGAGTGGCATGAATTTTAAGCAATAGAATGGAATGGAGCTGAACCTTGGTTAGAAACTGGAATCGGCTTTAAACAGTGTGGAATTGAATAATTGAATGGAATTACAATTAAATGTAAATAAAATTAAATATAAGGTGCAACATAAGGTAGGGAATAAAATGAGTTTTAATCTATAGTGTAGAATGAAATGGCACTTCTTGGTAAGAGAAGGAAACATTTCAAACAATAGAACAGAATGGAATGGAGTCGTGGGCAGTTGAATAGAATGGCAGTAGCAGTTCTAATGGGTGGATGAGCATAGTAGAGGGGGTCTTCTGGAGGTGTCACGGTTTTGTAAGAGGTCTAATGGCTTTTTTGTAACAGTCCAGGGCACCCTACGGCTGACTCAGCTCAACTCCCCAGAGGCTGTTGCTCCAGGGCCAGCTTTCTCTGACCAGTATGACCTGTCTCTGCATCTCTGTTCCACTTAAGAGTATTTTTTTTCTATTTTCTGAGAATGTCAATATTTCAAATCAGGTTTTAAGAGTCTTGGTGTAAAAATATTTTCTCATGGTTTTGGTCTTGACTCGTTATTCCATTGTCTTATTGATAGTGGGAGATGCAAATGCTCCTCTTCCTTGGACTGTTTGAAGAAGTGGGCTTGGTAGAAGGTCATGTCTGGTGCAAAGCAGCTCAATACTAGAGAGGTTTTTCTGTCAAAAGCATCTTGTGGCATCACTCAGCTGTGTGCTGTGCTATAACTGTCAGCCTTTAAGAGTCATTTACTGTTGATGTCTGATACGTAAATTGGATTTCACTGAAACGCCAGCCCAGTCAGTGTCCGGATATGACTAATAACATTTGTATTCGCATGGAGGAAGCAGCAGTGGCACTGCCTAGGTAGAGAGACAGCAGAAGCTCACAGATAACAGGGGTGTGTGGTTAACTAGGAAAAAAATACTAAGTTGAGATCACTCTTCAAGTATTTGTTTTATGTGCAACCAGGTATGAGTAGGTGTATTTGCTACTATAAATTGCATTACCAAAAGCAAGTTGCTAAGGACGTGACTGAGAAGGCAGAGATGACCACGGTGGTCCAGGAATTAAAAAAATCTTTCTTAACTTTTAAGAATAAATGTGAGAACGTGAAACATGTAAGAACAGACAGAGTAAACCTCTTAAACGGTAACTTTCACGCTACATAATTGTTACCAAGTAGATTTTTTCCTATTGGTTGTTACCTGTTAATTGTTGTTTGCTGATTTTTCCCAATTTTCTCCCCAAATTTAGATATACCAATATCCAGTTACACCCACTAGTTAGGACTCCCCCAGTCACACAATACCACCAGCGCTAGGAGGGTGAAAGCTAGCACAATTTTGTATTACCTTCATTTGGCTGTCCTTGGATGCTGATAACCAGTTAACAGAAATATAATACAATTTTTGGTAATCTGTGTGAAATGTAATGTGATATTGATAGACTACAAGCCAAACATAACCTACAACCTACATACGAAAATAGTGAAACTGAGACTAATAGAATTGCATTCCAAAATTAAATTTATTATGGGCTGAGTGTTCGAGGTTTTTTTAGAAAAGCTATTGTGAGTCCAGCTATAGGTCCACCACCATCGTAGATGCTGTTTATCACATCTATTGCTTCCACGAATGTCCCGTATGCAACAGATTGAATAATGTTATAATGTAATTTAATCTCTACTAAGTAGCTGTTTTTGCTCACCAAGGTGCTGCTTTTTGTAAAATGAAGTTGGATGCTACCAGACTCCTTTGCTACATGGGATAAAGCACAACTGGGTAAAAGTTAACCGCAGATAACTTGTGAGCAAAGCACTTCCGTAAAGTAATCATGGACGTGCTGTGGTATTACAAGAAATCGGTCAGCTTAATGGTGACCTTTCAGCAAGATATAGTTAAAGATGTAGTTAAAGTAAAAGTTGCGATGATTATATGGAGTGATGCTGCATAACACTGCAGCCATAAAGTAGTATACCCAGGACCTTGGCTAAGGACAGAATGCTGAAGAGCGAAATGAGGTCTCAAATAAAATAAGGTGTTAAATTAGCTGATTTACACTGAGAGGTTGTCAATGCGGTAGCTAAACGTGGTAATAACCCAACCTAGATCAAATGATGTCAGACCAGCTCCGCAACAGGGACCAACACACCGTTTCTGGCACAGCTTTTTTTGCTAACTGTGCTAGCTGATGTTAGCTGGGTCCAGAAACAGTGACAATATATTTCTTTGACAAACTAATCATGTTCACGCAGAAGAAGACGAAGAGTCCTCACGAGCGTCCAGCGTTGTATCTGATAGGCAGTTTTAGCTCATTAGCTCATCTGAAGAGGCAGCCTCAGTTTCTCGCCCATGGACCCTCACAGAGCAGGTACTATTTGGGTGGTGGGTCATTCTCAGCACTGCAGTGACACTGATGTGGTGGTGGTGTGTTAGTGTGTGTTGTGCTGGTCTGAGTGGATCAGACACAGCAGTGCTGCTGGAGTTTTTAAACACCTCAGTGTCACTGCTGGACTGAGAATAGTCCACCAACCAAAAACATGCGTCCTGTGGGCAGCGTCCTGTGACCACTGATGAAGGACTAGAGGATGACCAACACAAACTGTGCAGCAGCAGATGAGCTATCGTCTCTGACTTTACATCCACAAGGTGGACCGACAAGGTAGGAGTGTCTAATAGAGTGGACAGTGAGTGGACACAGTGTTTAAAAACTCCAGCAGCACTGCTGTGTCTGATCCACTCAGACCAGCGCAACACACACTAACACACCACCACCACGTCAGTGTTACTGCAGTGCTGAGAATGATCCACCACACAAATAGTACCTGCTCTGTGAGGGTCCATGGGGGTCCTGACCACTGAAGAACAGGGTAAAAGATGGACTACAGTCTGTAATTGTAGAACTACAAAGTGCACCTATGTAGTAAGTGGAGCTGATAAAATGGACAATGAGGAGGTCATAATGTTATGCCTGATCGGTGTGTAATGCGTAATGTATTATAGTGTATAACTGTATTACGCTCTTTAATGTCATACCGACAGATTGTAGTACTCTGCAGGTAATGTAGGGGGTCTCTTGTTGTATCATAGAAGAAGAAACTGCAGAAGGTTGAGTTGTTAATAGAAAATGAAACAAAGAAGAAATGATGATTCTGGTGTTCGTCGATTAGTTGAATAATAGTTGAGAGGTTAATCAGTTATGTAACTTCGCCTGTTCCTAAATCACAGAGACAGACCCTGACGGAGACGGCGCGTCCCTCTGAAGTGAGAAACGTAATACTTCTTCACTCCTTCCAGCCTGTTAGCAGTGACCTCAGTTTACCCTGGGGGTATGCCTGACCCCTGACCTTTGACCTTTAGCAGGAGCTAAGCCATCCTGAGCCTTCAGGACACTCAGAGATCACCCTTGTCAGGACGGAATAAACTGGACTTGAGTGTCAAGGGTCAAAGATTAAGTTTAGGGAAAGGTCATCTGGTCATCAACAGGCTGCCACACACATGCACTCATATGCACAGCTCTGTTTGTGTACACAAGCCAAGGATCACCGTTAGTCACTGAATAGATAAGGAAAAGGTAAATGAGTCCAGAATGATTCCAGAAAGCTTTATAACATCAGGAATGATGTTATAATGAAATTAACACTAAGGATAGTACATATTATAAAAATGCTGATTCCATGCCAGACGTTCAAAGTGAATGTATACAAATAGATAACTGCACTGTATTATTCATCACTGATTAACGTTCCAAAAACCGAAACGTCTGAACCCTCTACTGCATGAATTATAACTTAAACATGATCAAATGTTTAATGTGTTTTTATTATCTGAAATTGCTTAAATAATGGAAATTTTGGAAAAAAAAATTCTAAAAATTTTGTGGGTTACTTGGTAAGTTGTTGCCATTTGGCAACAATGCGCAATCGTACTATAGCACCATAAAATCTTAAAACAAAAAGCACCATAAAATTGAATTTTACTCTGAAAACATCCTTTTATCCTTTTATTGAAAACAAGAACAAACAAATCCAACTTATACTTGAAATGTACGACCCAGTATTTACAAATATTGGAAATTAATACAATTTCAAGTGGTATTTGGAATGTATGGTAATAACAAAGTCATAGTAAGAATTCCTGGTCATGTGATGCCATGAAATATTTGTCCTTTCAAAGTAAAAGACCCTTTTTCCACAATTAAATAGGAAAACACAGATTTTATGTTACTGCTTTCTAGTTAAAGTAAGTTAAAGTAATTGTTGCCATATGGCAACACCGTGCAGTAGAGGGTTAACTATAATGTTAAAGAAATGGCTCAGTGTGTAGTTCATAATAGATCTCTGAAGTCTTGTCGTCAGTATGACTGTAGTTGGCATCATGCCCATGTTAGGGCAGTTTTTCTCTAAGGAAAAATGAATAATGTTTTCTGAAAATAGCTGCTGTTGCCCCGTGTGATAAACAAACATGTTCCAAAGCTGATATATTTTCCCGTACGGACATTTACCTCTGAACGTCGCCAAATCCTCGGAATTACAAGGTCATTAAGAAGCTGAAATACAAATACTGCTACATGTGAACTCAGACTGATTTTTACGGTATTTTTTGGCAGATATTATGAATGATACAATGTTATAAAACTGATCTACAACAATCTGAACAATCTCATTGAAATCCTCAAACAAACCAGCAAGATTTGTCTGGATGTCACGCCTTCCGTCGAGGACGCCTCCTTTGCCTGTTCTCTTTCTCCTGCGGGATCAGTTGAGTCCATGGGCTGTGTAGAGGACTCCAACTCCCATGAGTCATAGGGAAGTCATGTGACTCCCCTCACTTCACCATCCACCAATGAACTTTCATTCTTTCGATCCTCCTTTCCGAAATTCTGAACTCTCACACCCGTTTATCATGTAGTCATTAGTTAGTCAGTATTTTAGTCCAGGCTGTAGACGAGCACATTGTGAAGTATTGCCTAACCTTCCTTGTTGCGCACTGCGCGTTGTCTTTGTTAAACCTTTTTCGTGTTTTTTGACCAACATTTTGTCGTGTTTGCCTTTATCTGTTTGTTCGCTGTGATTATTCTGATCTCTTGGTTTTTTGAATGTGGACTGGTTTTGTTCTCTTGATGTCCCTTATTATGGTTTCGGTTATTAAGCTCTCTGGGTTTGACTTTGGACTGTTAAGACTGCCCTCCTTGTGATTCTCCCAAACCTCTAAGTAAACTACCACCTTGTTTTTTAATCCATGAGCATCCAATCTGTTTCAGTTTCCTAGTTCTAGTGTGGTAGTTAAGTCGCTTTGGTTATTCTGGTTGTGGGGTGAGTAACTGCTGATGATATACAAAAGTGTTGAAATTCAGTAGTAAACTGGTTTAGTTTCATTTAATAGTAAAATGGATTTAGCAATATTCATACTTCGCTGCTAAATGACCCCTTAATTCAGAGGATCCAGTGGGGGGACGTTCACAAAACAAAACACACCGGGTTTGGACCATTTTTGCTCACCACAGTGAGCGATAGTGCCAATTTTCAAATATGATATATTTATTTTTTCTCATAGAGAAAAACAGCTAAGACCTGGACTTCCTAATACGGGTGGGATGATGACTACAGAATGATGCACAACTTCACAGATCCATACTTCAGTCCAGTATTTAATAATTAAACAAAATAATTAATGACAGTTAATTCTGAACAGTAGTGCACCTTATCCTGGCAAAAGAGATGTGGTAACTAAGTAACAATAACAAGGAAATATTACAGGTTTCCCTGAAATGAAAGCTCTGGATGGGCCGTAGCAGTCCTAGGCCCCCACTTTAAAGCCAAGACCCCCGTGTATTTCAAGAAAAAAAACAGAAAACGTGACTTTTCTCCACTGTAATAGATGCTGGCAGTGCTCCCATCAGTTTGTCCCCAATTTTAATACCAATTTTTGGTAGTTTTAATGCGGCTGCATGATTTTTTTTCTTCTACGTCAACTTGTAAACAGAGCATTCGGCCTAGCAAAGTTCAATACTGCGGGAAAAAAGATGATGAGAACATCCCAATCTTCAACGACTCACCCTAGACCTCTACGCCTAGTGCTGTGAGCCGTAGGCCTCTGGTTAATCAGCTTTTCCCTGCTATGGTATGCGGTCAGTTGTTGTAGTGACAAAGCAGTGTAATGTGAGGCGAGCAATCTCTGTTTATGGTAATGGGTGGGTCATTTTCTGTTGGCTTAGCTACAGTGAAGTTGGCAAGTTAGTGGTGTCTCTGGGACACAAGGCTTGCTAGTTGACCCCCCAACCTGTAACCAGTAACTCCCACTCTCACCCCCCACCAAAAAGAAATATGCCTCTGATAAAAAGTAGTGGGAACCAGTAATAAGCAGACTTTGAAAGTCATATATTTTGAGTAGCGATGTGCATCAAGTACATTTGCTCCAAATGACGGCAGAGCTGCTGTTCCACACACACAGACGAGCGCTGGCTGCTGCTAATGGACGGGAGCAGCAGATAAAGAGGCTTTTGTGTCTCAGCATATTGCTGCGCGGCGCAGCAGGCTTCATTTGTTCCAATTAGAGTCGTGTTCTCCTAGGCCCTGCGGAGGAGAGCAGTCGCTACGCTAATTGTTTTTCTCTCTCGGGCGGAGAGGGAGGTCACTGTCAATCAAGCGCTGCACAGCCCAGTGAAGCGCTTTGGCTTTGCCCCTCGCGTTTCTGTTCATAAGGGGCCCCTGCAATTAACATCTTGCTGTAGCGCTTCATGTTATAAGGGGCCCCAAACAGTTCTTCAGCAGCGTCTGCTTATCTGTTAGCTTCTGCTTCTTTTGCTGCGTCACTGAAGAAGAATGCAGCCTTGTTAGGATTTAGTAGGGAGTTGGTCTGGACGTTGAGCTGTCCAGTTCTCACAGAGATACTGATCTTCACTGTTGGTTGATTCTTCTGGAATAATTCAGCCCCCACATTCTCAGTGAATGGTTCTATATCCTCCATGCACAGTTATAATTGCAAGGTTTTGGCATTTAAGTGAGTTGAAGTCTGTACCAAGAAACAGAGCAGATGTTTGACTTATGATCTTTCAGCGCTGCAGCATAAAAAGATATCCAAGATATCTTAACGACATCATCGCTCGTTAAAGGTTTACAGAAAACAAAGCAAAAGGAAGTAAACATGGTTCGTTAGTTAGCTAGTTAGTTGATCTAGGTATCTAGGTAGATCTTGATCTTGTTCCTTCACTGAAAAATGTACATAATGGAGGTCCCATGCTTCTTCTTTCCTGGCCAGTTCAGGCATCTGTTAGCTGACCTAACAGAATTAACAGTTAGTGTTCTCCTCCAAGCGTGTTGAGCTTTCCAGTGGCATTGTGTTAACAGCCATTTGAAGATGTGGTGGAGCTTCATGTGTCTCGGAGGAAGTTCATACTAGTCTTTACCCTCCCAGCTTGGTATGATCATGTGATAGTTACCAAGTGGGAAACCAAGAAGAACAACTGTGTATAAATCATTGGTTACAGCATAAAAGTTGCTTTTAGAACAGTAGAGAATTATTTACCACTGACCACTGAAACCACCATCTCCTTCTCCACGTAAGTCAGAAGTCAACAAGTTGGAAATAACCATTGTTCCCACTTAAAATTCACATTTTCCTGTCCAACCTTTAGTTTGGGACCTGAATGAAGGTATCACTGTGCAAATGTCAGAGACTTCCTTTCATTTAGGTCATTTCCAGTCAAAATGGCCATAAATTTTATGTGTTTTAGAAGATACATGGCAAAAAATATATCTTGTCAAGTAAAATTAGCTTAAATCTAGTTGATATATCCAATATCCCCCCTGTTAAGATTGTTGTAAGCTTATTTTAAGATTATTTAACTTAAACTTTTTTTTTTTTACAGTTTTAAGTAATTTTATTAAGTAAATTTATCTATATTGGCAGATAAATTTGCTTGTTTTAGGAGAATTCTGCCAGTAAAGTGAGTTCATTTTACTTAATAAAATTACTCAAAACAAGTAAAAAATGTCCAGAAATAATCTTCTAATAAGTGCATAACCGTGTCAAAATAAGAAATATTAGATATGTCAACTAGAATTGGGATCATTTTACCTGACAGGATACTATTTTTTGCAGTGAACTAATGAAGAGAACAGATAACGATAACCTCCATGCTAACAGATAATCTAACCATGACCTGGTACACAACAAAACTGCCCCCATCAGATAAACAGCACTTAAAGCTTTCATCTTTGAGAGAGAGGAGAAAATCAAGCTGCTTCAGATCTGAAAACATCCACAGGTGTTTCTGTCCATCCTTCCACTGTGAGAAGACGACTCAGCGCTATGGGTCTGAAAGGATGTGTAGCTGTTCAAGAAGAACCTCACTGAGAAAAGGAGACGGACACAAAAGAAGAACATTTGTACTACAACACCAGAACTGGACATCTGAGATGTGGAGTGAGGGTTTATGGACTGATGAGTCTTTGTAAATGGGGTTATTTGGATTCTGAGAAATAGAAAATGCAGCCAGCCTTTAAGACTGAGTGGGTAATTCTCTATTAAATATGGTTTTTGTTTTTTTTGAGGGGTCTCTAACTTCTGCACAGTGCTGTATTTATTGAAATATGAACATATCATGATCTGTGGTTGTGTTACTGGCTCTGAGTCTCCTCTCTGTCCCACTCTGATGGTGGTGAGTTCAGCCAAATTGACAGTGGTGCTATAAAACTGGGAGCTGTATCTGTTTTTATTGTATGTGTTTGTGTGGTGGGCGCAATCACCATTATACACACGATTGTGTTTTGTTTGGCCCGGCGGACAGGGTGGTCTTGCATTATCTAAGGAAGGAAGCGGGGGGTTGGAGGAGGTGGGCTTGTGGTTGCCATGGCAGCGTACCTGTGTGACCTCATGCTTGGCTTGTTGTGAGCAGAAGCAGAAGCATTCGATTAGCAGCACGCTGACCTCACCGCCAGATATCGCCGTGGAAACACTGATCTGCTCCTGTAAAATCAGGGCCCCCGAGACTGGCCAAAAACAGGCCTATAAACGCACACGGAGCCCACCAGCCAGTCAGACATTCGCACATCCACAGCCTGGCTTCTCCGGCTCTCTCACGCACACGCGACCCGACAGATGTGTTACTTGTCATCTGGATCAGCTGATCGGCTGACCGGTCCCTCCGTCCTGGACGATCAGAGCGCGTTTTTCTGCCCAAGTTCTTTTTTTTTAATTGCTCATTTTTTTTCTCCGTAGGTCACTTCCTTTTGGTCCGTTTTCCTCGTAAAAACTTTTAACATGTTTCCTTTCGCGATGACATCACCCCCTGGCCCGAGTGATGATGTCATCCAGCTATCTTGGACTGGCTGGTAACATTTTGTCATGCGCCGCGCTGCTGTCCAAAAAAACAGACGTAATCTTTTTGACTCTGAACCAGTGGCTGAAAGGCTGTACGCAACACGTCTGCTCTGTCTTTCGGTAAAGCCACTTAAACGCAGCCCTTGCATCTACTTTAACACGGAAAAACAAATGATATACATGTGTTTATGTCAGTGCGTGAAATCACAGCTTGGACCCGTCTTAGTAATGGTAAGCAGACACGTATGATGTCACAGGGTTATGTATAATACAACTAAGCAGTCAGTAACACTTCACTTTATGACATCTACTTTAGCGTTTATAGCTACAAAGTTGTTTTAACTTATTACATTACCCAGTGTCAGAAAAAGATACACCTGGCACACAAGTATGTGGACACCCCTTTTAATTATTGAGTTTCGGTGTTTCAGTCACACACATTGCTAACAGGTGGATAAAATTAAGCACATTGCCATGCAACCTCCATAGACAAACAGTTGTAGTAGAAAAGGATCATACTGGAGAGCTCATTGACTTTAAACGAGGCACTGCCAAACGTCAGTTCGTGAATTTCTGCCCTGCTAGATCTGCCCTGGTAAGTGCTATTATTGTGAAATCTATAAGAAACAATAGCTCAGCCATGACCACACAGTAGACCACGCAAATTTGGCAAGTGTAGCACATAAAAATCACATCCTTAGTTGCAGAGTTCTAAATTGCCTCCAGAAGCAACATCAGCACAAAAACTGTGTGTCGGGAGCTTCATGAAATTGGTTTTCATGGCCTAAGATCACTATGTGCAATGCCAAGTGTCGGCTGGAGGGGTGTAAAGCATACTACCACTAGACTCTAGAGCAGAGGAAGCGTGTTCTCTGGAATGATGAATCACACTTCCCTATCTGGAAGTCTGATGGACGAATCTGGATTTGAAGAACACTACCAGAATGCACAGTGCCAGCAGTTTGATGGGGGAGAGATAATGGTCCGGGTCTGTTTTACAGGGAATTGACTCGGCTCCTTAGTTCCAGTGAAGGAGGAGTGGGGGGGTCAACTCTATATTAAGCCTGCGGTTTTAGAATGGGAGCTCTTATAGGTGTGATGATCAGGTGTCCACATACTTGTGGCCATATAGAGTAGCTTTACCAATGCCACCCTTCAGTCAAGTGTTACCACTAAAGCAAATAACACAGTATTCTCAACATGTGTCTATTGTGTCTTTTCAGACCGAAGCCCTGAAGAAAGCTTTGACGGATCTGGACCTGAACATTGTAGAGATGACGGATGAATCGGCTACGCTGGATGGAGGAGACGTCCTGTTCACAGGTACTGACAGCCAATCAGAAGTTTCTTAGTAGCTGAAAATGGTTTGATACAGGTGTGCAGTGATTAAGGCTAGCAGTTTGTACAATGCCAATCAGTGAGCTGTACATTTCTGTTACTTTTAGCTACAGTAGCCTTGTTGCTCCAGCACAAAACTAAAGAAGCAAACTTCAGACACAGAATATGACTTGGCTGATCAACTACATTTTGGGTCAGAGGGGAAAATTGCATGAATTTGATGAACTATTTATTTCATAGGGACCATTATGCCTAAAAGCTAGTCAGCTAATATACTCTCCACTGTGTAGACACCTTTACCCAGCCAGATATTAAACTGACATGTGCCTGCATAACAATTAACCAACTTAAAAGCTTAAATTCAATAAAAACAAAACTGATTGAATGTTTATAGACACATCAGGGCTGCTGGAACCACGGGGGTGAGCGGGCAATTGACCCACCACTTTTCACGGTGCTGGGGCGACGACCCACCACTGTTCTATTGAGTTCAGGATGCTTATGCTTAGTGCTGACCTTTAGACACTTAACAAAAAAGGGCCAAGAACCAGTTGAAATCTCCATTTCAGCTGGAGATAAAATGGAGTGAAGCCATCGTGAGTTTGTGTTCAGTAAGAGGAGCTGCAGCTCACTAATCCTTACTAACCCATGAACTGATTCACTCAGTCATGGTTTATGTTCCTGCACTATGTGAACTTACTGTGAAGTCACTTTGCATATTTCTTAACTGAGGCCGCTTTCACATCTGCCTTGTTTGGTGCAAGCCTCATTGCTCAAATCCAATGTTTTGCTCAAATCCGATCTGTCTGTCTGATGGTTCACACTCGTTTAGGTAAGTGACTCAGATCTGTCATTAATGTGAACGAACCGGCGTCCTGAAATGACCCGCATGCGCACATCCTAATCACGTTCATCATCAACACAAACTAACGAGCAGAACGAGCTTCGCTGAGAAGATAATTAACTCTGATCAGCTCTCAGCTTCATTATTAGAGCGAGACGAAGGAGAAAAAGGTGAGATGTGTTTCTTTTCCACAGTTTACAGGCTTTAACTTCTGTTCGGCGCCGCTGCCATGGTAACGCTGAACGACGGCGCACGCGCAGTGGAAAACAAGCACATGAATTCCGATCTGAGCGTCACATTAAGGTCGCATGGCCACGAATCAGATACATATCCGATCTAGGACCACATATGAAACTGGCTCAGGTCAGATTTGAAAAGATCAGATTTGTGTCCACACAGCTCTGAAAACATCAGATCTGAGTCACATTAGGACAAAACATCAGATCTGTGCCTCTTCAGCCTGGTAATGTGAACGTAGCCTATCAAACTTTTTCCATAGTTTGGTCTGTTGTGACGTGCGAACACTCCACCTGTAATCAGGTCCGCACAAAACAACTGTGCGTGACTCTCGCTTCTGGTGAACGCTGCTCCAGTTCGCTGCTGGTGGGGACGCGTTTTTCACAGTGGTCCGAGTCAAATGAGAGAGTTCAACCCCAGTACATGCTTTTCTCAGTGCACATCAGCCCTGTACTGTTTGCGTAATCTGCCTGTTTAACATATTTCTTTTTACTGACGCTCGTATCGTTCCCGCAGCATGAGCTGCTGTTAATAACAAAAGAGCAATAAAAAATACAGAAGAAATGCCTTTGATTTCTTGGACTGCAAATGGGTGGATTTTTGGCCAAGCATCAGCTGCTCTGATTGTGATAAACGTGGATGTTAAACATCTCTGTTTTCTGTTTTCATGGTGGTGAATGTGAGAGGAACAGAGTGCTCGCATCTCTGGGAATCGTCTGATGACCAATAAACGAACACACTCGTGTATAATGTGATGCACTTCAGCCTCGCAGTGTAAAAGCAAGCAATATCACAAAAACCCAAAGTCTGCTTCGGACATTGTGTTTGAACTGCATATGAAAACAGCCGGATGTTCCTCAGAGATGACTTTTCTAGGTGTGGCGCCACCGCTGAGACACAGTAAGCTTCTTTTTATATTGAATTACAGCGTCATTGAGGACTTTCCTTTGAAAACTCTCCCCAGGTTATGACCCAGGCCTATTGTGTCAGTAAAATAGGCCTGTTCAGTGAATCAGCATAACTGCTCTTGAATGCTTACTTACGAAACACTGTCTGAATAGTCTAAGGACCTGGTGTCCTAAACCTTAATGCTGGTTTATAGTTTAAAGCCTTCTGGCATGTAATTTGCTGGATCAGCAAATACCGCTCTGCAGTGTTGTAGACGTTCAGCTTGTACTCTGTGTAATAGCAGAGAGACTCGTGAGAACACTAGAGTGGCTCTACAGCAGTGATACGTCTGCTTTTGGACAGAGTTTTATCCTGCAGCATTTTCAGTGTGAGTCGTTTACTTTCATTGATGGCTTTAAACTATAAACTACAGCCTCCTGTCTGGTGTATTATGGGATATAGGCCTAGTTCTACACCTATCAGGAAGCTCTACTGACTAATTTAGTCCAGCACTAGACTTTAAAAGTGTCCTGCACTCTTACAAATAAAGGTTCTTAAGTGGTTCTTGGCATGAATGTACATTACATAGGTGTTCTCGAAACTTTAAAAAAGGTTCTTCATGCTCACAAACCATTTGTAGAATTGATTCTTTAAAGAAACAATGGAAGGTACCAAGTGCGGTTCTTTTATGGCACATTTATTTTTGAGAGCTTATTCACTAAATCGGTCCTATATGTTCATTGCAGCTCCTGAATGTTACTATTTTGTGAAATCAAAACATGAGGTTAACATATAGAATGATGTCCAAGGGTTTTGGACTTCAAGTCATCTTATTTAGGATAATTTCTAAATAATAATTCAGTGAAAAATCAAATGTATGCATTTTTCCTCTTACCTCAAATGAAGTCGAATGTTGTCCAATGTGTGCTTTTTTCAGTTTTTCGCTGGAGCTATGAAGCTAAAGTAGCTAATCAGCAATGGAAGCTTATACCCCACCCGATTGGCACTGTATAAACTGCACAGATAGAGGGATATATGTGTGTGTGTATATATATATATATATATATATATATATGATATAGTATATATATATATACACATTGAGAGAGAGAGACAGAGAGAGAGAGAGAAGGAGAGATAAATAGATAGATAGAACTTTACTGATCCTGGAGGAAAATTGCATTGTTACAGTAGCAAGACATATAAATGCACATAAACTTACATATATTAGGCAGAAATAGTAAAATAGACATAAATTAAACTATGAAGGAGTAGGAATAAAAGTATATCTATAGCGTATTTATATAGCATATAAGACAGATTTGTTGTATTTACATGAAAGAAGTGGTATGAAGTAGTTATACACAATGAATATCAGCATAACTATGAATATCAGCAGTGTTTACAGTCTAAAGTGCAGTGAAAGTGACATTACAGCAGCAAGTTATGATGTATTGCACAGTGTGTATTAACAAGAGAGGAGATACAGTGATGTGGTTCAGCACAGTTCAGACAGCAGGAGATCAGTACCCTAAATCATCACACATACGCTGTATCACGTTGTTAAGTAATGTGAAAATAGACCTGCTTCAGTGGTTTCTGTCACTGTATGACATGCTGTTTTCTATAAACATGAGCAAAAGTGCACTAGCATAGTTAAAAATAGTGCTAGCGGACGTCTTTAGACCTACATTTTGTCTGTGTTTTTGTCTAGATTAGTGCAAATTTGTACATTCGAATTGTTGCCGAATGATCACTTTCATTGTTTAGTTACATTTCAGTCCCTGTGTAGATCTAAATATTCTTGAATTTGGCAGTTTTTTCAAATCCCTCCATAAGTAAACGGTTAAGATGTAAAGGCATTCAGAGTGGTTTGGTGTGAAATGCTCTGTTCTAGAGAAACTTGCAGTCAGAACCAGATGTCCACCTCTAAAAGCTCCCTCACAGAAAGTCATTACATGAAATTGTTCTTGTGCCTGAAGTACTGTTTTATGATAATTTTGAGAAGAGAGTTTGGCCTGAAACACATTTGAAACCTGTTCATGGTGGAGGTGTACATGCAGGGTGCTGTAAGGCAAAAATAGTCCCCAAAGAAAACATTTTTTTTTTTTTGGTTTCTTACTATTTTACCATGACCAACATCATATATACAACTCAGAAGACGTGTAGGTTCACTGGTGGGTTTGGATAGTAAGTAAAATGGCTATATTTGTGTTGTAGTCATGGCGACCCCTGGTTCCTATCACCACCACTGTAAAGAAATCTGAGTCTATACAATCAACCATTTCACACCAAACCACTCTGATCTCACCCACTGTATTATGCAGCTAATACCCAGTGAACTAGAGTACAGAGCCAAGACAACACAAACTGCAGTGCAGTGCTGCAGTGCAATAGGCCTGTAGGCCAGTATGGGCTGCACTGGCTGTGGAAAGTAGGTGTAATAGTAAGTATTGAACTCAATGTTATTATCTTACAATGCCCACCACCTCATGCTCCTCAGCTTTCTGCTGAGTGAGAGCTCTGAGAAAGAGAAAAGGAGGACATTTTGTCCCTTTTCCTCCTTCTCTCTCTCTGTTTTCTCCCACTGTGTTTATAATTTACATCCAGCTCAGTTTGTTGCGTGTGTTAAATATGGGTCATTCGCTGTGTGGAGCTGGAAAAATGGCACGGAACACTTAATTGTGTTTGTAGACGCTTGGCTCGTGGCTTTCTGCAGCCTTTCAGGGTTCAGATGAGTTTCGCATGGCAGTGGGAGAAACACTTCCTCTTGGCTTTAGAAAGGCTAATATCTCATTTGTGAAGCATTTGGCAGTCATGCTACGCCTGCTGTATTGCGTCTTAAGGGCTGTTCTGAGGCTTTCGTTCTAATCCGGGGCCGGACTTCACCCGAAACGCAAAAATTAAACATCGTTAAAACACTTAAGCTGCTCTCAGATCAGTATACAAGCATGACTTCCACCAACACGCTAATGCTACATTTGGCCGTGCTAGCAGGCCCGAAGATCATTGATCACAGTGCAGACTGATGTCATTGCTTTCGTGCCCGGAGAAACGGAGATTACTGCTCAAACAGTGAGAAGGCATGCAAGCCTGCCCTTCGCAGCAAATGACCATAAAAACCCACCCCAACTCGCTTTGAATCAGTGATGGGGTGATGCAGGGTTGGGGTTGGTTGTCATGCTTTTCACTCTGGTTCTCTCAGAACCTGATAACAGACATCACAGACAGAAGAAAAGCTCAGGGTGTCTGTGCAGAGTGAGTGGAACCTTATGTAGCTGTGGCACTGATATGTTGGGATATTAGGTCTTGAATATGCGACAGTTTGTCATAAAGGCTGCTTTTGTCCATCTTGATGGTCATTCTTCCTCAGGCAGGGTTATGACAGCTGACACTCGATGGAATAAGCCTTTATAAATGTCTTTGTTGTCATGAAAGGCTTATATGCACAAGATAGTTCTTCAAAGGTTCTTTAGGAAAAGGTATGATTCTGTTGAGAACCAGTTCATGCTGAAACAGTTCTTTGCATGATGAAAGGGTTCTTCAGATTGAAGCAGAATGTGTTGTTTACAGTTCTCTATAGAAACCTTTTTTTTGGAAAATGGTTCTGCATAGCACCAAAAATGTTCTGCTATTGTTATAATGTCAAGTGTGTAACAATAAAAGAACCCTTTTTCTAAGTAGAACAGTTCTATAGCGAACCAGTTCTTGCTTAAATTGTTCTTTGCATGGTGAAATGGTTCTTCAGATTGATAGAGAATGTGTTGTACACAGTTCTCTATAGAACCTTTTTGAAAAGGATTCAATATAGAACCAAAAACAGTTCTGCTGTTGTTACAATGTCAAGCATGTAACAAGTAGAGTGGTTCTATATGAAACCAATTCAGGCTTAAATGGTTCTTTGCATGGTGAAATGGTTCTTCAGATTGTTGGAGAGTGTGTTATATATGATTGTGTAAAGATCCTTTTTGAAGATGGTTCTGTGTAGCACCAAAAACAGTAGAAACAGTTCTATGTAGAACTAATTCATGCTCAAATGGTTGAATTTGCTTAGTGAAGTTGTTTCTAAGATTGAAGGAGAATCTGTCGTATAGGGTTCTGTATAGAACCTTTTTGAAAATGGTTCTGTATAGCACCAAAAACATTCTGCTGTTATTACGATGTCAAGTGTGTAACAACAGAAGAACCCTTTTTCTAAGTAGAAGTGTTCTTTATAAAACCAATTAATGCTTAAGTGGTCCTTTGCATGGTGAAATGGTTCTTCAGATTGATGGAGAATGTGTTGTATATGGTTCTGTATAGAAACCTTTTGAAAATGGTTCCATGTAGCACCAAAAACAGTTCTGCTATTGTTACAATGTCAAGCGTATAACAATAGAAGAACCCTTTTTCTTTGCATGGTGAAATGGTTCTTCAGATTGATGGAGAAAATGTTTTTGAAAATGGTTTTGCGTAGCACCACAAACAGTTCTGCTGTCGTTCCGAGCTCAAAGGGGGTAGCAATGGAAGAGCCCTTTTTCTAGGTAGAGCCATTGCCTTTACTGAAGAACCCCTGAAGAAAAAGGGTTCTGCTATTGTTGTGATGTGAAGCGTGTAACAAAAAAGAACCATTTTTCAAAGGTGTCGTGTAGGACACCGTTCTTCAGTGTTATCCAGATAACGTAAGCCTGTCCTAAAGGAGAACAGTGACCTTTCTACTGACCTGTCCTCACTTTGTGTCTGAGTAATGCAGCTCCTCATCTTCTCCCATCCGTCTAGCCTCCTGTACATCTCCTGGCACACAGCGTATGAATGTGTGTTTCTCTCCGTAGGTAGAGAGTTCTTCGTGGGTTTATCCAAGAGGACCAATCGTAGAGGTGCAGAGATCCTGGCAGATGCATTTAAGGTGGGTATTTATTTAGATACAGCCTGTAGGGTTTGATATTCAGCCTTATTTAGGCTGTATTGTGTAAAGTTCTGTTATTTCAATACATGAAAATGTCTGTGTATCAGTACACAGTGTTTTTGCTACAGACTAGACTGTAACCTCTGTATTACCTTCAGATTTATTAGTAGGGTCATATTTAGGCATTCTGTGGCGCCAGGCTAACTCCATAATGAGGCCTCTACCACATTTCTGTCGACGCTCCAGCACATTCATACATCATTTAACGTTGATATACAGTACTGTGCAAAAGTCATAGACCATGCTTATTTATTTAAATTCCAGTCAAACCCATTAAGTACAGGTTATTTGTTTTCAGTGTCAGAAAAAAGCAGAAAATTTAACAGAAATCTACACAGAAGCTTAACGACTAAATATATGTGTTCAGTGAATCTCTCTTTACTTTTATTACAGCTCCTGTTCTTTTCAGGAGACTCGCTTTCAGTTCCTCAAAGAATCTGCAGACACACCTCCAAAGTTCAGTCTTAGAAGTTGATTGTATTTTCTGAAGTAATCAAACCCATACAGTGGTGTTGATGTCTGGACTTTGGGGTGGTCAGTCCATCGTTCAGCTTCTTTGTTTGATGTGTCCGTCTCCTTTTCTCAGTGAGGTTCTTCTTGACAGCTACACATCCTTTCAGACCCACAGCGCTGAGTCGTCTTCTCACAGTGGAAGGATGGACAGAAACACCTGTGGATGTTTTCAGATCTGAAGCAGCTTGATTTTCTCCTCCCTCTCAAAGATGAAAGCTTTAAGTGCTGTTTATCTGATGGGGGCAGTTTTGGGGTCTACCAGGTCTTCCAGGTGGTTGTTAGGAGGCCCATTTTAACTGTAGCTTTTAATCATTTTTTTGAACTCTAGTTCTTCTCCTGTTTTTCCCACTTATTTCCTGTACTTTGGTTGTTTTGACTTGTGAAATAAACGAAGGGTGGTTTATGACTACAGTACTGTATAATAAAACAGAATCACATAAACATTGTTTGCGTTTCAAGCTTAAATTTTCACTCATGACACCAACTTTAATATTCGTTGTTTGACTTTATCCAGATTTAAGGTCATTTTAAGTCAAACATATGCTAAGTCACTTGGTAGCTAGCTATGGCTGCTATTGTCATAAAGATGTTGGACGGAGTGCAAAAGAAAACTCACTGCAAAGTTTTTTCAGTTGTGCTTGCTACTCTTCCATTTGCAGTCATGCCCACATGGCCCCCTGGTGGCAGGGGTCCTGTGGCGCAGCCCAGGAAGACCCTAAATCAATATTTTCCAAGTTTCAGAAAAATGGTCTTCACTACAGTCGTCAGGATGCTGCTCTATGTCTCTGCTGGACGCCACGGATTAGCTGTTCATATGAAAATGTCTGGACATAAATGCCGGGCATTTTGCCTCGTTCTCCAGGGAAGACGAGGGCTCTTTTGCCCACATGATGATAAGCCTTAGTGGGGACATTTTTGCGCTATCTTCCCCCAGATCATCGTCATTTTGGAGCGTCTGGTCTGCAGATATGGAGGCCAGCCTGAGAGCAGCTTTGATTCCTGAATGAAAGACAGAAGGCCAGGCCAACGCCAGGGCATTCTTCGCTAATATGCTAATAACACAGATGACATTCAGTAAACGAGCAGGAAATGGATGTTTGTGCTCAAAAGTGCTTTGAAACGGTTCAGCTTCCTTATCACTGCATGTTTTATCCGTCATTAAGTTAATGTTTATGGAAACTTAGCGGCTTATTTGAGAAAAATGCCGTAGGAACATCAGAGCTGCAGAGCCCCAGCGGAGTATTAGCATGCTAAAAGGTCATTTGGTGCCAGTTGTTTCCTGTTTCAAACCATAATATATTTGTGAGTGAATTTAACAATAGCTCTCAGTGTGTGTGTGTGTGTGTGTGTGTACAGATCTCAGTACAGAGCAACCTGCGAGTTCACCTCTTAGAACGCACAGTTTCACAAAATAGAAGCCATCCAATAGGAGAGAGGACTGAATAGGACTATATGTGTGTCTTTCTGTTGCAGGACTATGCTGTGTCCACTGTGCCAGTACTGGGCGGTCTGCACCTTAAGAGTTTCTGCAGTATGGCAGGTCCAGGGCTTATCGCGATTGGCTCCAGCGAAGCGGCCCAGAAAGCCTTAAAGGTAAATAATCTTTGGGCAGAAAGCCGTGAAGCCTCAAACTCACCTGATGTCACTCGCCTAGCTGAATCATGCTTGAGTCAGATATTGGGAAATTTCTGTGAAGATCTACAGAATTTAAGATTATGTTCTAACAAAGCTTTTATAAACATATTTGCATGGAGTTCACTCACATCCTCAGGAGACACGTCCTTCACCAGTTCTCTTTTAATGCTCTTCACAATCCATGTTACTAAATGTTCTTCTGCACGTTGCGTGCTGTTACACATTTCCACCAGAGAGGGCTCCAAATCCCCAAAACTCAAATAGTGCAGCTTTTTAAATTCCAAGCCACAAGTGGGTGTGGCTTAAACCAATGTGTAAGTTGCTGGAAGTAATCTGAGAAAGTGCTGGTCTTAATATGCATATAGATCCTACTTTAGGCAGCCAGTAAGTCAGCTAGATTTTTGAACAAGAATGCTTATAGATACTGTTTAATAAACTGGGTTAAAGATGGCTTGAAGACTATTGGTAGTATTGTGATGACGTCAGGATCGCACTGCCACCATTTTTGGCAAGTGCATTCAGCAAAGCTGCAGTGGTTTGTAATGAGATGATAAAGCCGTAACCGATCCAGCGAAGGCAGTAAAACACTTATTTTTAAACACTTTTTACATTTTAAAGCACATTAACCAGTGTATTTGAGTGTATTGACTTGATGACAAACAAACACTAAAATGTAACTGGCTGATATTTCCCACTGTGTTATTATTTTCGCGTTCCAAACCGCACACTAGCTCACTAAATAGTATGCAGAAAACAGTGCGTGTACCATTAGAAGTGCACTCATTAGTGCAGTAGGTGCACTACAGCAGTGTTTGGTTTGGGACGCAGCGTTAGATCAGCCAGTGAGATGCAATCAGCAGCTCCAATGATTGATTATAGCTTCACTCTGTTGCACATTAATTGCTCAATAAACATATCCAAGTGAAAGTTTGAGGTATTTGTTGATTAAGGATCATTTATTGAGGTAAATTGGTGCATTTATTGAGGTTAGCCAATGTTAGCTTCGTATTCAAAATTTGTTCTACGTTTAAGGCACCTCAGTGTAATTGCAGTCCCATTTAAGGTGGAACGAAAATTCAAATGAGAAACTGGCGAATAAGAAGCTGACTTGAGCTGAATATTTATGTATTAGTTTATTATTTAAGAGCTCTGGTGGCCACTTTTATTAGTTTTTGTAAAATATCACAGAATGTTCTGAACTCTGGAGATGCGCAGTTTAAACAGATCCAGTCCAACAGTCGAGCTAATTGTCTCCTTGCTGTGTTTTCCGGAGGCGCATTTGAAGCATCTACACGACTTTAAATCTTTTTCTTGGTCATTCTGGTCTATTTTGCTTGCTTTTTATCCACCTGCAGGGCTGTAGCTGCAGTAAAAGTGATACGTCGAGCTCTATCAGAGCACAGTCAGCGTCACAGCCTGCCTACCAACATGGCGACGTGGTCTTCTTAATGATGTAATTGAATACTATGAATATGAAGGCTTGAAACTTGAAAGTTTTAACAACCAAACACAGTTTTCTGCATCTAAATTGATCAAATGTTTCAGTAAATTTGCACTGTTGCCAATTTTTAAAGTGATTCCTTGTTTTGCTTGTTCCTCTAAACACAGGAATGCTTACGAAGTATAATTTAGTGGCTCTATAACTAGCCTGGTATTTGGACCTGTGCTAATTGGGTACTGGAAGTTGATATCATAACAGTTTTTCAATACTCTGTGATATCAAAGCAAATAGTTTGAATCCATAAAAATGTCCAATTTCAGCACTGATCTCTAATATTAGTTGCCATCATTAATATGGATTTAGCCATGTTAGAGTACCAGCAGTAGCCGGTGCCACTGACCACAGCTTCACTACTAACACTGCAACCAGGACTGAGAATTCTGTACATTGTAACCAACACCAACACCTTGATACCGATGCCTGAACGACACTTTTTTGGATACCTTTTAAATTTCAAACCGAAAGTGGGAGGGGCTTAAACCAGAATGCTTTGACAGCAAACTACGAATGCTGATGAGAAATTTTTCAGTACTCAGTAATGTTGAGGTAATTTAACTGTAGTCCTGAATTTCAGTGTCCACCCTGAACCACCCCAGTGTTTACCTGCTACGGCCTCAGCGTCCTTCCCCAACACAGGCAGCGTTCCAATCAGGCCGTTTTTTCCCAAACGCGCTCCCTTGGGCAGCGGGCGGCTGGTTGTCATGGTGATGCTGTCGCTCCCCTGCAGGGCACCTCCTCACTTAAAGGGCATAGACTCTGAGGTGCCTGCTTTTATGATGCCATGGCATTCAAGCCGATTTGTCAGCGCACTAACGGCGAGGATTCTGTCCTCACGACAAAGGACTCCAGCGAACCTTCAGCACATTCCCACATACCGCAGCAGCGGATTGGGAGCGTCCCGAGAAACAACTAACCTGCCAGCGGCCTCTAATAGCTTCTGATAGCTGCATCCAAAAGACCTGATATTGTATAATCCTCAGCATTAGTGCGGTTCTGCTGAGCCCAGTTTGCATATAATGACTCTGGAGTGCTTTATTGAGGCTGTTCTACAGTGAATATTCTGTGTAATGATATTAGGTGAACTGTAATACTGATTTACTGAGTCTGCTGTATTTAATGTATGAATTAACTATGCTGTTTTTACACACAGTGTGCTGAGATCTGCAGCAGAGTTTGGGTTTTTGTGCACCCGTTTTGAGAATAGTGCACCTGTTTTGGGGTTAGTACCACCGTTAAAAGGAAACCGCACCTGTTTTGAGGATAATACACCCTTTTGGGGTATATTTTTATAAAGTTTGGTTGGTTTCACATTGTAAGCACACCAGATTATACAGGTGGGCATCTCTGTGTTCTTTGATTGGTCAGAAATTTGGCAGGAAAGAAAGCCCTCAATTCTTTTCACATTTGCCTGCATTAAACAACCAAATATTTTAGTTTTCACTTGCCTATCATCCAAATCTATCCCTCACATTTACAATTGTATGCAAAAGTTTGGGCACCCCTGATCAAATGACATGTTCTTGTCGACTTTCTAAGTGAAAATTAGCACATCCTTTACAGAGAACACACTTCAGCACATTTTAATGGTCAGTTGCTAATTTTGGTATTGGTTAATTTGCTGAATTTAACATTGGAAAAAAAACATAAAGTCTGCCCTGTGCAAAAAGTTATGGCACCTTTTATATTTGACATTGTTTTCCTGAAATTCTTTGGGCATGTCACTCGCCTAGCTGAATCACGCTTGAGTCAGATATTGGGAAATTCTGTGAAGTCTGAGAATTTGAGCATATGTTCTAACAAAGCTTTTATTAACATACTTGCATGGAGTTCACTCACATCCTCAGGAGACACGTCCGTCACCAAGAGTTCTCTTTTAATGCTCTTCACAATCCATGTCCAAATCCCCAAAGCTTACATAGTGCAGCTTTTACATTAGAAACCGCAAGTGGGTGTGACTTAAACCAAAGTGTGAGGTACTGAAAGCGAGTAATCGAAATGCGCTGGTGTTAATAATTTGCATATGGATTGTAATTTAGGCAGCCAATAAGCCATAAAATCTGGCCAGTGCAAAAAGTTATGGCACCTTTACTTTTGATAAAAGTAAAACTTACTTGATCTGTACTTCTTTTTTAGTTGAACTGCATGTCACTTTGAATTCAGCCAGTCAGGTCGCTGATGTGTGACCCAACTCAAAAACACTGTCTACATTCTGTGTGACAGAGTGAAATACTTTGCTGTTGCCTGCCCACTCTTATTGGCATCAGCTTGTGCTGCAAGAACGATATCAAGCGTGAAAATGGTTCACAGGTAGATTATGAGTGATGGTGTGCACTGAGAAAAGCATGCTCTGGTGCTGAATTCCCGTGTTTTAGTGCGGACCATCATAAAAATGCCTTCCCGCCAGCAGCGAATTGAACCACTTCACCTCTCTGTGCTCCACCCTCAAATGCATTCTTTCAGAGGTGCTGTTGAGAAGCTGGACAAGCTTTACAGGATACTGAGAAATTTCTCATTCCATGCTACATGCTACTAGCAGTGTAGGCTACTGTATTAGCTCAGTTAGCTGCCAGTGTTTAAACCACTGAAGCAGGAAAACTTTAAGCTTAGTCTAGTCAACAAAACTGCACGCAATCTGTTCAACCTTTTGTGCACATACAAAATACAACATAGGAAATAAATTTGATTTCATTAGAAATTTGATTTCATTCAACACGCTTGGAGGAGAACACTAACTGCTATTTATGTTACATCAGCTAACAGACGCCCGCCTTAAGCATCACTTAATTGAGCAATAAAATGTGTTCTCTGTAAAGTATGGCTTAACTTATTTTCACAAATCAACAAAACATGCCGGGCGGCACGGTGGCGCAGTGGGTAGCGCTGTCGCCTCACAGCAGGGTCATTTCTGTGTGGAGTTTGCATGTTCTCCCCGTGTCTGCGTGGGTTTCCTCTGGGTACTCCGGTTTCCTCCCACAGTCCAAAGACATGCAGTCAGGCCAATTGGACATGCTGAATTGCCCCTAGGTGTGAATGTGTATGTCTGTCTGCCCTGCAATGGACTGGCGACCTGTCCAGGGTGTATCCTGCCTTCAGCCCAATGACAGCTGGGATAGGCTCCAGCACCCCACCGCGACCCAGAAGGATAAGCGGTTTAGATGATGTATGTAAGTATGTATGTATGTAACAAAACATGCCTGTACCAGTCGCCCGACCCACTGTGAGAGAGGGTGGGAAGGTGGTGCCAGAGCCTCACATGCTGGCGAGAGCTGCGAGTGACAGAGAGAGGAGGACGTCAGCCGTGCGAGAGGGCGGGAGAATGACGACAGCCACGAGAGGCATGAAGTTGACGCATGCGTCCTGGGCCCTGCCTCTTGTTCCGAAGTGAGGGCGCCCGACTACACCTTACGTTTAACCCCGGTGGCTGAGATATGGAGTGGAGGCGGTGACGGGGAGGCGGAGCAACAAGCTCTCTGTCCCTCTCGGCTCAGGTGCCGAGCAGCTGACTGAAGAGCTGAAATGCTAAATCCGAGAAAAGGACTGAAAAGTTTGGCTTTGAATCCACTGAAACGTGGCCAGCGTAGGTTTTGGTTTAGTTTGGTTTGTTTGTGTCCCTGCCTCCAGCGTCCTTCTTGTGCCTGGGGGTAGCACATGTCATTTGGCCAAGGGCGCCCAAACTTTTGCACGCAACTGCAATCCTGAATAAGATTACTTGATTGCAAATCTTTTGCAGTTAATGACTGTCTAAACAAGGCACAATGCCTCACCATCCTGTCCACCCAGAGAGAGCAGCTGTGTTGATGCTCTCTTGGACTTACGGATGGCTGTGGCATCACCAGGGATCAAACTAGCCTTCTTCTGACGTCAGGGCCAACACTGAGACGGTATGTTTAGCTGTGTGCTACAGTCTCTCATTGGGTTGGGTTCTTGCCAGCATTCTGTAAAGCTTGTCCAACCTAGCAACAGTAGCTATGAGTACAATTGTACAGTCAACAAATGAAGTATCAGGCAGCGTAGAGAATAATTAGCATACAGACTTCGTTACAGCAACATGAATCGCTGCTGTAGTGAATGTTGACCAGTTTTCCATCTGTAAATCATTCGACCTCCTGTGTTGATGTGTTTGGATCATGAGCGGAGCATAGCAGACAGGACAGTTTACTGTGATGGACAAAAAAAAGCTCTGGATGTTCTTCTAGCGCTGTCTAAAGGCCGATACTATATTTTTTGCCAAGTTTCAAATCGAGACTCGGCATCGGAATGTGGGATTTTTTTGGTATTCGGAATGCTGTTGTTGCCCAAACAAACACTGAGCTCGGATTCTGGTGATGTCTGCCGTCATGGAAACTCACAAAACCGTGCCACAGCTCAATCTGTGTTTCCTTTGCATTGACGCAGCGATGTTGTTCTGTTTTGTTTTGATTTGTGCTTCGACTCGGCCACAGATTCCCGACGTTCCAGACACTTGGGATGAAAAGCTGCGGCAGAAGTGCAGAGCGACAGGACTTCACACGCCTGCAGAGGAGGAGTACGGTGTGCAAGCTGTCTGTGAGCACCTTTTGATGGCTTGTTGAAAGGAAAATTCCACTGATTTCTCAAAATTTCAGCTTAATTCAGGGGTTGAGATGTGAACGAAGTCAGTCAGTGTGGTTTGATGTGAAACGGTTTGTTGTGGAGAAACGTACAGACTCTTTAGACTGATTTCTTTACAGTGGTGGTGAGAGGAACCAGGGGTCATGATGATAATATATAACCACCTGTAACCAATGAATATTTAATATCCAAAAATTGGCCAGTGAACCTGCACATGTCTTTGAGTTTTATATGTGGTGTTGATGGTAAAATACTGATAAACCAAGAGGGGAAACATGTATAATAACAGGCCCTTATAAACAGCAACCATTTTTATATATTTTGTTTTTTGACACAATTTTGAATTGCTGTTTACCCTCTACATTAAGGGTTAATATTTCATGATGAAGAACTAGAAATGCTCCAAAATTACTTAATTAAGCTTGGAATTATTCTGAATCAAATACATAATTTCTCCATTAACTTGCACTCCATTAGCTTTTTTTTCTCCTGTAAAAATACCACATTGTAATTTCTATTCATATGTTTAACTTGAAACATTAAGCATTGCTGAAAAACATTATATAAGTTGTCGCTGTCCAATGAAAAACATGTATTTCCATTTTTTGCGATTTTTCTTTTCTGCATCATTTGAGCTCAGCAGCTGTCCGTTACATTGTGTGAAAATTTCAAGATGATTGAACCAATAGAAATGGCCCAAAATCGCTTACAATAAAATCTCTTTCCATTAACTTACATTGAACATAAAGAACGTTTTTGCCCTCTACTGTAAAGTTACTATTTTGGAGATACTTGATTTTCTTTGTACAACAGCGATATAATACATTTACTGTGCTTCATTAACTGCTTACTTATTGACACGTAAATAATCATTCAAACAGAAGCACTTATTAATGCACAAGAAACAATTATATAACTATGAACTATCACAGCCAAGCTACTAGACAGTGGGTAGGTTGCTATTTGTATGGGCTGTTATTAAAAACATGTTTTTCTTTGTGAACTTTTGACATTGCAGCACCTTGTATGATCCACTCCATAACATAAGATTTTCTCAAAACTATCATAAAACAATATCTCAGGCATCAGGCAGTGAATTCATAACCGTTTCATGTAATACCTCTCTGTGAGGGAGCTTTTAGAGGAGGACGTCTGGTTCCCATCACCACCACTGTGAACAATTCTGACTCTCTGGAAAAGAGCATCACACCAAACCACTCTGAACGACTTTTGTTTACACTGTAACCATTTAATTATGCAGAAACTTTGATAAATTGGTGGAATTCCCCTTTAAGCAGAGGTAATAAGCTTACCTGCCCTGATTTCTCGACTCATTTGTTGTGTAAAGACGAGCGTGAGTGCGATAAGCTCGGTCACACGCAATTAAAGCACAGTTTCGGTCCGCCATTGTCTACCCACAATTCCTCATGCTCTCTCTGGAGGGCTGGGCAGCGTTCTCTCAGAGAAGAGACGGACCGCCTCAGACTAAACACGCGCAATGACCAAGCAAACAATGAGTCAGACCCTTCAGCTGCTCTCAGCACGTCCAGCCTTCTGTTTCAGATCAGGTCAGGAGCTGCTGTACTGTAATCAACACTCCAGCTCCCCACTGTACATCATCAGCCTGTCGCTGAGAGGAGGCCTGCGTTAAAGCCACACTTCAGTGAGAAATCAGACGTGAACGTCTCTCCCCAGAGCTGATCAGTCAGACAAGACACGTTTGGTGTCTGAAGTTTGATTCTTTAGTTTTAGCGCTGGAGCTACGAGGCTAATGTAGCCAGTGGGTAATGGAAGCCTATAGCCCACAAATCAGCACTGAGCAAACTGAGCGCATCAGTCTTCTCATACTTGCCTCAGACAGTGTGGAGTTGTTCGGTCATCTGTAATAGACTTGATTATGTGGTTTCAGATGAGCTGTTATATATAAAAATATGAGTGATTCCACGACAGTCGTGCCATTTCTAAATACATATGTGGAGTAAAAGTAAAGGACACTTCAAACACACTGGAAAACGCATCGTTTGTCAATCTACTATGTTAAAATAGTGATTTATTTTCTCAAAATGTTGACTTAGTATCTCAAAATACAGACATAATATGTCAAAAATGACTTTTTTACCAAAATTTTCTCGTTTTCTAGAAATAATGACTTAATATCAAAACAATTTCTTATATTCTTGAAAATATGACTTAACCCTCCTGTTATGTGGGTCAAATTGACCTGTTTCAGGTTTTAAAAATAATTTTAATCATTTTTGGAGCATGAAACCTTTTCTGCTTGACTCAGTATGATTGAATTGAAAGGGTCAGTTTGACCTGGAACTGAAGAGGTGTTTTGTTTGTGCTTCAATGATAGAAAATATGACACAAATGTTGAAAAAGTCTCAGTAAGAATAAATGAAATGTCTAGTTTTTACTAATGTACAGAAAAAGTGTATAAATAATTTTTAATGACAAACGAGTGAATTATTAGAAGTAAACCGTGATCTGTAAATCGTAAAAAAGTAGAATTTTTCTTAAATTGAAATGCACTAAATGTTGATTAGATTGATATTAACTGAGCTAAAGATAAAGATGTTTATGGGGGGAAAAAAATATTATAACGACTTTTGGATGGTTAAACATGCGTCGGCTCAGTTTGACCAGGGAACGTTATTGCTGTTCCTCACAGCTGAACAGAACAGGAGGGTTAATACCTCAGATTAATGATTTAATATGTCAAAATATTGACTTATTTACTGAAAACTGTGACTAAGTATCTCAAAACAATTACTTTATGTCAAAGTTACAGCTTACATTCTCTATGTTTTGACTTACTATGTCACAGTAGTGAGACCACTTTCAAGAAATTAAGTCATGGTTTCAGGATAAGTCGAAGTAGAATAAGTTATTTTGTAATATAAGAGCTCATTTTGAGAAAATAAGTCATTGTTTTGAGATGCTAAGGCATTATTTAGAGCATCTAAGTCAATATCCTGGCATAGGACAGCATTATTTCAAGAAACTAAGTCATTATCCTGACATAGGACAGCATTATTTAGAGCAGCTAAGTCATTATTTTTGACATTTCAAGAACAGCCTATTTTTTCTCCTCTATCCAGCAAGATCGGGCTTCCATAATAAACATTGCACCAAATGCACACAAACATCAGTTCTTTCTCCTCATCCCTCTGTTATGCACTCATCTACCCTGGCTCAGCATCGCCCTCTGTTGGTGGAGATAGTGTCAGTACCCCTCGCCTCTTGGCCTGCGCGCTCACATTGTCTTAAAATCGAAATTAAAAACACGATTAAACACGAGCGCTGCCTGCCAGCTACCGAGCAGCAGCATGAGAAGCAGCCTGTGACTTTACTTGCTAAATGTGTAATAGGTTGCTCCACATGCTCGCAGGCATTAAAATAGCAGTGAGCTCATGTGGTCAGTTTGGTCAGAATGGCTTTTATAAGGCGCTGAATTGAGCTTTGTAATTCAGGCTTAATTCAAGTTTGGCACTGACTCTGCTGAGCTCACTGTGTCCGCAAGCTAGAGGCAATTAGCGAATGATTAGAACAGGAGCGTGGTGGTTTGGGACGGCACCAGAAGCGCTGACGGCACGCTGTCTTACAGAACACGCTAACAAACAGGAGGAGATATGGTAGAGTGGAGGGGTCAGCTAGGTTTCTTTCCTTTAGAGTGTCCTTCAGTATAGCACGGTGTACCTTTCTACTGGCACATTCCTTCCACATTACGCTGGTCCTGGACATTTAACAATCACAGTAATTGTCCAATTCAGATTTCTTTCCTTGTCAATTATACATTTGGGTAAAAACAGTCCAATATACTGAAGTTGCAATTTCTGCAGGCCTAGTTTTTATTAAAGATGACCATTTCAAATCCAGTTTATGGGACTGTGGTACTAAACTGGGGTGGTACCCTCAAGGAAACATCTTCAGTACCTTTAGTCAGGGAACATAATTGTACTATAATTGATTGAAATGATATTTTCCAAGTTGTACTGACTCCACACACCCCGTCTCGGTTATGAAAAGGTACAAATATGTATTTTTCACCTGGAAAAACTTATTTAAGGTAAACAGTTGGACCTTAAAACCACTGTTGTACCTTTGTGGGTACATTTAGATGATTTGTCCCTTGATGAATGTAAAATGTACCTTTCTCTGACAGTGTAGTGTCAAGCTAACATATTAATAATGCATTAACATGATAAATTATGACATATTATTTTAATTAACACATTAACACATAGTCAGTCGTAGTAGTGCACACTTCAGCAGGAGCGCTGGATTTTGCTCTGATAGAATCTGTGATTGTGGCACTCACTTTAAGTACAGCTTCTAATGGCTTTTAAAGTGATACCTTCAGCAGGCAGTGCTCACGGGAGAACTATGGATAAATCAATAAGCAGCCAACTAACAAAAGCAACAGCTTGGTGAAGCTCCAGTTCCCCTCGAGAGCCTCCACTGTAACAAGAAGCCACGAGCTGTATGAACGAGAACAAGAGGCGACAGTTAATCCATTCACTGTATGCATGATATATATGTTATATGCACTCAGTCTCCATGCATAAAGGGCAGTTGTTGGGTTTTTTGGCTGCTTTTCTCAAGTGTTATGCAACTAGATTCATGAACTCCATTCACTATTATGACAGTCTTCACTTGCGAAAGCTGAAAACTCTCCTGTAAAAACAAAGCATAACAGAAACATTTGTCTTTGCTGGATATAATTTAGACATTGTTTTCTTACTAAACGCCTAAAAAAGATGGTTCTTCAAGGGTTCTTTTATGTGGAAAATGGTTCTATATAGAACCATGAACACTCAAAGAACCCTTTGCATGATTAAAGGGTTCTTTGCATGGTGAAATGGTTATTCAGATTGGTGGAGAATGTGCTGTATATGATTCTGTATAGCACCTTTTTGAAAAGGGTTCCATATAGCACCGAAAGGGTTCTTCTTTTGCTATAAGCTTTACATCATAACAATACAAGAACCCTTTTTGGTGCTATATAGAACCCTTTTCACAAAGGTTCAGTATAGAACCATCTACAGCACATTCTGCATCAATGTGAGGAACTCTTCACAATGCAAAGAACTCTTTAATCATGCAGAGGGTTCTTAGAGTGTTCAAGGTTCTATATAGAACCATTATACAGTGACCTGAATTTCAACTCTGCTTAACTTAACCATTTCCTGTTAAATTACTATGTGAGTGAAAGGCAGTGGTGAACTTTGACTGTTAGACCTTCAATTCAGGCCATCAATGTCAAAACCAGGTCAGAACATGAGGAACACTTCTATGATCATGCTAACTTCTGCTAGCATCCCGATGGGATTCTAGCAGTTTATTAGCGCTAAGCTAACAGTGATTTGCATCAACATTTTTCCAGCATTCTAGATTAAACACAGACATTTGAAGCTTCTAAACGAATTCCTTGTTTTACCTGAAGCTTGTGACAGACAGAGTAACATGTAGTTTACCTTGTAGCAGTTTCAGTGGTGAACTCTGAGCTGCAACCACTGTTTTCCATTTCTAACAACGCACTGGTTAAGATGCTGCCTATATTCACAGTGACGCAGCTCAAACTTCCAGAAGGCTTGGAGTTTCTTTAACCAATCTACTGGAAATCAAACTGTGATTGGTTGATTCCTCTGTCACTTCGTAGTTATGCTGATGGTTAATCAAAAGCATTAGGACTTCTCTTCAGCTCCTGAAGTCCTAACCAGTAGAAGAGCTTGCTTGGCTGTATCTACCTAGATACCACAGAGAAAAACAATTCCTGACTGGCCTGTTTTCTGCTCAGTGTTTCAAAAATGTAGCATTTGAATGAAAAAACAAAACAAAGTGTATTATTGTAAAACTTGCAGATGTGTATTTTTTAGTTCACAGAAATCACCAGAGCTTCTCTGAAGGTCTAGAAAGCCCTGCTGGATCTGCTCTGGTGAAAGGAGCTAAAGTTATTTGGAGGTTGTGGGGAAAATCAGCCCAGCTGTCATAATACGGATGATGGAAACACTGACAATTATAACACTGAATGATAAAAACCCATCTGATATGGCCCAGTGGGCTACACCCATTTCCATAGTTATGCCACACCCATTTCTAGGGTTACATTACATGGTCACATTCCAACTTTATAGTGTCCCTCCTGCTTATGAAACCAAGGCTCAATCCCATATCACCCCTTGCCCCTACCACTTAGCCCTTAGCCCTCCGTTTTGCGTGTTCACTCCTGGGGGTAGGGTGTCCCGATCTTTGTTGAGATAGAGGGGTGAAGTGTTGGGGCAACATGGCCCTCCAAACTGACTAACTCACTCCAAATGGAGTGTTAAGAAAAACTGGCAAGATGGCTGAACAAGTGACCAAAGAAACCCACAGATGTATTTTCTCTGTAAAAAAAATGTGATGACCACTGTATTATCTTAGTTTAATGTTGTTTCAATGTGTTATGGTCCTTTTCTTTATAACAAGCAAAAAAAATCGCTAATAGCATGCTAATGTCTCGATAGCTAGCTAAATTTCTCGTTCCACCTTAAATAGTCTAGCAGTTCTGATGCCTGCAGCGCCAGCATGTAACTGCTGCTCCAATTATGGTGGAAAATTCGATAAGCTGGTGAATATCTGACTTCAGCGTCCTATCACCAAAGAATGAGGGGTGGGTGATAATAAATAACTATTGCATCCCCCCTTTGAAGGCATACGATTCCCTAAATGTAACTAAAGCCCAGCAGTGAGGAGCTGAACTTTACCCTCCTCTGCTATCACTGCAGACTGGCAGGGTCGCCTACAGAGCAGTGCTAGTAGCTGTTAATGAAGTGATGTTCTTCTTAATTTGAGGGTCCCATTTCATAGAGGAAGATTTCAACCACTACCCCTCGTAACTCAGTTCTAAGGGGCACGGTGACACCTAAACACAAGGGGTAAAAATAAGAAATGGCATTGGGCCCAGCACTACGTCCTCGGCAGCTACAGTACACTAGATGGTGTGCCAGTGTGCGCCTTTCACACTGCAGGGGAAGTCTAGCCATTCACTCACAACACAAAGCAGCAGGTCCTCGTTTCCCGAAAGCATCTTAGTGTTAAGGTCATCTTAACCAGTAGAGAGAGTGTTCAATGTGATGCTCGCTCTCTCATTTAAGAATTATCTTTGAGCTAAGATGCTTTTGGGAAACCAGCCCCAGGACAGTTAGAGGAGTCACCCAGTGAGCAGTTTCCACTTCAAAATACTACAAATTGAAGGAATAAATTAACTTAGTAGCAGCGTTACTGAATCAGTAGGAAAGCACTGTGAGTTGCCCTGCAATGTCTGAAATGATTTAAATGGAGGCGTCAGGTCGGATTTCGTGGGACATCGTACATCTTCATGTATTAACGCCACGCGCACAGCCTCAGAAAGGTGGTTTGGCTCGATGTTTAGGTCTCAGCTGTTAAATCAACATCACACTGATGAGGATACGATGATCAGTACAGAATAATAAGCCCTATCAGCCAGTCCTGTCTAGGCCTTTTCCCCAGTCTTCTCGGTTCTAGTATTATATTTTTCTTCGAGAGTGCTGGCCCTTGCTGCTGTTTTTGAACAAAAGATCAGAGGCCATGGAGTGACTCCAATTCCCCAAAAAGGATCTGACCAGAATTTAGCATCAGTCCCTCTCAAACTCAGTGTTGCAATAGCAGTTTCTGACTGTAGCTTCTGAACTATGCAGCTCTAGATGATGCCTTTCAATATGAATCTTAGTGTGTCTGTGATTATCCAGTCAGGAACGACTCCATGTTTAGTGTTTGAGGACACTGAGAGCAGAGATTCCAGCAGTTCTTCTCATAACAATCAAATGAAACTGACCAATCAGCAGTCAGCGTCAGCCATGAGGTCACCAGGCTCAAATACTTTCACAATGAGCTTCCCCCTCAGGCGTGTTGAAGGACAGCAGCTTATCAGGACACTTCAGGAGCTCATAGTCAGGGTGACAGGCCGCCTTATGAGACATCGGGTGTTTCTGTGTGTTTCTGAGTGCGTGTGTGGGTGTGTGTGGGTGTGTGTGTGTGTGTGTGAACACTTGTGAATCCTCTGTTAACTATTATTTAATGCACTGACTAATCTGTCCACTCTACCTTCTTTGGCCACCATTATTTCTTGTTTTATGGTTTTCCAAAACAATAGAATATATATATCGCCCCCTTCACTTCCTGCAATGTATTACAGTCTGTCCGAATGACTGTGAACATTATATGAACTTTGTGGTGCATTATAAAGTGCTTATGTAAGCATGTATATAAAAAAATCATCAATTCTTGTAGTTGTCTTTGTAGCAAGATGAGCGCTAAGACGAGTACAGTGTCATCAAAACATAGATTTTTTTTCTGTATTTCTGTATATCTTAAAAATAATAATTTGTAGATTACATCAGAATAAGTCTTTTCCTCAGCGTTTAAAACAATATTCTGACTTTAAATTTTGATTTAAATTAAGAAATGAATAGTATAACCAGATATAATAAAAATATAGTAATTGAGGCCAAATCACCTCTTAAGCTTCACGGAGTGTATTATAGCCTGTCAGAATGACCACAAGGATCATGTGGACATTACAGAGCATTATTAATGTTTTTTAAGTTGGCTTGAAAAAGCCAACTTACTGTTCTTCATAATCTTCTTATTATTATAATTCTACACTCAGAAAATTGAATGTTTTTCGTCCTGCAGTTTTTGAGCTAGAGCCACTACACTGCAGGATCGTAGGTCCTATACCTGATTAGGTTGCGTGTGCTTTTCTAAGCGATCTGACGGTTTTCGTACAATTACAGTCCTGCTCACCATTATTGGCACCCCTTCCTTTTTTGCATAACCTGTACAATATCTTCAGAAATAAATGTAAATGTACCAAAGTTATATCTTCAGGATTTTTTAATTGGAGGTCCAAAGTAATACAACAAAAAAAACATTGTTTTTCAACTTGCATGTTGCAATTTTAAAGAAGAAACAGAATAAACAGCATGTGCAGCAATAAAGGCACCCCTTGTTAATATTTGGTTGCACACCCTTTGGCTGTGATGACAGCCTCCAAACGTTTCTTGTAGCCATCTATAAGCTTCTTGCACTTCTCAGCTGGTATTTTTTCCCACTCTTCCTTTGCAGTTTGTTCAAGCTCTTGAATGTTTGCAGGATTCTTTTTCCCAATGGCAGATTTCAACTCACACCAAAGATTTGCAATGGGATTGAGGTCAGGACTCATTGCTGGCCATTTTAAAACAGTCCATTTTTTCCTTTTAAACCATTCCCGTGTACTTTTGGATGTGTGCTTTGGGTCATTGTCTTGCTGGAATATCCATGATCTTCGGCTCAAACCAGGTTTTCTTACACTGGGTAGGACATTTCGCTCTAAAATCTCTTGATAATTCTCTGATTTCATGATTCCTGTGATACGGTCAAGGCCTCCAGTACCAGACGCAGCAAAGCAACCCCACAGCATTATGGATCCTCCACCATGCTTAACTGTTGGTAGGGTGTTCTTTTCCTTATAAACTTCATTGCGCCGTCTGTAAACAAACTGTTGCTTTGCATTGCCAAAAAGCTCTATTTTTGTTTCATCTGTCCACAAAACATTGTCCCAGAATGATTGTGGTTTGTCAAGGTACTTTTTGGCAAAGATCAGTCGTTCCTTTTTATGTCTTTTCTTTAGCAATGGTTTCTTCCTTGGCCTTCGCCCATAAAGCTCTGCATGGTTTAGTGTGTGGCGTATGGTACTTGTTGAAACCATGACCCCAGACTGTTCCAGGTTGGCCTTCAGTTCTTTGGATGTTTGCCTTTGTGTTTTTTCCACCATTCGCACCAACCTTCGAAGACTTCTCTTGTCAATTTTCCTCTTTCCCCCACGTCCAGGGAGGTTCTTGACAGTTCCATGCTTGGCAAACTTCTTAATAACATTGCGCACTGTTGAAACTGGGATACCAAGGTCTTTGGAGATGGCCTTATACCCTTTGGAAGTCTTGTGTTTGCTAATAATAGCACTTCTGATGTCCTCAGACAGCTCCTTTGTCTTCACCATTGTAACAAATGAACATGGCCCAACAGATGGCTTTTTAAAACCCTGAAGTCATCATTCATTGGCTAATTCATGTCACATGGGCACTGAATTTGTCACAGGTGATTATCATTTGTCTAATGCACAGCAATAACAGCACAAATAATGCATTTAAGGTGGAACTGCTTTTAAGGTAGCACTGAATTTAAGGTGGCAGAGAATAAAAAAAACAGTAAATTTAAGGTTTTAGTGAATTTAGGGTGAAACTGCATTAAAGGTAGCACTGAATTCAAGGTGGTACTGCATTTAAGGTGGCATTATATTTAAGGTAACCCTGGATTTAAGGTGGCAGTGACTTTAAGGTATGAGTAAATTTAAGGTGGCAGTAAATTTAAGGTAGTAAATAACCATCAATAACTTTAATAACCATCCACAGCCTTCCACCATTTTAACGTTTTAACCTAATTAGCTGGCTTTTTCAAGCCAGTTTAAAGTTTGTTCATGAAATTTCCCTTTCTAGGTTTTTTTTTTTGTTTGTTTGTTTGTTATTATTATTTTTTTTTTTGCTAAAATAGATAACTAATAAAAATCAGTGTTGCTTTTTTGGCATTGTTTAATTATTGCTGCAGCCCTTTTATTGGTTGCAAAAGCTGTAGAGGTGGGCTTTGGGTCAGATGGAAGCAAGAGTGACGTACCACTTCCCCCAGGACGCTTAAATTAGCAGCTAAAGATGACTGAACTGTATCTAAATGAGCTTTAAAGGCTGCATTCAAAGCTGCTTTTCTGGATTTCCACTCCTTCTCCAGTGAATAGCGGCCGTGTGAGCCGCAGTGCAGGAGGGACCGTGACAGACTGATGTGGCAAATATTCTGCTCCTTTCCAGGATACACACTGTCCTAATGACTGCAGGGGGAAGGCATCCGCCGCAGTAAATACTCACATTTTTTAATCC
>NW_023494802.1:37385271-37417771 GCF_904425465.1 Colossoma macropomum
GGATCTGTTGAGTCGGAATGTGCTAATCAGTGTCACTCTTCTTGTTCACATGTGTTTGCTAATTGCTCTTCACTCTCTGTCTGTTTAATTCATCGCTGTATTCGATCTCTGACCTCAGATCTCGAGTCAGTGTAGATTTTAGTATAAGCATTTGGGTGGTGGATCATTCTCAGCACTGCAGTAACACTGACGTGGTGGTGGTGTGTTAGTGTGTGTTGTGCTGGTCTGAGTGGATCAGACACAGCAGTGCTGCTGGAGTTTTTAAACACCTCAGTGTCACTGCTGGACTGAGAGTAGTCCACCAACCAAAAATATCCAGCCAACAGTGTCCTGTGGGCAGCGTCCTGTGACCACTGATGAAGGACTAGAGGATGACCAAAACAAACTGTGCAGCAGCAGATGAGCTATCGTCTCTGACTTTACATCTACAAGGTGGACTGACAAGGTAGGAGTGTCTAATAGAGTGGACAGTGAGTGGACACAGTGTTTAAAAACTCCAGCAGCACTGCTGTGTCTGATCCACTCAGACCAGCGCAACACACACTAACACACCACCACCACGTCAGTGTCACTGCAGTGCTGAGAATGATCTACCACCTAAATAACACCTGCTCTGTGAGGGTCCATGGGGGTCCTGACCACTGAAGAACAGGGTAAAAGAGGGCTAACAAAGTATGCAGAGAAAATGGACAATGAGTGTAGAAACGAGGAGGTGGTC
This sequence comes from Colossoma macropomum, assembly GCF_904425465.1. Taxonomy (NCBI): domain Eukaryota; kingdom Metazoa; phylum Chordata; class Actinopteri; order Characiformes; family Serrasalmidae; genus Colossoma; species Colossoma macropomum. The sequence continues at coordinate 37,385,990 of NW_023494802.1, forward strand.
ATAATGTTATGCCTAATTGGTGTATATCTATATAGACAGTACCATCGGCATTAATATGGAGTTGCCCCCAGAAGACCCAGATTCGTCCATCAGACTGCCAGATAGTGAAGCATGTTCCAGAGAACACATTTCCAGTGTCCAGTGGTGGCTTTACACCGTTCCAGCCGACGCTTGGCATTGAGCATAGTGATCTCAGGCCTGTGTGCAGCTGGTCGGCCATTTAAACCCATTTCTCCCGACACACAGTTCTTGTGTAGTTCGATTCCTCTCGTGACTGTAGTAGATGCTCATGTTCAAGGCCTGTATCAAAGAATGGGTTTATGAATGTTGCTGTTGCACATAATATCAGTATGTCCAAGTCTAGACGTGGTAAGCTGTGCAAAATATGCTGTTAAAAAACTAACGTCAATACGTTTGTTCTTGTTTCCTCTGACTGCAGGTGTTTGAGAAGCTGAAGGACCACATGCTGATCCCCGTCTCCAACGCGGAGAAGGGAAAGGTGGACGGAGCGCTGACCTGCTGCTCTGTTCTCATCAACAAGCCAGACAAGGTCTGAGGGGCCTTACGGAGTGCGCACTTCAGCCCTCCTCCAATACTCTTACACAGCACCCTCTCTTCTCTTCCTGCCTTTTTCAAAGCGTGGCTCAAAATAAAGGCAAGAAGTGAAGGAACCAAGACGGCTGTTCTGACTGGACTCGTTTGACCTGAATGCTAATATTCAAATGCCTAAGGCTTTTGCCAAAAGATAAGCTTGTTAAATAGGAAGGAAGGTAAAGGGGGTTCCTATTGAACAGACTTAACTTATGGCTTAAATTTTAATACGTTTGCAAATTTTCTAATCTCTTTTCAATGAACACTACCACAGATAATTCGAAAACTTGGTGGCAAAATGGATTTTCCCAGGTAAAAGTGGCCAGATGAAGTGAGCATTAGTGTCAGTGAGACCCAGCTTCGGAATTAGCCTAATGTCCTCCCATCATCTAGCCCAGGTCTTCAAATCTGGACCTTGAATCCAGTTTCTAGTCCTGGATTTTGTAATCACTGGTAGTTAATTGAACTGTTGATGTGGCTGATTGGCCACCAGCAATTACAAAATCAAGTAAACTGGATTAAGGATCTGGAGTTAAAGACCTGTTATCTTTCCTGACGGTTCATAACCACCCTGGTCCTGTATTACCAATGAACAGTAGTATATTCACTGCTTTAACACACCATCAGCTCAGGAAGGGCTTGTTAATGAGCTGTTTAATTAAATCAGGTTTTTTTAAGACGGAAAAACACCTAAAAATGCAGGACAGAGGTTCACCAGGACCTGGGTTGGGAACCAATGATGTAACCCAGTCTATGGCTCACAGATTGTGAGGATCCCTCAGCCAGTTCTTCGTTCCTGAGGGAGGTAGTCACGGTCTGGTGCAAGTAAAAATGGACTGGCTGCAGGTTTTGATGACCTGAGTTTGGATCCAAACAGATACACATACCAGACCGTGAACTAAGAGTATTGGAATAGGGCCTTTATCAGGGTTCTCCAATTCCATTCCTCTAGAGCCTTGCACTCCATGTTAAAGTGTCTTCATTGTTCTTATTCAACTCGTTTCCAAACCCTGAATTAGCTAATTTAGGTGTGGGTTGATGTGGCCTTCCTGGACTGGAATTAGCAAACCCTGCCGTAGATTTAGTGATGTGTGAATGAAGTGAGATTGCGAACCTTATAATCAATGTTTACAATCCTTCGAAACAGCCACTAGAAGACCCTGTCACTGTACGGAGAACGTAGCGTTTGATATTGTTTTGTATTTTAAACCTACACGAAAGTATAAGTAGCCATTCAAATCAAAGAGACCAGAATAAAAGACCTCTCAAACTCTGCCAGCTAACGCTGTATATCCTCTATATCTGTAATTATACATTTTTTTCTTGAATTTTTTTCCATCATGAAAAAATCAGTGACACCTTCTTAATGAGTAAATAAATTAACATACGCAGTACTTGATAAAGGGCAAAATGGTTAGACGCTCTGCTGTAATGATGTGGGTATATGCTAACTCTTTCTACACAGCCAGACCAGGAGCTCATTACTGATCTAAGTCCTCCTCCCACCCTGAACTGCAAACGTGCTTTGATTTGGAATCTGTTCTGGTGGTCTCAGAGATGTCTCGCAGTGGGCTGTGCTGGTGGTCAGGCTGTAGACTCTTTTAGCTGGAAGTGTCATTTGCCAAGCTCTGTTTAGGAAGTGTCATTTGCCAAGCTCTGTGTCCCGGTTGTATACGAAAGATGCGCCCATTCTCAGCCGTTCCCCCACAAATATACACAGAAAGTATATTAATTTTATATTATGTTTCAAATGTGTAAAGTCACTTGTCATAATCAATTTGCTGCCAACTGAAAAGTTAGCTACGTAGCTAACCAGTTGCATTTGTCTCTGGTTTAACTTTATTTGCGTGCTCTAATGCTAATGTTAACTGCCTTCAAAATAATCTGTGACACTGTATTTCACAAGTATTGCACTTTATTTCACAAAATATAAAATTGTAATTTCCCCTCGGGATCAATAAAGTTCTTTCTATCATAAAAGCAGGCTGACATGCTAACCTGTTAATAGCTAACAGGCTAATTAGGCCCCCTCAGAAATATCCATTTACAGGCTTTAAGTTTAAATCTTTACTCAAAGTATCAGAGGAAAAACTAGAGAAATGTTAGCTGAATATCTGTTCAGTCATCAGTTGACTGTTTTTAACCTACAGCTGCCATCAATTGCTTTGTTGAACTATGGTTAGCTTGGCGCTAACATAACACTGGACAGCCCTACAGCAGTGTTACTGGGAATTAGCATTATGCTAGCGGTGTTAATTGAATGAAGAAAGGCTTAACTGCAGTAAAACGTTGCTATATTTATTCTACCTCATTGCGTACTGTGTCTGCATCGGTGTCGAACGTAAAAGTCTCTCAGTGTTCAGAATTAGTGTACATTTATGACAGCTCAGTAACTCAAATTGCCATTTTCCATCCAAGTAGGTGGTTTTTTGTCATGTTAAGCAACAAAACGCACCAGAACAGGCAGAATGTCTGGCTTATGAGACTAAAGACTGATTCTGAATGTGTTTTGAGAATAGCATGTGGCATATATACAAGTGCTTACTTAGAATCGGTCGACTTTTGAGACTTTTTTGGAAAATTCTGAAAGTGGATCGCTCACATTGCATAGCTAGCAAGCTAGCTAACAATAAGTTTAGCAAATAAGCATCTCCTCATCAGGAGCATCTTTTCTGTAGCACTAAAAGAACAGCTAAATAATAAAGCGTAACAATTAGCCTTTGTTGGTATTGGTTAGCCTACTAGCTTGCAGGTGCATGTTCATTATCATTGCAGCATCACTTCAAGTTAGCACAGAACGGTGTACAGTGGGAATATTTTGTATGATAATCTGCCCAAATCATAATCTAGTAAAGATAAACACAAACATGCCTTATTTTAGTGTGCAGTATACAGCTGGGACACAGTGCAGTCTGGGCTTGGTGCACAGTGGACTGTAGCTAATGTTAGTGGAACACACTAGCCCATTATCAAGTGCCTTAGTTTAGAGGACTGATCTACAATCAGGTTCAGGTCCATATAATTGGATCCGATGGGGAAATAGCAGGACCCAGGCTGTGATTCTAGATAAGCTCTCTTACTCAGATACATTTGGTAAATACTGGTCGTTGTCTGCTGGATTGAAAGCCGTGTAGTGCCAGGACGCCTGACCGCGTCTGAATGTTTACACTGGGGTCCAGACGATATGTTGCAGTTTTCTACAGATTTGTCGGCGCTGTGAGACCACGGTCAGGAACACTTTGGAGTTTTGTGGTTTATTTTTAAAAAGACTAATGAAACATTTGACAATTAACAGTGAAATCAGTCCGATCATTATCTGGCACTGCTTTACTAGAACTACTGGCGTCATTATTTAAACATTTTGACCATTAAATTATGCTGACCAATCCCTGCAGGACAAAATGACGTAGAACAGCATGAATTCCATGCTGGTTTAAGCTAGTTTATGCTGGTCTGATGTGGTTTAGCTGGTCACCCCAAATGGTCATGCTGGTTGACCATCATACCAGCATCCAAAACACAACATATGCTGGTCTGTGCAGGTTCTTCTAGGAGATTTATGATCAGTAATTGGAATCTTTAGCTTGGTAAAATTGTTCAGGCCCTTGTTTACATCCAGTTTACTCTCCTCTCAGAGCTCAGTTTTCTTCAGTGTCAAACCACTGAACGGGTCAGCTTTTTCCCAGTACAACTCATTAGCTGATCACCAAGTCTGAATCAGGTGTTTAGATGCAGAGAAAAAACAGAAGCACGAACTTCTGCAGTGCCTTCATTTCTCTGCTCTGTGACCTCCATCTCTCTCTCTCTCTCTCTCATGATGAAACAAGGAAAGAATTTATACTGGATGAGCATCTTGTCAAGTCAAGGCGCACGCTTTTACTCTCTCTCACCATTTACTCGCTCCACCATCTCTCTCTCTCTCTCTGTGTAGCCCGCTCGTCCAGAGTTTATGACAGTGATGTCACCCAGTCTGGCAGGCTGGTGTGATGGGGAACACAACTCTGTGACACAAGCAGTATATTTTACAGCCTGCGTCTTGGCCGAGAGAGAGAGGATGATGCCATAGCCGCAGCGGCTCAGAGAGAACGAGAGATGATTAATGTCTTTGACCTCATCTCTCTTATATTAATCACTTCGGTAATGATGATGTTTGTAACACGGATGCCAAAACGAAGCATCCGCCCACAAATGTGTTCTTTCGTAGCTACTGTTGCTGGGCTGGACAAGCTTTACATAACGTTGGCAGAAATCCAATTCAACCCAGTGAGAAGATGTAACACAGTTTTATGGGCTTTGTTGGTTTTTTTAAGTGAATGTGAGTTTACACCTCCTCCACGGGGAACAGACCTAAATAATGGTCTGCAGATTTTAGTGCACAATTTCTAAAAAAATATATATATAAAATGTGCCATAACTTTTGCACTGGCTACATTTTGTGTTTTATTTTTCCCCCAATATGTTACATTTACGGCATTTGGCAGATGCTCTTGTCCAGATCGACTTCAAGGCAAAGGTAGTGTTAGGAGTCTTGCCCAGGGACTCTTATTGGATAGACACTACATGTCCAAAAGTTTGTGGACACTCCTTCTTATTAGTGAATTCAGCTGCATTAACATGCGCGCACAGTTTGTATAATCTCCATAGAAAAGCACTGACAGTAGAACAGGATGCTCTGGAGCAGCCGCACATGAGCCTAAGGTCACCATGTCAAATACCAAGCATTGGCTAAAGGGGTATAAAGCCCCCCATAATTGAGCTGTGTAGCAGTAGAACTGGGTTCTCTAGTCTAGAGTGATGAAGCACCAACCAGTACCTTTGGGATGGGATCCAGAACTGATCATCCGACATCAGTACCTGATCTCACTAATGATCCCGCTGCTGAATGCAATCAAATCCTCACAGCAGTGTTCCAACATTTAGTGTAAAGTCTTCCCCAAAGAGTCGAGGCTGTTACTGTAGCAAAGGGGGGCAAACTCCTTTTTAATACTTGAGCAACTCTTGATGAGCGATTGTCCACAAACTTTTGGCCATCTAGTGTATTAAAGTCAGTAAATAAACGGTAATTGTGTATGAAAGTGTGCAGAAGTGTGTTCACTGTAGAGGAGGTGTTAACCTTATTTACACACTTAGAAAATCAATAAAACACGCAGTTTGACCAGGGGTGCTCAAACTTTTGCATACAGCTATAAGGTCAGACTGTTAGGGTAGATCAGTTGTGTCTGTATTTGTTGCGTAATTGAGGCTTTTAGAAATAATCATACGATTGACAGGCTAATCAGAAAGTTCACGACTGTTTTAGCATCACTGACTATCTTAGTTGCTGCCACAGCTAAGCTAACTGCTGTAGCGTAGCACAGTGGAGTTATTCTGAGGGGTTTCTGGACCCTCTCCCTGTCGGCTTTATCCGAGAGGATGGGCTTGAAATCGGTCAAAGTGGTGAATTTATGGGCTCTTTTAATTACTTAGCTAATGTGTGCTAGTAGAGCGGCCTTCACCCTCTCTGGCTGACTGAAGACTAACTGAGCCGCTGTCTGTAGCTCCCGCTGACTAAAACCAGCCTTAAGCGCTGCGTCAAGCTTAAGTCAGAGTCGTGTCACAACAGACCTCTTCATGAATGCATAATCTGGGATTATAAACTGGGCCAAGTGCATAAATATTAGCTCATGCATTGCAGTAAAACCATTTAACAAGTTGCAGCAGTCTTCTCACTGAGCACAGAATTATGGGATATACCTTCTCCCAGCTGAAACGGAGGCTTGGTTCCGTCTGTCTGTGTCAATATGCCAGTGGTCCATGTGGTTACAGAGGTTTATTTTCAGCCTGAACTCAATCAGAAAGTGTTGGGTACGTTTGCCCACCACTCTGAGAAGAGCTGAGTCAAATCCCAGTTCGCTCCCTTTGTTCCAGCAGCCATGAACTGGTCAATTATGCTTCGATGACGTAAGACGTAGGCGATTCCCTTCCGTATCCACATTCGCCCATCATATTTGCCATTGATACTAACGTTTTGCTGAAATAGAAAGCTTAACAACATGCAGTCTGAAGCTACATCCATAAAAAAGCCTTTAGATCATACCGTAAAAATGAGGATCCGCTGAAAATGTTTGCATAATTAGATGTTAAAGATGTAAACAACTTCACATTGTTCACAATGGTGGTGATAGGAACCAGATGTCTGACGAGTTTACTGCTCTTTAAAGCTCCCTCACAGAAAGCTGGTACATAAAATGGTGCAACACACTGTGGTACGATATTTACTAGACAAGATATTCGGCCTAATGTGTATTCATGGTGGAGAGGTACATGCAGAGTGTTGTAAAGCTAACTTAAATGATCAGATTTATCACTTTTACCATCACCAACATTCCATATAAACACTCAAAAGACTTGTAAGCTCACTGGTGGTTCTGGATTGTAAATATAATGGCTATATTTGTGTTGTAGTCATGGTGACCCCTGGTTCCTATCAGCACCACTGTAAAGACATCTGAACCATTTCACACTCTGAGTGACTTTGTTTACATCTCAACCTTTGAATCATGCAGAAATGTAGAAATATTAGTGGATTTCCCCTTTAAGGGATGAGATCATTGCTACCGTTGCGAGGCAGAGGGAGACCATCACTACTGGGCTATTTATACAACCGTAGCAGTGCGGCCTTCCACACACACACACTAAATAAACACCATCTGAGGCTCAGAGTTTGAAGTGTGTGCTACGTTTGAGTGGCCAAAGTCTTGTAAAACTTGTCCAACCTAGCAACAGTTGCTATGGAAGAACAGGCGGAGCATGGACGGGTCAGTTGCTTCGGTGTTTGACATTTGTGATGCTAACGCCAACGAAGTCTTGCTAAATTCAGTATTGCGGAGAGCGAGGAGCGCAGATGGTGCCGTCCAGACATAACATTTATCACGTCTTGGGGTCGGACCGCCGGTCTTAATCAGCCACCTCCCTCCCCTCCACACAGATTTGCTCATGAAAAAACAACAGGCACAGCAAAAAAAATCAGCCTTGATTAGCCTTCCAGACCCAGCCGGACGTTTCCATCACGGTTAGCATCGCTAAACAGATCCACATCCACCCAGATCTCTGCCTCAGAATGAAAAACAGCCTTCGTTCTGTGAAAGGACCGAGTTTGAGTCGCGTTTCAGACCCTCTGAGGTAGAAAAGAGGAGCAGCTCAGTCAGTCATGCTAACGCTGAGCGTTAGCGTGTGGAGCTGAGCTGCTCCTTAACGTTTGACCGAGTTGGTGAACCTGCTGTGCTCTAAGGAGAAAAGCCTGTGATTCTTTCTACTCCAGTGATTTTAATGTCCGATGTAGCAGCTGTTAGAACCGTAGTACCTTAAACTCAGGTTCCTTCATTTTACTGTGCTGTGAGTCTGAGCTAGTTAGCGTTCGCGTGCCGTTGTAGGCCTCACACTGTGTTCTCTTCTCTGTTCACATCACACTTTTTGTTCCCTTTAAAGAATAAAAGTTTTGCGTGACGCTGACCGCTGACGTGTCCTGTGTTCCTTTGTGATGTGGAGATGGTATTATGGGATGCTGCCTACAGGTTTATGGTGTGTTGGTTGCAGAAGGAACAGCTGCAAAGCATTTCAAAGGAATAGTCCAACAGACAGTCGGAGGTAAAAGTCTGAAACCTCCTGGTCTGATTATACACTGTAGATTCGGTTCTCCAAGGGTTCTTTAGTAAAGAGAACGGTTCTATATAGAACCACGAACACTTAAAGAACCCTTTGCATGATTAAAAGGTTCTTTGCATCATGAAAGCGTTCTACAGATTGATGGAGAATGCATGAATGTGCTATAGACAATTCTATATAGAACCTTTTTGAAAAGCTTGACACCGTAACAATAGAAGAACCGTTTTGAGTGCTATATAGAACCATTTTTAAAAAGGTTCTATGTAGAACCATCTACAGCACATTTTCCATCAATGTGAAGAACATTTCATGATGCAAAGACCCCTTTAATCATGCAGAGGGTTCTTTGAGTGTTCCATGGTTCTATAAAGAACCACTGAAGCACCTTTTTTTAAGAGTGTCAAATTTTATGGTACAGTTTCAGTTTGTTTCCTACTTCTGTGCTGCACATGTTCTACTTCTTCCCCAATATTTTAAATTCAGCTAATAAAGACTGTTCTCTGTGGAGTGGTCACTTATTTTCACTTAAAAAAGTCAACAAAACATCATTTGACCAGGGTGCACAAACTTTTGCATACAGCAGTCCATGAAAGAGCAAGGGAGGACTTTTGTGTCGTATCCCTGCTGATAAACCCAGCTAAGTCCAGCTTTTGCTGGTATCTGGTTTCACATGGTTTAAGCTGACCTTTGGTGGTCAGTGCCGTCAACAAGCTGGACATCCAGCTGGACAAGGTGGAAACACGGTTAGAGCTGATAAACCAGCAGAGCATTATTTTATTTGTTTGAGTTTGTTGGTGTAGCTGGTCTCCCAGCATGAACAACTTGACAAAGCTGGTTGACCAGCTTGACCTTGATGACTCGGGTCAAGCTGTTCGTGCTGGTTCACCAGTTAAACCAGTGGTGCACAGCTCCAGTCCTGGAGGCTGGAGTCCAGCACAGTTTGGTAGTTTACCTGCTCAAGCACACATGATTACACTCATCTGTCAATTGGCAGGTTTAGTGGGTGTTTAAGCAGGGAAACTACCCAACTGTGCTGGACACTGGCCGTCCAGGACTGAGCCAGACCATCAAACTCAGACGAAAAGGTGTCCTATGCTGGTCACGGGGTGCCCAGTCCTGGTCCTGGAGATCTCATGTCCTGGAGAGGTCAGATCCAGCACACCTGGCTCTAATACTCAGATGGCCTTGAAGGCCTTCATTACCTGGATCAGGTGTGTTTGATTAGGGCTGGAGCTGAACTGTGCAGGGTGGTTCATCTCCAGGCCCAAAGCTGACCATGCTGTACTTTTTCAGTGGGAATCTTAACGTGCAAGCACAAATTTTACAAATAAACACATAAATAGACAGATAACAACTTAAAACTCTACAAACTTGGAAATTTTAAAACGGACGCTCCAGTTTTTAAAATCCAGGCCAATCGGGCTCTATTTATAGTGCTCTGTCGCCACCTAGCGGTCTTCATGTGCGGTGCAGCCAAACGACAATCCCTCGCGAAGGAAAGTTGGTTGGACTTACTGGTCAAACCCGCTCGTCATATTTCAGCGCCCCGCTTGAATGGCGGCTGTTGTCTGAGGCGCTGGGGTGTTTCGAGCTCGTTCAGGACGACCCAGCCGTTCGGCGCCATGGGCGACAGTCAGAAGAATGAGCCGCTGAACTTCTTCCTGGGCTGCGCTGATGATCTGAGCTCCAGCAGTGAGGAGGAGGAGGAGCCCGCGGTGAAGAGGCAGAAGCAGCAGCGGGCCTCGGGCTCAGCCGCCTCCTCGGCCTCCGCAGGCGGCCAGAGCGCGCCCGGAGCTCCGTTACCCCGACCGGACGAGCTGTTCAGGACCATCAGCAAGCCGGCCTTCCTCTACAACCCGCTCAACAAGCACATCGACTGGGAGAGCCGCATCGTCAAAGCGCCCGAGGAGGTAAAACACGAGATTTTTGTTTGAATTTTCCGGTCCACCTTAAATGGTGCAGCAGTTACACTCTGGCGCCTTGGGCTGAATGGAGCTGCTGCACCATTTAAGGTGGACCGGGGAAAGTCGAACAAGAAGCTGCAGGCCTAAGATTTCAGTCTGGATCAGGATTAGCAGTCGTTTAAAAAGGAGAAGTCCACAGAATTAGCTGAAATTCTGCATGATTTAATGGCTGAGATGTAAACAGTGGTGGTGATAGGAACCAGGGGTCACCATGACAACAGCACAGATATAGCCGTTTTATTTACTATCAAAGCCACCAGGGAGAGTTTAAATGTAATGATAGTAAAATAATTTATATGTATGATTTAATACTGCTGTTCCTGCAGGTTCCTCTCCACCGTGAGTGTACAGTAAAATACAGAGCCCTGCTGGTGATGTGGGAACAAGATGATTAAGTCATGGCCACAACTTAGTAAGCCATGGGAATGAGATCCTAATGCATGGCCACCCCTTAGTAAGGCGTGGGAACAATGTAATTAAGCCTTGACCAGAGCTTAAGGCATGACCTCGTTCCCATGCCTTATTAGGTTGTGGTCATGACTTAATTATGTTGTTCACACACCATATTAAGTCATGGGAACAAGATCATTAACAACACTTTTTTTTTCTATGGGACGTCACCAGCAGGGCTCCGTAACACAGAATAACGTTTACTTTTTAATAAGGCAATGATTTAATAAACTATGGCCATATTTGGGTGGTGGGTCATTCTCAGCACTGCAGTAACACTGACGTGGTGGTGGTGTGTTAGTGTGTGTTGCGCTGGTCTGAGTGGATCAGACACAGCAGTGCTGCTGGAGTTTTTAAACACATCAATGTCGCTGCTGGACTGAGAATAGTCCACCAACCAACAATATCCAGCCAACAGTGTCCTGTGACCACGGATGAAGGACTAGAGGATGACCAACACAAACTGTGCAGCAGCAGATGAGCTATCGTCTCTGACTTTACATCTACAAGGTGGACTGACAAGGTAGGAGTGTCTAATAGAGTGGACAGTGAGTGGACACAGTGTTTAAAAACTCCAGCAGCACTGCTGTGTCTGATCCACTCGTACCAGCACAGCACGCACTAACACACCACCACCACGTCAGTGTTACTGCAGTGCTGAGAATGATCCACCACCCAAATAGTACCTGCTCTGTGAGGGTCCATGGGGGTCCTGACCACTGAAGAACAGAGTAAAAGGGGGCCAACAAAGTATGCAGAGAAACAGATGGACTACAGTCTGTAACTGTGGAACTACAAAGTGCACCTATATAGTAAGTGGAGCTGATAAAATGGACAATGAGCAGAGAAACAAGTGGGTGGTCATAATGTTATGCCTGACAGAGGTGTGTGTGTGTGTGTGTGCGTGTGTGTGCGTGCGTGTGTGTGTGTGTGTGTGTGTGTGTGTGTGTGTGTGTGTGTATAAGGTTCTGATCATCTGTGTAATGATCTTTCTCTGCTTTAGCCCGCAAAGGAGTTTAAGGTGTGGAAGAGCAACGCGGTGCCGCCCCCTCAGAGCTACGTGACGGAGGAGAAGAAGGGGCCGCCGCCAGGTATGGACATGGCCATAAAGTGGTCCAACGTGTACGAGGATAACGGAGACGATGCGCCGCAGCCGCACGCGGGAAACGCCCAATTCCTACCTGACGAGGAGCAGCCAGAATCCGGTAATGGAGCCACAGAGGGAGAACCGGATCAGTTAGAGTCCCTCCTCAGATCAGAGTCTCAGACCAAGTCTGGAACTGTGTAGAGCCCCAATTCAGAGCTCTGCCATTTTACACTGGTGTCTGAGACCTAGTGGAGGAGTGCACTCAATATAGGGCTCTAATGTAGGGAACAGTGATTAGGGACCATTCCTGTTCTCTATAGTGTTCTATATAGGGCTCTAATGTAGGGAACAGTGATTAGGGACCATTCCTGTTCTCTATAGTGTTCTATATAGGGCTCTAATGTAGGGAACAGTGATTAGGGACCATTCCTGTTCTCTATAGTGTTCTATATAAGGCTCTATTGTAGGGAACAGTGATTAGGGACCATCTCTGTTCTCTATAGTGTTCTATATAGGGCTCTAATGTAGGGAACAGTGATTAGGGACCATCTCTGTTCTCTATAGTGTTCTATATAGGGCTCTAATGTAGGGAACAGTGATTAGAGACCATCTCTGTTCGCTATAATGTTCTATATAGGGCTCTAATGTAGGGAACAGTGATTAGGGACCATCTCTGTTCTCTGTAGTGTTCTATATAGGGCTCTAATGTAGGGAACAGTGATTAGGGACCATCTCTGTTCTCTATAGTGTTCTATATAGGGCTCTAATGTAGGGAACAGTGATTAGGGACCATTCTCTGTTCTCTATAGTGTTCTATATAGGGCTCTAATGTAGGGAACAGTGATTAGGGACCATCTCTGTTCTCTATAGTGTTCTATATAGGGCTCTAATGTAGGGAACAGTGATTAGGGACCATCTCTGTTCTCTATAGTGTTCTATATAGGCTCTAATGTAGGGAACAGTGATTAGGGACCATCTCTGTTCTCTATAGTGTTCTATATAGGGCTCTAATGTAGGGAACAGTGATTAGAGACCATCTCTGTTCTCTATAGTGTTCTATATAGGGTTCTAATGAAGGGAACAGTGATTAGGGACCATTCCTGTTCTCTATAGTGTTCTATATAGGGCTCTAATGTAGGGAACAGTGATTAGAGACCATCTCTGTTCTCTATAGTGTTCTATATAGGGCTCTAATGAAGGGAACAGTGATTAGGGACCATTCCTGTTCTCTATAGTGTTCTATATAGGGCTCTAATGTAGGGAACAGTGATTAGGGACCATTCCTGTTCTCTATAGTGTTCTATATAGGGCTCTAATGAAGGGAACAGTGATTAGGGACCATTCCTGTTCGCTATAATGTTCTATATAGGGCTCTAATGAAGGGAACAGTGATTAGGGACCATTCCTGTTCTCTATAGTGTTCTATATAGGGCTCTAATGTAGGGAACAGTGATTAGGGACCATTCCTGTTCTATATAGTGCTCTAATGTAGGGAACAGTGATTAGGGACCATCTCTGTTCTCTATAGTGTTCTATATAGTGCTCTAATGAAGGGAACAGTGATTAGGGACCATTCCTGTTCTCTGTAGTGTTCTATATAGGGCTCTAATGAAGGGAACAGTGATTAGGGACCATTCCTGTTCTATATAGTGTTCTATTATAGGGCTCTAATGTAGGGAACAGTGATTAGGGACCATTCCTGTTCTATATAGTGTTCTATTATAGGGCTCTAATGTAGGGAACAGTGATTAGGGACCATTCCTGTTCTATATAGTGCTCTAATGTAGGGAACAGTGATTAGGGACCATTTGTGTTCTCTGTAGTGTTCTATATAGTGTTCTAATGTAGGGAACAGTGATTAGGGACCATTCCTGTTCTATATAGTCCTCTTTTGTAGGGAACAGTTATTAGGGACCATTCCTATTCTATATAGTGCTCAATAGTGGGGAATAGTGATTAGGGACCATTCCTGTTCTATATAGTGCTCTATTGTAGGGAACAGTGATCAGGGACTGTTCCTGTTTTATATAGTGCTCTATTGTAGGGAACAGTTATTAGGGACCATTACTGTTCTATATAGTGCTCTATTGTAGGGAACAGTTATTAGGGACCGTCTCTGATCTATGTAGTGCTCTATTGTAGGGAACAGTTATTAGGGACCGTTCCTGTTCTATATAGTGTTCTATTGTAGGGAACAGAGATTAGAGACCATCTCTGTTCTCTATAGTGTTCTATATAGGGCTCTAATGAAGGGAACAGTGATTAGGGACCATTCCTGTTCTCTATAGTGTTCTATATAGGGCTCTAATGTAGGGAACAGTGATTAGGGACCATTCCTGTTCTCTATAGTGTTCTATATAGGGCTCTAATGAAGGGAACAGTGATTAGGGACCATTCCTGTTCGCTATAATGTTCTATATAGGGCTCTAATGAAGGGAACAGTGATTAGGGACCATTCCTGTTCTCTATAGTGTTCTATATAGGGCTCTAATGTAGGGAACAGTGATTAGGGACCATTCCTGTTCTATATAGTGCTCTAATGTAGGGAACAGTGATTAGGGACCATCTCTGTTCTCTATAGTGTTCTATATAGTGCTCTAATGAAGGGAACAGTGATTAGGGACCATTCCTGTTCTCTGTAGTGTTCTATATAGGGCTCTAATGAAGGGAACAGTGATTAGGGACCATTCCTGTTCTATATAGTGTTCTATTATAGGGCTCTAATGTAGGGAACAGTGATTAGGGACCATTCCTGTTCTATATAGTGCTCTAATGTAGGGAACAGTGATTAGGGACCATTTGTGTTCTCTGTAGTGTTCTATATAGTGTTCTAATGTAGGGAACAGTGATTAGGGACCATTCCTGTTCTATATAGTCCTCTTTTGTAGGGAACAGTTATTAGGGACCATTCCTGTTCTATATAGTGCTCTATTGTAGGGAACAGTGATCAGGGACTGTTCCTGTTTTATATAGTGCTCTATTGTAGGGAACAGTTATTAGGGACCATTACTGTTCTATATAGTGCTCTATTGTAGGGAACAGTTATTAGGGACCGTCTCTGATCTATGTAGTGCTCTATTGTAGGGAACAGTTATTAGGGACCGTTCCTGTTCTATATAGTGTTCTATTGTAGGGAACAGAGATTAGGGACCATTACTGTTCTATATAGTGCTCTATTGTAGGGAACAGTTATTAGGGACCGTCTCTGATCTATGTAGTGCTCTATTGTAGGGAACAGTTATTAGGGACCGTTCCTGTTCTATATAGTGTTCTATTGTAGGGAACAGAGATTAGGGACCGTTCCTGTTCTCTATAATGGTCTTCTTCTTGTGTTCGTCTGTGCAGATGATGAAGATTCTACAGACAAGGAGTCCAAGTCTGCCAAGAAGCGGCGAGTGGAGACCTTCCAGCAGAAGGAGAAGAGGAAGAGGGACATGGGCCAGGCCACGTCTGATAAGAACTTCGTGGAGGAGGAGAAGAGGATCCTCCGTCAGTTTGTGGAGTGAGAAAGCGTGAAGCCTGGGGTTGAGTTCAGAACCAAAACCCTAAACAGCACAGAGAAGCCGGACTCATGGTCACTGAGCCTAGGCTGGACTCGGCCCTCTCTGAAAGCCCTCAGGCTTAACTGGACTCACGTCGGTCAGTTTTTAACACAGAGATCGTTTAGAACTGAATTCCCTGGAACTCCAAATACTTTTTTTTTTTTTTGTTTTGTTTTCTTTTAATTTCAATGTATATTTTGTGTACAAGTTTAAACCGGCAGACAAACAAGAAGTGGTACAGATGAGATTTGAATGGTCAAGCCTTGGTTCTACATCATTTAAAGATCTGCTGTAAGTATTAAGCTGACTCTGAGAGTCAGTGTTAGAATTAGGTTTGAGGATCAGATTAGAATCAGTTCCTCCGTGATTGTTCTGGCTCTGAAGCTTAATCAGTTGCTGAATCCCAGCAAAACATCTTTATTGGACATGATGGGCAGCAATAAACTATGGCGCTAAATGTTTGCTTGTTAATGTCATTTTACAGTGTTCATTCCCAGACGACTGACACATTGATTCCACTGCAGGCACTTTCCCATCTTACAGTGCATTCAGAGCCTAAAAGGTTGAACTGTCACTAGATGGCGCCACAGCCAAAGACTGACTCACAAATGTTTTCACAGAGGCTGTGGTTCTAATTCAGGGCTGGACAGCTCCGGTCCTATAGAGCCTCAGCAGTTTAAAGCCTTTCCTGCTCTAAGGCTCATTTTAGGGCTTCGTGTTTACCTGATGAGTCGAATCCAAAGGGTATTTCATGAAATAACAGCTTAATGTCAACTTAAGGGGCCCATATCAGGGAAAAAATCATTGTTAACCGTTCGCTTTCCGTCCTTATTTGGACGTTACGTTACAGAAATGGCCTGTTTAATTATTCATTTTTTATTGTTTTTGTGATGCTATGAAAACCAGTACATTTACTTTGAAAGTACTGTAAAGTTTTAGGTACACTCAAGTGTGTTTTTGCAGGGAACAACTTTATCATTAGAATAAATACAACCAAACAAACATAAATGCAGTAAAAATGAAAAGAATTTCTTATTTTGAAAAAGTATGTTTGAGATGCTGTGAGGTTTGTCTTTAGACTTCACTCTGACTCCGTCACCCTCAGCCTTCACATCCATCAGCCGGGCACCTGATTTAATTTAACCCCTTAAAATCCAATTTATAACATATATTAATGCTTATTATTCATTTGCTACTTCAGTGCAAACTGGCTGAGCTTTTCTGAGGTTATAAAGTGTGTAATAAAACTTTGGCCATTTAAGAGGTTATTGAAGGATTGATTAACAAAACCAGGTTTTAGATGATAACTTCAGTTAGTGCTGGGCTTCCTCGAGGAGACGTTTGGACATGGTCAAACAAACACACTGACATACATAAAATCACCACTTATTGTATTAATATTACTGGCATTTATTCTAATATTAGTGCTTTTCTGAGCAAATGAACACAGAGAGTCCGGATAAACAGGTGCAGCTTTTGTACAGTGCTGTATATCCAACTGTTCAGCCTATAGCGGTTTAGCTCCGCCCACTGAAGTTATAAAGAGTGTTTCATCCTGGTCTGCTGTTTTAAGGGAAGCTGATCAGAGGTCCTGTTTATACATCTGGTTGGAGAAAATGGGGAACACTTTAGTTGGAGTGGTCGTTTGTAGATGATTAATAAACTCTTAACAGAGTATCAGTAACACATCAACAACATATCAGTGAAGTAGCAGCAGTGAAGCATCTGAATACACTGAAGTAAATATCTTGTAGATGTTCTGTTGATACATTACTTACATTAAGTAGATGTATGTTACTTTTATTACGCAAAACATAACCTTACCCAACAAGTAACTCTCACCCTGGCCCTAATCTTAACCCTAACCTTAACCCAAAACCTAATCCTAACACTCACCTTAACCTTAACCTAAAACCTAATCCTAACCCTGGCCCTAATCCGAATCCTAATCTCAACCCAAAACCTAATCCTAACCCTGGCCCTAATCCGAATCCTAATCTCAACCCAAAACCTAATCCTAACCCTCACCCTGGCCCTAACCTTAGCTTCCACCCAAAACCTAATCCTCATATGTCTGACATGTTACTGAGAGCCCATTGAGTGTTTGTTTCATCTAAAAAGACACTCAAAAAAGTGTCACTGAAAACGGTCAAGTAAACTGAATAATGACCCCAGTGGACGTTCAGAGGGGGAAATGTGAAATACAACAAAACATTGTAGGATATGAGCCCTTTAAGCCCGAAGGCGAGTCTCTAGGGGACATTCCTGTGTTACTGTGCGCATTCTGGGTTTAAGTTTGCTCAGCTTTGTGAAACACTCACAGCTGCCTTAGAGGTGGTCAAACGCTGCTCTGTGCGGCGCTGCTGGCCTCCAGATTCGCACCTAATGACTGTACTTACTGCACCAGTGACTGCCTGAAGCCTATTGAACAGTGTTGTGCAAATAGCCTCTCACTGCAGAGCTGATTTGCACTTTCAGTCACTGTCACTGTCAGTAAAGCTGAAGAGGGCAAAGTCAGAGTTAAAGCACAGGCAGTATTTCCCTCTTCGCCACTTGTAGGTGTGAAAACACCTGCTTAGGATTCGTGCAGTGGTTGTGTAACATGGGCTGACGGACGGACGCGTCAGTCACGCAACAGCAACATATTTTTCTCCTCCACTTTTTTTTTTGTGCTGTATCTGAATTCCCCGAGTGACAGTGCTGAAATATGTCTGGTCATGCAGCTGCTGCGAGGGTCGTGTCAGGCAGCTAATGGAGCAGAGATACTGCTGTTTTCCCTTTTCCGTAGACGTGAGGGAGGGAGAAAGAGAGAGAGGGAGGGAGGGAGGGAGGGAGGGAGGGAGAGAGAGAGGGCAAAAAACAGCACCCTCATTTTTCCTCCTGAAAGCGCTGCTTGATCAGAGGAATTCCTGCGATATCTCTCATCTGTCTCGGACGTGAAATTCTGGTAAATATGCCGGTGATAAGACCGTGGGCGGCAGGTATGTGCCTGGCCTTGTCCTGCAGCCTCGGCCACTCCGAGAGGAAAAGCGCAGTTACTCTATTAAAGGCCCGTATCAGGGAAAATCACACTTCCCTCACTTTCTTCCTTTTTTTGGGAATTAAACAATTTGATAATGTGGATGTAAAGCTTCCCACTCTGCAGTCCAGCAGCCTGTTTTGAGTTGACTGTTTTTATGTCATAAAAGCTAGCACACCTACTCAGCCTGCAGCAGTTTAGCCCCGCCCACTCATGCTGAAGTTATAGGGAGTGTTTCAGCCTGGAACGTTTTCAAATGAGAGACAATACAGGGCAGCCAATCGGAACAGAGCTCATTTACATATATATTAAAGACACAGTAAAAAGGAAACTGCCTGTTTAATAGTAGATAAAAAGGTTGGAAAAGGGTCGAGTACAAATGAATTAGGACGGTTTTTGACACAAACCCAAGCAAAAGTGAACCAGACAACAAGATACAAGGAAATTGGAGGATATTGGTCTTTAAAATCAGCTCCTCAGGCGTCTACGGCTGTTTAAAGTTACCTCGAACATAGTTGATCAGTCAAGATGTGTTTGACATCTTTAATTTGCTTCATTAATTTTGCACTATAAAGCTAGAGTACCTAACAAATAATGGCACGCTAAAAACATTAGGATGGTCCAGACAGCCTGTCTGAATCCTCACACATCGTCCTCAGTCAGTGTTGGGGTGTTAAAGGGACACTCTGACCTGAATGAAACATTTACCCACTGCTACATCGGTCGTGAACATGCCTGTTCACCTGCTACGGCAGCGCAGCGATACCTAACCCCCAACTGCTCCCTAGGTGCTGCAGATAGGGCTGCCCACTGCTCCAGGCAAGTGTGCTCACTGCCCCTAGTGTGTGTTCACTGGTGTGCATGTGGTGTTTCACTGCACAGATGGCTAAAATGCGGTGGTGAAATGTCCCCCTTTGTGGGACTAATAAGGGTCACTTAATCTTAATACAGTGCTGTGAAAAAGTATTTACCCAATTTCTTCTATTTTTGCATGTCACACTTGAACGTTTAAGATCATCAAATTCCTTTTAACATTAGACAACCTGACCTAAGTAAATAAAAATGCTGCTTTTAAATGATTTCATTTATTGAAGGCAAAATGCTGTTCAGCCCTACCTGGACCTATCTGAGCCACTGGTAAGGCTCTGGTACTCCAGAGTCAAAGGGGGATCTTTTTGGAAGACATGGGTCCTTTACACCTGGCGTAAAGCTAACACTGCATTCCACCATAAGAACATCATACCAACAGTGAGACATGGTGGTGGTAGTGTGATGGTCTGGGGCTGCTTTGCTTCTGCAGACCATCGACTTGGGCGACTTGTCGTAATTGATGGAACCATGAATTCTGCCCTCTATCAGAAAATCCTGAAGGAGAATTTCCACCAGCAATTACTTTTTCACATGGGTGACATGGGTTTTAAATAAATCTTTAGCTTCAATAAACAGAATGATCATTTAAAAGCGGCGTTTTTGTGTTTACTCATGTTATCTTTCTCTTATATTAAAATTAGTTGGATGATCTGACAAATCAGGAAAAATATAGAAGAAATCGGGTGGGGGCAAATACTATTTCACGGCACTGTACATCACTGGCTGTCATGCTAGCAGTCAGGACTTCTTTATCGCTGTGGGGGAGTCTAACGCTGCGTTCGAGTGATGTCTGAAACTGGGAAATACCATTTTTCCCACCTGTAAATTAAATGGCCAACAAAGTCATGTTTACAACTGGTAAACTCCGGATTCTAGATGATACACAACTTTACAAGATGTATACAGCAACATTTAACCTTCTACTAGATCTGTGTGCTTTTTAACACGGCAAAGAAAAAGCAGGATATGTTTTCTGCGGACCTCCATCCTGTCTTTGTGTGGTGGGTGTTTCTATGAACGAGCACCCAAACTGAGTGAAGTCGTATATACTAGTTAACCATCTGGTAGATGCAACCTTCCAATGAGCCCCCGAACGCAGCATTAGTGGTTGTGTGATGTATTTGTATAATGCATGCTGGGTATTGTAGTCAGAGAACACTGATGTATGTAAACAGATGTGAATGTAAACAGTCATTCAGAGTGGTTTGGTGTGAAGTGCTCTGTTCTAGAGAAGCAAGTCAGAATTGTTCACAGTGGTGGTGATAGGAACCAGACGTCCACCTCTAAAAGCTCCCTCACAGACAGTTATTACATGAAATGATTATGAATTCACTGAAAAGCTCAGAGGACTTGTGTATGTTCACTGGTGGTTTTGGATAATGAATAAAAAATTTGGCTATATTTGTGTTGTAGTCATGGCAACCCCCGGTTCCTATCACCACCACTGTAAAGAAATCTGAGTCTCTACAATCAACCATTTCACAACAAACCACTCTGAATGACTGTGTTCACTTTTTTAACCATTTAATTAAGCAGATTTGTTTTGTAATTGTTGGAATTCCCCCCTTTAAGTCTGTTGGCAGTGAGGGTTAAGGTCAGTGGGGGGTTGTGTCCTTCTGCCATCTGCTCCCAGCGAGCTAAAAATGACTTCATGTTAGTGTTTTATTGCCCATTTGAAGCAAATAGAGCCAAATTCCGTCCAGCATATCCTCTGCGTGCGCTGCTGCTTAGTGTTGTTGGGAATTCGGCAGCGTTTTCATGGATTATAAATAATCAACTCAACAAGGATGAACTTTTCAAGCATGAATGAATGAATGAATAATCAGCGTGAGCTTCGGGACCTTTCGACCACAAACATGCGCTGACTCAGTTTGGGGTTGTTGTGCAGGGAATTCTCCCGAGTTTGACCTAAACTCCACTTTTATGGTTTGGCAAGATTTGAGCACGAAGATGAATGTGGCTTTCAGAGTATTATGGGATATTGAAGGAAAATCAGGAGCTACAGGCCATGCTTGCATAATCATGAGACACTTCTCCAGTACAATGGGCCCTTGTGTGCATGTATGTACTTTATATACCAGAGATTTAACTTCCATTCATATTCATCACTCTTTCTGAAGGGAAATCAGAGACTGAAGGCTGTTCTTGCATAATCAGGAGACAGTTTCTCAGCACAATGGGCCCTTGTGTGGGTGGATGTAGCTTCTACCAGAGAAGATTTAACTTCCATGCATCATTTTGACAGACACCAGTGCACAAATTGATTAAACACCACACACTCGTTACTGATTCATCTCTATACATCTCTGAAGTGGAGTCATCGTTCGGGAGTCATGGCCATATGATATACGCACTTTCGCATGCTGTGGTAAAGCCAGTACTTTTTGCAGTGTGTACATTTTCCCCCTGAATGTCACTCGATCCTCTGAATTATGAGGTCATTGAATATTTGACATATGTCTGCTGCTACTTGCAAGCTAGCATTCTTGCTCATTTAACTGCTGTCATAAGACTGACCTCACCAAAATACCCCAAACAAACCAGCAAGTGTTGCCAAATGTGGTGTTTAAGTTGTTTTGACTAGTTTGAGTTTGCCGGTATATCAAAGTGTTGAAGTTTAACAGTGGACTTCTGTCATTGCAGTGCACAGCGGTGTTCCTATTTCAACTAATTTATGCAAATCAGAAGATCCACTGACATTTAGAGGTCAGACATGCTCAGGACTGAACATAATTAAAGTGCCTTAGCACCGCGGGAGGTGTGGCCATGCAAAGAGGCTCTCAGGAGGTCCTGCACTCCCAGTAAGAAGAGAGACATTTGTTCCATTATTGTTGTTGTGGATGTTACAAGTGCAGCAGTGTTATTTGTGGTATTCTGTGCTGGACTGTGGGGTAGTTAGTTCCAGTGTTAGTGCCTACTGTCAACACAAAGTGACCTGCCTGCTATCCTGGCTGTTCAATAAAAGAGCATTTGCTCGCATGTACTATGTTTCCCTCTGGTTCTTCATCTAGAGGCTACATTGGTGTCAGAAGTGGGTTCAGCCCCCAGCAGCCTGAAGAAGAATAGCACTTCAGCGAACTTAGGACAGCAAAGAAGAAGAAACAGCGCAGCATGGCTCAGTAGCAGATGTGCCTTCTCGCATCCCCGTACGCCCCAGGGACTCTGTGGGTTCGCCAGGACAACTGACCCATGATGGGGGCCTATATGGCATCCTGCCCCTGGCTTGCCATTCAAAGAAGCTCTTGGGAGTTGCACCACTCCCGGTAAGAAGAGACATTTATTCCGATAGCGTTGTTGTGGACATTACCGGCACAGAAAGTGTGTGGCTGGAAGTGCTGGGCGGCA
Source organism: Colossoma macropomum (assembly GCF_904425465.1). NCBI lineage: Eukaryota > Metazoa > Chordata > Actinopteri > Characiformes > Serrasalmidae > Colossoma > Colossoma macropomum. The sequence goes on from NW_023494802.1 coordinate 37,408,502, forward strand.
GTTCTCTTTTGGCTGTCTGTTCAATAAAAGAGCATTTGCCCACATGTACAATATTTTCCTCTTGTTCTTCTTCAATATTGTTTTTTGTTTACCACAGGCTGACTTTTGGAGAACTGTGTTCATTTTGTGCAAAGGGAACATTGGTGCTTATGCTGTATTCATGTTGCTCAGCACACGCAACATGTCCCATTCATTTTTAATGGGAAGTTTCTGGTCGTCTGCTGCAGCTGCACAGTGCATGACGGCTCTGGCGCGCCGAGTTTTAGGCACGTGTCAAAAAGTTTAACTTTATGCAAATGAATCCGGTATGAAGTCCTCACACCCCCATCCTGATTTCACTTCCCAAAGACCCTCGGGGCGGAGTTAGCGAGTTAGCATGTTTTCATGTTGTGCAAGCCGTTACAGTTAACTGTAAAAATCAGAGTTAGGTTTTATTTCACAAAAAGTCAGGCGCATACCTTTTCAGGCTTCTCACAGAGTTGTTGATTGATGGCTCCGATATGTTTGATTCATCCAATAACACTGTGAAAATCGAGACCGCTGTGTCTAAAGGCACCACAGGGCCTGAAGATCGACATTTTATTCCAGTTTATACAAGTTATAATGTTCAAGACTGCCTGACTTGACGTCACTAAAATGTGTGTTAAATAAAATTTTTGAGATTCTCAAAAGCTTCTTAAAGAAAAAAACTTGCAAAGGTTCTGAAGAGAAACACTAAGAAATCCATAAGACTCATAAGAACTAAGAAGTTAAAAAAATGTTTTTCCTTAAATGTGTTGTTGAGAAAGGTCCTAAGAAAAAGTCTACGTCAGATTCATGATGTGATCTTAAACCGCAGAACTGTTCACACTTTTGTGCTCTTGAGTGTGAATAATTTTAGCAAATAACAATTAGAGCTGATGAGGAAGAAACAGCCTACAAGAGAAAATCCTCCTCAGAAAATATGAATTCTGTGGGGTGACGGACGAGGAGGGGGGGCAGCAGAGGCAGCGTCCGTGAAAAATTTAGACGCTCACCTTGTCAACCTTTAAAGCCTAAGACAAATGTGAGGCTATCGTAAGGTTAAGAAAACATTTAAGAACATAATATTTTCAAGAAAACCACCTGTTCTAAAAAAATAGTTAAGAAAAGAAAATAAGAGAACTCTTAAAAGTTATTTGAAAAATAATAATTTCTAACTTCCCAAGAATTAAGTTAAGAAAAAACACATGTAAGAAGATTTTCTTTCTTAAGACACTTTTGTGAGTAATGTTCTTAGATTAGGGAAGATTTAAGTGTTAAGCGTCTATAATCCGCATTTTTTTAACCCCTTACCGAGCCGTGGGCCCGACAGCAGGCCCAGAGTTTTATTACACACTTAAATAACCTAAGAAAAGCTTAATTAGTCTACATTAAAGTCCCTGTAGTTACTGAATAATAAGCCTTAGTATGTAATAAGCCCGGATGTTAAGGGGTTAATATTTCGCTGTTGTCGGAAAAAACCTTGTATCTCCATTTTTGACGTTTTTCAGTTTTTGACATAATTTGAAAATACATGTTACGCTTTACATTGTATGTAAATTTCATGAAGAATGGACTAAAAGAAATGACATCTGGTTCCATTGACTTACATTAAAAGTAAAGTAGGTTTTTTCCTTCTCCTGTAAAGTTACCATTTTGAAGATACGAGGTTTTCTTCCAACAACAGCGATGTAGTACCTCTGTTCCTAAAGTGAATGTAGCTCACAGGCTAACGATGTTGTGTGAACACTCGATGCTAGGCTCTGTGAACTGAACAAAACTTTTAAAATGCTTAATTTCTCCAGTATTTTTGCTTTAATTATGTAATTTCCCAGCATAGCGATCGTCCCCATTACAGATCACTGGGAAATTCAGAGCAGAAGTCGTTTGATAGCAGATTTTAAGGATGATGCTAAAATGCAACGTTAGCAACACTCAAAATTGACTAAAAGTAAATAACAAGACGCTTAAATGGGAAACTTAAGCCTTCATGTTGAACTTATATTTCTCTTAAGTGCAGAATTTTTACATAAGAGTCGAAAACATGACTAGAAAAGTCAAATTCGGGATTAGCAAAAGCGAGATTAGCTTTTATTTGTTGTTCCTATGAAAACGTGCTGAAATGAGGCTTTGGGCCGTAAAGCTGAACAATGGTGACCTGTCAGCGATGAGATACAGGTTGAGCTGGGCTGAGTGAGCGGTGAAGTGAGGGTGCAGGCCCAGCGGGTCGGCTTTAAGGGTGTGGAGACAGACGGAGGGGGCAGGAGCCAGCGAGTCTGACCCCACAGACGATAACCCGCGCTAGGAGGGCAGAGGCGCAGTAGCAGCCTGTCAGCGCGCACTGAGATGGCTATCAGTCTCTGCTTCAGGGTTAAAGACACACTTAAGTGCCTCCTCATGACCCAGATAACAGCGGGATGAGCTGCGTGTGCAGACAGAAGCTCGTTACTTTCCCCTGAAAGCTGCCATTTTTCTTACTGGGTCAGAATGTGGTGCCTGAAGGTGCTACAGGGCTTCCAGTGGATTGATGACCTACAGGCTGGACATAATGTGAGTCTAATGGACAGTGGAACTCGTCCATAGATGGGTTTTTGTGGCTGGGCTGTACAGCCTGAATGTTTCATCCTTCAGTTGCGAGTGTCTCACTTATACATTCAACTCAGCTGGTGTCTTATACAGCCGTGTGCAAAAGTTTGAGCGCCCCTGGTCACATCACATTTTGTTGATTTTCTATGTGAGTCTACAGAGACGCACCTCTGCACACTTTGATGCACAGTTACGGTTTATGTGCTGAATGTCACACATTGGAAAAAATAAGACATAAAATTTGCCCTGTGAAAAATTTATGGCACATCTTGCATTTTATGCTTTATTGTTTCCAACAAGTTAAACTCAGCAAATAAATAGAAATTGTGCACTAAATTTCCCACATTTAAGCGTGTTGTCTGTAGAGGGTGTGTTAACTTATTTTCACTTGGAAAAATTCTCAAAATTTCTGCACAATTAAGTGGTTAAGATGTAAATAAAGTCATTCAGAGTGGTTTGGTGTGAAGTGCTCTGTTCTAGAGAAGCTTACCGAGTCAGAATTGTTCACAGTGGTGGTGATAGGATCCAGACATCCACCTCTAAAAGCTCCCTCACAGAAAGATATAACATAAAGTGGTGATGAATACACTGTCTGATCTCTGAGACACTGTTTAATGATAGTTTGGAGATAAGATTCTGGCCTAAAACATATTTTTTAAACCAGCTCATGGTGGAGAGGTACATGCAGGACATTGTGAATAAAAAAACATTCCCCAAAGAGAGATTTCTTTTTCAAATTTACCACTATTTTATTACTATCATTTGCATTTTACCGTTATATTCACATTGTAGATTTTGTGAAACCAGGAGCCGGAACCACTTCCTGAATGTGCCTTTTTTAAATGATGTATGTATTTAAGAACATTTTAGATTAATTATTATTCTTCTACAAACTTAAGAACACACAACTATAACTATAACACGGGGTACTCTTGAAAAAATGGTCTTTAATAAGTTCTTAGCTTTGACAGTCTCACACATGTCTTAGACTGTAAGAACTGAGTGAACCTCTTCAACTGTAACTTCTAATGAGTTACAACATATAATTGTTAATAAACCAACAGGAGTTTTCCTGTTAGCTCCCTCCTCCACCATCACTACTAGTTCATTTATTGAACGTCTGGAGGTTTAACTGTGTTTTACCCTCATTTTGGGTTTAGTGTCTCTAAAAGCTCCCTCACAGGAAGTGAAATGTGAAGTGGTTAAGAATACGCTGCCTGATGTGAGACATTGTTTTATGATAGTTTGGCCCAAAACATATTTTAGTATTTTCTTTTCTTTTGTTGAAATCCATGCAGGGCAAACTAGTCCCCAAATAAAACTCATTTGATCAGATTTTCCACTGTTTTACCATCATCATAAGAAGACTCGTGTAGGTTCACTGGTGGTTCTGGATAGTAAATAAAATGGCTATACTTGTGTTGTAGTCATGGCAACCTCTGGTTCCCACCACCACTGTAAAGACATCTCTACAATGAACCATTTCACACCAAACCACTCAAACAGAATGACTCTGTTCACATCTCAACCATAGAATTATGCAGGAATTTTGAAAAATCAGTGAAATTCCTCTTTAAGGCATATTATTTAGTAACTAATGTGACAAAGTAAGTATAAAGTGTTTATACAATATAACAACTACCAATTATGTGGTTAAAAATGACAAATTCTGTAGTGATGAGAGTGAAGACACATATAAAAACCATTAAGGCCAGTTTAGGCCCTGATTAAGCCAAAACCTAGACTAATTTGGACCAAAATGAAACTTATTATCTCAGATTTTCCACTATTTTACCATCAACATTCCATATAAAAGATCAGAAGACTCGTGTAGGTTCTGGTGGTTTTGGATAATGAGTAAAATGCCTATATTTGTGTTGTAGCCATGACAACCCCTGGTTCCCATCCCCACCAGTGTAAAGAAATCTTTACAACCTCTACAATCAACCATTTCACACCAAACCACTCTGCATGACTTGACATCCCAATCACTAAATTTTACACAAATTTTGAAAAATGGGTGAAATTCCCCTTCAAGTGTAATCTTGGCCTAAACAGCAGAGCTAACAGTGATTCACCATGTTAACCTTAATGCTTAATCTCACAATCTCGGCCGAGATCCGGTGGCTGTGTGCTTACTCAGAGCCATTTAAAGTGGGGTTGTCCCTCTGGAGCGGGTCTGCCGAGGGGATCCCCGCTAATTTACGCCCTGAGAAAGGGGTGCGTGTCGCCGGCGTAAATTCTGCGTTGCCGGGGAGCGCTGACAGCCAATAAAGCGGAGGGAGGCAGCCAGACAATGAAGAGGGCAAAGCGGAGGCCAGCCCAGACAGCTGCAGGCCCCTACACAGACGCTCACACTGAGCAGCGCGGCGGCCTGAATACACTCCAGCAAAGCAGATGTTCTACCACCCCATCACAAAGAGAGGGAGTGTGTGTACGTGTGTGCATGAGGAAGAGAGAGAGAGAGAGGCTGGCTGCTGGAGACAAAGAGCAGATCTCTCTCTCTCTCTCTCTCTCTCTCTCTCTCGTAGATCAGAATGTGAGACAGTGTAGCAGCAGCACATCCTAACAGGCCGAGATGTTTTGTAGCTGTGAGCTGATAAGAGCAGGTGGACACAGGCTGCTGTGTTTAGTGCCTGAAAGCTGCGCTGCTGTACTGTGATAAGATTCTGCTGATAGAGGCAAAATATGTCAGAGTTTGAGTCAGAGACCTTCCTTCCTTTAACTTCCAGCCAGAAATGGACATTAAGTATGAACTACAACATCACTGCTGTTAGAACAAAACTTCGTAATGGTAACTTTGCAGGAGAATGAAAAAACCTAGTTTACTTTTAACGTAAGTCAATGGAACCAGACATTTTTACAAGTCAAATGAAGTGTACATACAATGTAAAAGGCAACAGGTAAACAACTAAACACCATTAAACCCAGTGTACACATTTTCTTTCACGGCGTCCAGATTTGGTCTTCATTGCAGCTTCTGTTCTTTTCAGGAGACTCACTTTCAGTTTCCCAAAGAATCTGCAGACACACCTCCGAAATTCAGGCTTCGAAGTTGGTTGATCATTTTCTGAAGTAATCAAACACATTCAGTGACGTTGAGGTCTGGATGGTCAGTCCATTGTCCTGAGAACACCAGCAGCTGCTTTGTTTGATTATCTATTTCTTTTCGACAGACGACAATGGAACAGGTGTGGTAGCCTTGCCAGGTATTCCAGGTGGTTGTTAGGAGTCGCATTTTCTCTGTAGCTTTTAAATCATCTTTTGAGCTCCTGTATGTATGTAAAACCCAGCAACACCATCACCTGTACTTTTGAATCTTAGTGCTAAGATCATCCTAACTGATAGAGAGAGAGATTTACAAAGCGAACCGTCAGCCGCTAAATCAAGCCCTAACATTTGGACGGGATTACTTTTACATGGGGAGTAGTAAATACTTCCCTGAGCACCTCCATACTTAAGACACTCCTTTTCCACAGAATGTATACAGTGTTTACAGACATGGCGCATTCAGACAGGACTGAAATCACTGAGAAATGCCAGTTAAAAATGACACGAGCCACTTCCTCATGTAAAGCTAATCCCACCTGACTGGGGCTGTAGTTAGCTGGTGGTCTGAGTATATTCCTGTAATGCTTTTATCATTAGAAATCACATTCAAATGAGTGTTAGCGAGTACAGTAACCCGGATACAGTTTAGCTTAGCTTAGAACCAGCTCAATTCTGTCTGTTGATAGTTTTAGCTTTGAGCTGAGAGTTTGGTCTTCCACAGAGTTGAACAGCAAACCTCCTCAGCTTTAGGAGTGAATACAGCACAGATTTTCCTCAGTAAAACCTTTTCACATCTCATAATTCTGATCATTCTGACTAATTGACTCCATTCTCACTGCAGGTTTGTTACGAGGAGTTCTTCTCTTGATGGAGGGAGTAGCGCTCACAGACGGCTGTGATTGGCTGAGAGGCATGTGAGTCATTATCTGGCTCATTGTGTTATATAGTGGTGTTCTCGTTTAAATCAAGGATGTGTTCATTTTTTGTGTGAACCTGGTCGGAGCTGCTCTCCGTCAGAGCTGAACGGTCAGTCCGAGGGAAGCTGTGTGTAAGTCAGCGGAGGAAGTGTTGCGTGAGAGGTAAACAAACCGTTTACCTCCTAAACACAAAACACAAACAGCTCAGTGACTTCAGAGGCCTCGAACAGCCAGCTCGCTTTCAGCTTGGCCAGTTTCCTTTCTCTCTTTCTCTTTCCCAATCACTCTCTCTCTTTCTCTCTCTCTCTTTCCCTTTTTCTCTCTTTCTCTTTTTCTCTGTCTTTCTCATTCTCTCTCTCTTTCTAATCATTCTCTTTCCCTCCCTCTCTCTTTCCCTTTCTGTCTCACTCTCTTTCCTTTGCTCTCTCTCTCTATTTCATTTTCCCTACCTTTCTCCTTCTTTCTCTCGTTTTCTTTCTCTCTTTCTCTCTTTAATCTGTCTTTCTTTCTGTTTCTCTCTCTTTATCAATCTCTCACACTTTCTTTCTTTCCCTATCTTTCTCTCTTTGTCTTTCTCTCTTTCATTATATTTCTCTCTTTCTTCCCCTAGCTTTCTCTTTCTCTCTTTCCCTTTTGTCTCGCTCGCGTTCCCTTTTTCCCTCTTTCTTACTTTTTCTCTCTCAGACATGCACCCCCCCATCATCCCACCTCTCTTCTTTCTCCTCTCTCTCTCTCTCTCTCTCTCTCTCTCTCTCTCTCTCGCTCTGTGCCTGCAGGCTGTGACCTGCTCTCAGATGCTCAGACAGAGCCGGAGCATCACAGTGCTGTGTTTGTAATTGTTTACATGCAGGTTCTGTGTGTCTCACAGTGGTTTAGTTTTCCAGTAAAGGGTCTAATCGTTCCATATCTCAGTACCTGATCTCTCTCAGTGTCTTCTTCACTGAGTTCCACTGGAAACAGAATGCAGCCTAACAGAACCCTCTCAGTGTTCAGCAGTCTAACAGACCCCTCTCAGTATCTACAGTCTAACAGAACCTCTCAGTGTTCAGCAGTCAGTCTAACAGAACCCTCTCAGTGTTCAGCAGTCAGTCTAACAGAACCCTCTAAGTGTCAGCAGTCTAACAGAACCCTCTCAGTGTTCAGCAGTCAGTCTAACAGAACCCTCTCAGTGTCAGCAGTCTAACAGAACCTCTCAGTGTTCAGCAGTCAGTCTAATAGAACCCTCTCAGTGTCTGCAGTCAATCTAACAGAACCCTCTCAGTGTTCAGCAGTCTAACAGAACCCTCTCAGTGTTCAGCAGTCAGTCTAACAGAACCCTCTCAGTGTCAGCAGTCTAACAGAACCCTCTCAGTGTTCAGCAGTCAGTCTAACAGAACCCTCTCAGTGTTCAGCACTCTAACAGAACCTCTCAGTGTTCAGCAGTCAGTCTAATAGAACCCTCTCAGTGTCTGCAGTCAATCTAACAGAACCCTCTCAGTGTTCAGCAGTCTAACAGAACCCTCTCAGTGTTCAGCAGTCAGTCTAACAGAACCCTCTCAGTGTCAGCAGTCTAACAGAACCTCTCAGTGTTCAGCAGTCAGTCTAATAGAACCCTCTCAGTGTCTGCAGTCAATCTAACAGAACCCTCTCAGTGTCAGCACCCTAACAGAACCCTCTCAGTATCTACAGTCTAACAGAACCTCTCAGTGTTCAGGAGTCTAACAGAACCTCTCAGTGTTCAGCAGTCATTCTAACAGAACCCTCTCAGTGTTCAGCAGTCTAACAGAACCCTCTCGTTGTTCAGCAGTCAGTCTAACAGAACCCTCTCAGTGTTCAGCAGTCTAACAGAACCTTCTCAGTGTCAGCAGTCTAATAGAACCCTCTCAGTGTCAGCAGTCTAACAGAACCTTCCCAGACTCAGCAGTCTAACAGAACCCTCTCAGTGTCAGCAGTCAGTCTAACAGAACCCTCTCAGTCTTCAGCAGTCAGTCTAACAGAACCTTCTTAGTGTCAGCAGTCTAACAGAACCTCTCAGTGTTCAGCAGTCCGTCTAACAGAACCTCTCAGTGTTCAGCAGTCTAACAGAACCCTCTCAGTGTTCAGCAGTCAGTCTAACAGAACCCTCTCAGTGTTCAGCAGTCTAACAGAACCCTCTCAGTGTTCAGCAGTCTAACAGAACCTCTCAGTGTTCAGCAGTCTAACAGAACCCTCTCAGTGTTCAGCAGTCAGTCTAACAGAACCCTCTCAGTGTTCAGCAGTCTAACAGAACCCTCTCAGTGTTCAGCAGTCTAACAGAACCTCTCAGTGTTCAGCAGTCTAACAGAACCCTCTCAGTGTTCAGCAGTCTAACAGAACCCTCTCAGTGTTCAGCAGTCTAACAGAACCCTCTCAGTGTTCAGCAGTCTAACAGAACCTCTCAGTGTTCAGCGGTCAGTCTAACAGAACCCTCTCAGTGTTCAGCAGTCAGTCTAACAGAACCTCTCAGTGTTCAGCAGTCTAACAGAACCCTCTCAGTGTTCAGCAGTCTAACAGAACCTCTCAGTGTTCAGCAGTCAGTCTAACAGAACCCTCTCAGTGTTCAGCGGTCAGTCTAACAGAACCCTCTCAGTGTTCAGCAGTCTAACAGAACCTCTCAGTGTTCAGCAGTCAGTCTAACAGAACTCTCTCAGTGTTCAGCGGTCAGTCTAACAGAACCTCTCAGTGTTCAGCAGTCAGTCTAACAGAACTCTCTCAGTGT